>NC_058086.1:170597449-170908014 GCF_014858855.1 Bufo gargarizans | reverse complement strand
GATCCCTACTTCCCAGATTTCCCAGGATGCTCCGAGCCCAGCGCTCTCCTCTCCCCCTTCTCTCTCTCTCTATATATATATTCACACAAGGTCATTCATTTTTACCACCCTCTGACTGTTCTGCTCCTCTACTTTCTGGAGGTGTTCTTTGTATCCCATATAGATGCCTCACTTTTCCAAAAAGAAGTTTCAAGGTTTTATTTTCGGGGAATTAAATACTGATGGCAATGAGACCATCCTCAGGATAGGTCATTATTATCAGATAGGTAGGGGCCCAACTCCAGACACCCATGCGATGAGCTGTTGGAAGGGGCCGCAGCGGTCATACTATACCAAGCACAGCGCCGCCCATTGTGTAGTGGCTGCGCATGGTATTGCAGCTCACTTCACTAGGACTGAGCTGCAGAAAGATCATGTGACTGAGGACGTGACATCACAGAGCAAGGAGGAGACCACAACACTCAACCAAGCGCCGCAGCACCCTCAAACAGCAGATCAGAGGAGGCGCTGGGCGTCGGACCTGCACCAATGTCATGTTGATCGCCAATCCTAAAGATAGGTCGACAATATTTAAATCCTGGACAACCCCTTTCATTGCATTCAGAATGAGCAGAAATTAAAGGGATTGTCTGGGTTCAGGGCTGGGGGACAAGATCTGTTTTGTTTACATTGTTAGTTGTATACATAGTAACCAATCAGGGCTCTGCCGAGGTGTGATGAGATCTGACTGAGCGCCCCATAAGGTCCAATCTAATTCACCTAATAAATATTTCATAAAAGTTACACAAGTGGCAGCACAAGCAGCAAATATTCCATAATATTATGACGTTGCTGCCATTATTTATTTAGTTTGCACTTTCCGACTTCCCACGCCCCGAGCTGCTCTCACAGCAGTGATACAAATATGTAAAAAAAAGTCCTAAAGGGAATTTGTCTCATTTCAGCAAATGCCACTTATCATGTAGAGGAAGTTAATACAAGTGCCATTTGCTGAAATGAGACAAATTTCCTTTAGGAAACATTTTTTTACATATTTTTATCACTGCTGTCAAATATAACATTTGCTTTCATTTTTGAAATTTAAGTCCGAGCAGCAGCTCGTCACCCGCGCCCCGCGATTCCCTCCGCTTTCCAGTATTCACTCTGCGGCTTATCATTTTTGCTTGAGTTGTTAGTACATCATGGTGCCTGTGCTGTAAAGATAACTGCTCTTTGGCCTCTTTCACACGAGCGTGACGGATTAGGTCAGGATGCGTTCAGTGAAACTCGCACCATTTTGCAAGCACGTTCAGTCAGTTTTGTCTGCGATTGCATTCAGTTGTTCAGATTTTTCCGCGCGGGTGCAATGCGTTTTGATGCGTTTTTCACGTGCGTGATAAAAAACGGAAGGTTTACAAACAACATCTCTTAGCAACCATCAGTGACAAACGCATCGCAGCCGCACTTGCTTGCGGATGCGATGCGTTTTTCATTGAAGCCCCATTCACTTCTATGGGGCCAGGGCTGCGTGAAAAACCCAGAATATAGAACGTGCTGCATTTTTTACGCAACGCAGAACTGATGCGTGAAAAAAAACGCTCCTGTACACAGACCCATTGAAATGAATGGGTCAGGATTCAGTGCAGGTGCTATGCGTTCACGTCACGCATTGCACCCGCGTGGAAAACTCGCTCGTGTGAAAGGGGCCTTTAGGCTGAGTTCACACGAGCGTCACAGATTTGGTCCGGATGCGTTCAGGGTGCGTTCAGTTAAACTCGCACCATTTTGCAAGCAATTTCAGTCAGTTTTGGCTGCAATTGCGTTTAGTTGTTCAGTTTTTTCCGCGCGGGTGCAATGCGTTTTGATGCGTTTTTCACGCGCGTGATAAAAAACTGAAGGTTTACAAACAACATCTCCTAGCAACCATCAGTGAAAAACGCATTGCATCCGCACTTGCTTGCAGATGCAATGCGTTATTAACGCAGCCCCATTCACTTCTATGGAGCCAGGGCTGCGTGAAAAACACAGAATATAGAGCATGCTGCGATTTTAAAGCATTGCAGAAAAAAAACGCTCATGTGCACAGCCCCATTGAAATGAATGGGTCAGGATTCAGTGCAGGTGCAATGCGTTCACCTACTGCATTGCACCCGCGCGGAAATCTCGCCCGTGTGAACTCAGCCTTAGTGTGTCCGGATTAGGTCCGGATGCGTCTGCGATCAGGTAAAATCATGCAAGTGCATATGCAGTCAGTTTTGACGGTGATTGCGTCCTGATGTTCAGTTTTTATCGCGCGGCTGCAATGTGTTTTGCACACGAGTGATAAAAAACTGACTGTGGTACCCAGACCGAACCTGGACTTCTTCACTGAACCTCGGGTTTGGGTTCGGTGTTCTGTATATTTTATTATTTTCCCTTATAATATGATTATAAGGGAAAACAATAGCATTCTGAATACAGAATGGTTACTAAAATGTGGCTTGAGGGGTTAAAAAAATAAAATAATTAACTCACCTCATCCTGTTGTTCGCGCAGCAGGAATCTTCTTCTTTCTTTCTTCTTTCAGGACCTGCAAAAGGACCTTTGATGACGTCAGCGCAGGTCCTGCTGAATGAAGATAGAAGGATCCACGTGGTGAGTGCGATTACGTCATCAAAGGTCCTTTTGCAGGTCCTGAAAGAAGAAGAAAGGAAGACGATGCCGGCTGCGCGAACAACAGGATAAGGTGAGTACATTTTTTAAAAAAATTTAACCCCTCAAGCCCCATTTTAGTAAGCATTCTGTAATAAGAATGCTATTATTTTCCTTTATAACCATGTTATAAGGGAAAATAATAAAATATACAGAACACAGATCCCAAACCCGAGCTTCAGTGAAGAAGTCCGGGGTTCGGGTCTGGGTACCACAGTCAGTTTTTTATCACGCGCGTGCAAAACGCATTGCACCCGCGCGATAAAAAACTAAACATCGGAACGCAATCACAGTCAAAACTGACTGCACTTGCGTACCTACTTGTACGATTTTCCCTGATAGCAGACGCAACGCATCCGGACCTAATCCGGACACACTCGTCTGCAAGGGGCCTTACTAAATGCCCCTCCAAAAAATGTCACGACTGATAGTGTTTTGTAAAGTCTCTTCTATTGATGCCACGTCCCTTGTGCTGTATCATACAGAGATAATCCACAGTGCACATATAGCCATGCCATACAAGGCTGAAATAATGCCTTCATATAGTGCACATATAGCCATGCAGTGTCCATGAACTGCACTTACACAGTGCCCATACAGCCACACCATACAGTGCTCAACTAATCATACAATGCACATATATGTATGCCGTACCATGTTCATATATAACCCTACCATACAGTGTGCACATAATAATGCAGCGCCCAGATAGTGCTCTAATAATACAGCATAGTGGCCAACATACTGCCGCAGGGATCACCAGTCACTTCCCTCAGGATCACCCCAAAACACACCACAAAACTCCCCAAATTGTCACAGAATCTGAAGCCTTGAAATACGGGTCATTAAACTGAATAGGTTAAATAGCGGGCCCCCTCTGATCACTAGGATAGAGGACCCAGCCCCCCCCCCCCCCCACGACCATACTAAGGGTCTTGGCCATGTCTAGCAGTCCCATAGAGATGTGTAAGGACTGCAGCGCACCCCTCCATATAACCTCAGCTTGTGAGACCAGGGATACGAGGGGCTGATATTAGCGCCTGATGTCAATTTACCGTAAATAAGTATAAAGTGCAATAAACATGAAGCGCGTTCCTCCCAAATGTCTTCCATGTGGAAGTTCTGGGCTCAGGCCAGGGTCATGGATGATGCAGCAGTTGGGTTGATCCTGCTGTAGAGCCAGCTGTCAGACTAGAGGACGCCAAAAAATAGTAATTAAAATAATAAAATGTGTGAGCAAGTGCAAAGAGGATCAAAAAGGCTGCCTACATGTGTATTGGCGTGTTCTCAGCCCGCATACTAACCACTTACGTGTGCATCGGCGTGTTCTCAGCCCACAGAGCTCAGTTCAGATGTCGACCCCATGGATCAGCATTGCTCCGGCCGCACCCATTACTATCTGATGTAACGCTATCCGCCGCCTGGTGACAAACTGCACAATGTTCTGTAATGTTTCCAATGGTGGAAGGGAAGTCAGTAAAGAGTTAATCTACCCAAATCCCTAATGACCTCCTAATTTCACACAAGCAAGTTTTCCGTCAGAATGCAGAACGTGTAGCGAACGCACAGCATCTGGGCTGAATCCTGAGCCATTCATTTCAATGGGTCTGCGCACATGGACGACGTTTTTCACGGATCATCTTTGCTTTCAGGGAAAACCGCAGCATGTTCTATATTGTGCGTTTTTCACACAGCTCTGGCCCCATAGTAATTAAGAGGCTGCATGAAAAATGGAAGGCATCCTAAAGCAATGCATTTTTCACTGATGGTTGCTATATGCCGAATATTATTCTTCAGTTTTTCTTCTCAGGTGTGAAAAATGCACGCAATCCGAAAGCGATCCATACGGAAGAAACGCACATACGACACGCAACCACCAGTTTTTTACCTGAACAGATACTGTCCCATTGGTGATAGAGAAATGTATCAGGTGATGCAGCAAAATCTACAAAGTAATAGAAAATAAAGAGAGAAAATGGAAACAAAGTTAGGCCTCATGCACACGACAGTTTTTTTTCACGGTCCGCAAAAACGGGGTCCGTGGGTCCGTGATCCGTGACCGTTTTTTCGTCCGTGGGTCTTCCTTGATTTTTGGAGGATCCACAGACATGAAAGAAAAGTCGTTTTGGTGTCCGCCTGGCCGTGCGGAGCCAAACGGATCCGTCCTGAATTACAATGCAAGTCAATAGGGACGGATCCGTTTGACGTTGACACAATATGGTGCAATTGCAAACGGATCCGTCCCCATTGACTTTCAATGTAAAGTCAGGAGTCCCTTTACTTTCACACTTGCGTTCATATAATGCAGACGGTGGCTCCGTTCAGAGCGGATCCGTCTGCATTATATTGTTAAAACATTTCTAACTGTGAAAGTGACCTCAGACGGATCCGTCCAGACTTTACATTGAAAGTCAATGGGGGACGGATCCGTTTGAAAATTGAGCCATAGTGTGTCATCTTCAAACGGATCCGTCCCCATTGACTTACATTGTAAGTCTGGACGGATCCGCTTGCCTCCGCACGGCCAGGCGGACACCCGAACATAACTTGAAGCGTCCCCATCACCATGGGAACGCCTCTATGTTAGAATATACTGTCGGATATGAGCTACATCGTGAAACTCAGATTCGACAGTATATTCTAACACAGAGGCGTTCCCATGGTGATGGGGACGCTTCAGGTTAGAATATACTGAAAAACTGTGTACATGACTGCCCCCTGCTGCCTGGCAGCACCCGATCTCTTACAGGGGGCCGTGATCAGCACAATTAACTCCTCAGGTGCCGCACCTGAAGGGGTTAATTGTACTATCATATCCCCCTGTAAGAGATCAGGGCTGCCAGGCAGCAGGGGGCAGACCCCCCCCCCCAGTTTGAATATCATTGGTGGCCAGTGCGGCCCCCCCCTCCCTCCCTCTATTGTAATAAATCGTTGGTGGCACAGTGTGCACCCCCCATCGCCCCCCCTCCCTCCCTCTATTGTAATAAATCGTTGGTGGCACAGTGTGCGCCCCCCATCGGCCCCCCCTCCCTCCCTCTATTGTAATAAATCGTTGGTGGCACAGTGTGCGCCCCCCCATCGGCCCCCCCTCCCTCCCTCTATTGTAATAAATCGTTGGTGGCACAGTGTGCGCCCCCCATCGGCCCCCCCCTCCCTCCCTCTATTGTAATAAATCGTTGGTGGCACAGTGTGCCAACCACCATCGCCCCCCCCCTCCCTCTATAGCAGTAACATTGGTGGCAGTGTGCGGCCTCCCATCTCCCCCCCCCCCCCCCCGATCATTGGTGGCAGCGTAGTTCCGATCGGAGTCCCAGTTTAATCGCTGGGGCTCCGATCGGTAACCATGGCAACCAGGAAGCTACTGCAGCCCTGGTTGCCATGGTTACTTAGCAATAGTACAAGATTCATAGTTACCTGCTTGCTGCTGCGATGTCTGTGACCGGCCGGGAGCTCCTCCTACTGGTAAGTGACAGTTCTTTAGCAATGCGCCGCACAGACCTGTCACTTACCAGTAGGTGGAGCTCCCGGCCGGTCACAGACATCGCAGCAGCAAGCAGGTAAGTATGAATCTTCTACTATTGTACTATTGCTAAGTAACCATGGCAACCAGGACTGCAGTAGCGTCCTGGTTGCCATGGTTACCGATCGGAGCCCCAGTGATTAAACTGGGACTCCGATCGGAACTCCGCTGCCACCAATGATCGGGGGGGGGGGGGGGGAGATGGGAGGCCGCACACTGCCACCAATGTTGTTACTGCTATAGAGGGAGGGGGGGCCGATGGGGGGCGCACACTGTGCCACCAACGATTTATTACAATAGAGGGAGGGAGGGGGGGGCTGATTAGTTAGAGTTCCCCTTTAAAAAAAAAACAAAAAAAAATATGATCTCTACTTCCCAGATTTCCCAGGATGCTCCCAGCCCAGCGCCCCCCCCCCCCCTTCTCTCTCTTTGTCTATACATATATATATACGCACACACATATATTCACACAAGGTCATTTCTTTTTACCACCCTCTGACCGTTCTGCTCGTCTACTTTCTGGAGGCGTTATTTGTATCCTATATAGATGCCTCATTTTTCCAAAAGATTTTTTCTGGGAATTAAATACAGGTGACCCATCCTCAGGATAGGTCATCAATATCAGATAGGTAAGGATCCAATTCTGGACACCCACGCGATCAGCTGTCGGAAGGGGTCGCAGTGCTCGGACGAGTGTTGTAGCCTAGTCATACTATACCAAGCCCAGCGCCATCCTTTGTATAATACTGCAGCTCACTTAAAGGGGTTATCCAGGTTCAGAGCTGGACCCGGACATAACCCCATTTTGTTTATATGGTTTGTTTATATTTGTTTGTTTATATTTTGACACTGCTAGGTGGAGGCTTCTGCCTAGCAGTGTTCCCGGTGACGTCACCAGCTCTGATGGGCGGCCATTAGTGCTGCGCTAGCCTGTAAAACAGCTAGGGCAGTGCCTTAAGCCTAGCTTACCCTATGGAGGGCCCAGTACGTCACCGGATCTCCTTAAAAAGTATTTGCCCTGCGCGATTAAGCGCATGGGCAAAGGAGGGCATCAGAGCATGAAATGCTCATACTACGGGGGTGAAAATGGAGGTATGTCCGGGTTCAGCTCTGAATCCGGAAAACTTTAACTAGGACTGAGCTGCAGAAAGATCATGTGACCGAGGAAGTGACATCACAGGGCGAGGAAGGGACCACAACACTCACCGAAGCGCCGCAGCGCCTTCAAACAGCAGATCAGAGGAGGCGCTGGGAGTCCTGCACGAATCTGATATTTATCACCTTTCCTAAAGATCGAAAATATTTAATTCCCGGACAACCCCTTTAACGCATGATAATTAGCATTCAGTGTGAGCAGGAATTAAGCTTTGGCAAAATGAGACATCTGCTTAGGATTCCGGGGAATCCTCCAGAAAGGAAAGGAGCAGAACGGTCGGGCACTGGGTTTGGGGTGCAAAATGCTTCTGACTTGTTCTCATATAATGGCAGATACCAGAATGATTAAAAAAAGCAAAAATGACCCAAAGCCCCAGACACACTGCCTACACCTCTACAGCTGTACGCATCTTTCAGTAAGAGAACGTATCGTACAGTATACAGGGTTTATCGCGTACAGTTATACGATACTAAAAAGTCTATGGCACTCCCTCGGCATAGAGCTGAGCAATCATGGCCTACGACTATGAGAATTTCCTGCTGCATACCCCAAACATTCACCTCATGCGTAATGTGCACCTAAAAACTGCATCACCGGGATGCTCCCGAATGAGCTACAGAAGGTAATAAATCATCACAAAGTAACAATAATGAATAAAAATATGAATGAAAAACTTTCAGTAAGTAAAAGTATAATGAATACAATAATAAGTCATAACAAAATGAATAGAATTATAATAATATAAAAATAATATAATGAAAACTATCAATAACTAAGTACAAATAAACTAAAAAAAAACCAAATAATGGTTTAACCAACAGATAAATGACAATTCTACCTGGATAAAGTGTGAATGAGAATAAATATTACAGGGGTTTCTGGGCTCCTGACACAGAGGACTGATACCCGCACCAATCAGCTGTTCCCTGCAGCCCCAGGAGCTGGAACCAGCACTTTAAGGGCTCATGCACTCGAGCGTGTGTGTCCTGTGCCTGTGCTGTGGGCCGCAAATCGTGGTCCGCAACGCACGGGCACTGTCCGTGTGCATGCCATTTGCGGATGCAGACCCATTGACTTGAATGGGTCTGTGTGTGATTTGTAAGAGACGGTCAGCAACGCAAAAAAAATAGGACATGTTCTATTTTTGGCGGTGTGGGGACATGGACTGAAATCCCATGGATGCGCTTCGTAGTGCTTCTTTGGGCTTCTGTGCCACCGCTCTGTATATTGAGGATTGTGGACCCACTCAAGCCAATGGGCTGTTTGCGGTCCACAATATGGGCGCGGGGCACACACACTCACGTGCATGAGCCCTACGTGGAACAGGAAGTACAGCGCAAAGTGCAGTGTCAAAGTGTAGTGGTCGTGCCAGGTTACTGCAGTCCAGCGTCCATTCATTTCAAGTGCAGCCCAGCTGCAGTAACCCTGCACAACCACTAGACTCTGAGTGGTGCTGTGCTTCCTGTTCACAGAACTAGAGGCTGCAGGGAACAGCCGATAGGTGGGGGTCCAGGGGGTCGGACACTCTCGGATTGGATATTAATGACCTGAGGATAGGTCATCTATATCAGGAGCTCGGAAAACCCCTTTAAATAAATATTTTTTTTTAAAAATTACACAACATAACTAAGTAACATTAAAAACATTATTATTCTTTTTATTATTATTTTGATGTTTTGTTATTTAGTTTATTTATTCATTCATTTATTTCTGCACTTTCAGACCTGCATTTCTTTCATATCTTCTCTGACGGCTTCCCACGCTCTGAGCTGCTATTTCAGTCTAACATCTGGTAAAATGCTCTAATATCTGCACTGCTGTGAGATTTCAGGGCCGGGCACGATTACACTGCCAGGTCCTGTCAGTCAAAGTGGTGGGGGCGTGGCCAACAAGGAAAAGGAGTGGAGCCTTTGGGTGCAACGAGGTTCAACGGCAATGACCTCATTGCACCAAAGGGCTCATTAGCATAAACTAAAAAGTGATACTTCTCTAAATAGGATCTATGGATCAGGATGGCACCAAGTGTACTGGAATCAGCGGAGATGCACAAATCTATAACTGGAGGAGGTTTTGTTGGAAGGTGACAGATTCACGTTACTTTCACACCTGATTTTTTAATTCGGGTTTTGAGATCCGGCAGAGAATACAGTGCATTTAAGGCCCCTTTCACACGGGCGAGTATTCCACGCGGATGCGATGCGTGAGTTGAACGCATTGCACCCGCACTAAATCCGGACCCATTCATTTCTATGGGGCTGTGCACATGAGCGGCGATTTTCACGCATCACTTGTGCGTTGCATGAAAATCGCAGAATGCTCCTCTTTGTGCGTTTTTCACGTAACGCAGGCCCCATAGAAATGAATGGGGTTGCGTCAAAATCGCAAGCATCCGCAAGCAAGTGCGGATGCGGTGCGATTTTCACGCACGGTTGCTAGGAGACGATCGGGATGGAGACCCGATCATTATTATTTTACCATATAACATGGTTATAAGGGAAAATAATAGCATTCTGAATACAGACTGCATAGTACAATAGCGCTGGAGGGGTTAAAAAAATAATAATAATTTAACTCACCTTAATCCACTTGATCGCGCAGCCGGCATCTCTTCTGTCTGTCACATGATCTTTTACCATGGTGATCGACCATGTGATGACCGGAGTGACGTCACCACAGGTCCTTTTCCTTCACAGAGAAAAAAAGAAGACAGAAGAGATGCCGGCTGCGCGATCAAGTGGACTAAGGTGAGTTAAATGATTTTTTATTTTTTTTTAACCCCTCCAGCGCTATTGTACTATGCATTCTGTATTCAGATTGCTATTATTTTCCCTTATAACCACGTTATAAGGGGAAATAATGCAATCTACAGAACACCGATCCCAAACCCGAACTTCTGTGAAGAAGTTTGGGTTTGGGTACCAAACATGCCAATTTTTCTCACGCGCAGGCAAAACGCATAACAATGTTTTCCACTCGCGCTGAAAAATCGTGCATGTTCCCGCAACGCACCTGCACCTTTTCCCGCAACGCCCGTGTAAAAGAGGCCTAACACATCCAGATGGCTCAGTTTCAGCCGGATCCAGTTGCGTTAAATCAAAACATAACAAACCGCTTTCGGTTACGAAAAAAACGGATCAGGCACCATTGACTTACATTGATTTTCATGCCGGATCTGGTTTATTGCGTTTTGCAAACAAGACACAAAAACGCAGCTTGCAACAGTTTTGGCTCCGGCACAAAAACGCAACTGAACTCAACTGATGCATCCTGATGGGTTTTGTCCCCATTAACAATAAAAGGGCACAAACTGATCCGCTTCATTCAGATTTTGAGATCCTCTGCCGGATATCAATACCTGAATTAAAAACGCAGGTGTGAAAGGGAGAAATATCATTTTAGATTTTTATCACTGCTGTCAAATATAAAAAGTCCTTTCATTTTAGAAATTTGCAGAAATTTACAGTATCTCACAAAAGTCAGACCACCCCATTTTTGCAAATATTTTATTCTATCTTTTCCTGGGACAACACTAAAGATCTGACCCAAACGGTAGGTGGAGGAGCGCAAGGTCCGTGATGTCGTCATGGAGGATGAATTCCAGTGGCAAACTGTGAAGATCTAGTGAACTCCAGCAGTGCTGGAAAATAATGGCAACCACACAAAATATTGACACTTTGGGCACAATTTGGCCATTGTCACTTAGGGGTGTCCTCACTTTTGTTGCCAGCAGTTTAGACATTAATGGCTGTGTGTGGAGATATTTTGAGGGCACGCCCAATTTACACCGTTATACAAGCCGTGCACTGACTACTGTACATTGTATCAAAGGGGCAGATCTTCAGTGTTGTCCGAGAAAAAGATAGAAGAAAATATTTACAGAAATGTCAGGGGTGGACAGACTTTTGTTATAGATATTGTAAGTTCGAGCAGCAGCTTGTCACTTCTTGGATGATGCCGCATTTGGGTGGATTCAGTTTTAGAGCCAGTTTAATGGATGAGAGTCTAGAGGAAGCCAAAAAATATTAATAAGAATAATACAATGAAAATTCAAGAGAAAGATAAAACCAGAGGGTCAACCTGCGAGTCCCAGGGGTCAGTACTCTGCTGCACTGTGAGCAAATACAAATAGGATCAAAATGGCTATCTACGTGTACGCTGGCGTGTTCTCAGCTTGCATACTAACCACCTACATGTGCGCTGGCGTGTTCTCAGCCTGCATACTAACCACCTACATGTGCGCTGGCGTGTTCTCAGCCTGCATACTAACCACCTACGTGTGCGCTGGCGTGTTCTCAGCCTGCATACTAACCATCTACGTGTGCGCTGGCGTGTTCTCAGCCTGCATACTAACCACCTGCATGTGCGCTGGCGTGTTCTCAGCTTGCATACTAACCACCTACGTGTACACTGGCGTGTTCTCAGCCTGCATACTAACCATCTACGTGTACGCTGGCGTGTTCTCAGCCTGCATACTAACCATCTACGTGTGCGCTGGCGTGTTCTCAGCCTGCATACTAACCACCTACTTGTGCGCTGGCGTGTTCTCAGCCTGCATACTAACCACCTACATGTGCGCTGGCGTGTTCTCAGCTTGCATACTAACCACCTACATGTGCGCTGGCGTGTTCTCAGCCTGCATACTAACCACCTACGTCTGCGCTGGCGTGTTCTCAGCCTGCATACTAACCATCTACGTGTGCGCTGGCGTGTTCTCAGCTTGCATACTAACCACCTACGTGTACACTGGCGTGTTCTCAGCCTGCATACTAACCACCTACGTGTGCGCTGGCGTGTTCTCAGCCTGCATACTAACCACCTACGTGTACGCTGGCGTGTTCTCAGCCTGCATACTAACCACCTACGTGTGCGCTGGCGTGTTCTCAGCCTGCATACTAACCATCTACGTGTGCGCTGGCGTGTTCTCAGCTTGCATACTAACCACCTACGTGTACACTGGCGTGTTCTCAGCCTGCATACTAACCATGTACGTGTGCGCTGGCGTGTTCTCAGCCTGCATACTAACCACCTACGTGTGCGCTGGCGTGTTCTCAGCCTGCATACTAACCATCTACGTGTGCGCTGGCGTGTTCTCAGCTTGCATACTAACCACCTACGTGTACACTGGCGTGTTCTCAGCCTGCATACTAACCACCTACATGTGCGCTGGCGTGTTCTCAGCCTGCATACTAACCACCTACGTGTACACTGGCGTGTTCTCAGCTTGCATACTAACCACCTACGTGTGCGCTGGCGTGTTCTCAGCCTGCATACTAACCACCTACGTGTACACTGGCGTGTTCTCAGCCTGCATACTAACCATCTACGTGTACGCTGGCGTGTTCTCAGCCTGCATACTAACCATCTACGTGTGCGCTGGCGTGTTCTCAGCCTGCATACTAACCACCTACATGTGCGCTGGCGTGTTCTCAGCCTGCATACTAACCACCTACGTGTACGCTGGCGTGTTCTCAGCCTGCATACTAACCACCTACATGTGCGCTGGCGTGTTCTCAGCTTGCATACTAACCACCTACATGTGCGCTGGCGTGTTCTCAGCCTGCATACTAACCACCTACATGTGCGCTGGCGTGTTCTCAGCCTGCATACTAACCACCTACGTGTGCGCTGGCGTGTTCTCAGCCTGCATACTAACCATCTACGTGTGCGCTGGCGTGTTCTCAGCCTGCATACTAACCACCTACATGTGCGCTGGCGTGTTCTCAGCTTGCATACTAACCACCTACATGTGCGCTGGCGTGTTCTCAGCCTGCATACTAACCACCTACGTGTGCGCTGGCGTGTTCTCAGCCTGCATACTAACCATCTACGTGTGCGCTGGCTGGTTCTCAGCTTGCATACTAACCACCTACGTGTACACTGGCGTGTTCTCAGCCTGCATACTAACCATCTACGTGTGCGCTGGCGTGTTCTCAGCCTGCATACTAACCACCTACGTGTGCGCTGGCGTGTTCTCAGCCTGCATACTAACCATCTACGTGTGCGCTGGCGTGTTCTCAGCTTGCATACTAACCACCTACGTGTACACTGGCGTGTTCTCAGCCTGCATACTAACCACCTACGTGTGCGCTGGCGTGTTCTCAGCCTGCATACTAACCACCTACGTGTACACTGGCGTGTTCTCAGCTTGCATACTAACCACCTACGTGTGCGCTGGCGTGTTCTCAGCCTGCATACTAACCACCTACGTGTGCGCTGGCGTGTTCTCAGCCTGCATACTAACCATCTACGTGTACGCTGGCGTGTTCTCAGCCTGCATACTAACCATCTACGTGTTCTCTGGCGTGTTCTCAGCATGCATACTAACCACCTACATGTGCGCTGGCGTGTTCTCAGCCTGCATACTAACCACCTACATGTGCGCTGGCGTGTTCTCAGCTTGCATACTAACCACCTACATGTGCGCTGGCGTGTTCTCAGCCTGCATACTAACCACCTACGTCTGCGCTGGCGTGTTCTCAGCCTGCATACTAACCATCTACGTGTGCGCTGGCGTGTTCTCAGCTTGCATACTAACCACCTACGTGTACACTGGCGTGTTCTCAGCCTGCATACTAACCATCTACGTGTGCGCTGGCGTGTTCTCAGCCTGCATACTAACCATCTACGTGTACGCTGGCGTGTTCTCAGCCTGCATACTAACCATCTACGTGTGCGCTGGCGTGTTCTCAGCCTGCATACTAACCACCTACATGTGCGCTGGCGTGTTCTCAGCCTGCATACTAACCACCTACATGTGCGCTGGCGTGTTCTCAGCCTGCATACTAACCACCTACGTGTGCGCTGGCGTGTTCTCAGCCTGCATACTAACCATCTACGTGTGCGCTGGCGTGTTCTCAGCTTGCATACTAACCACCTACGTGTACACTGGCGTGTTCTCAGCCTGCATACTAACCACCTACATGTGCGCTGGCGTGTTCTCAGCCTGCATACTAACCACCTACGTGTACTCTGGCGTGTTCTCAGCTTGCATACTAACCACCTACGTGTGCGCTGGCGTGTTCTCAGCCTGCATACTAACCACCTACGTGTACACTGGCGTGTTCTCAGCCTGCATACTAACCATCTACGTGTACGCTGGCGTGTTCTCAGCCTGCATACTAACCAGCTACGTGTGCGCTGGCGTGTTCTCAGCCTGCATACTAACCACCTACATGTGCGCTGGCGTGTTCTCAGCCTGCATACTAACCACCTACGTGTGCGCTGGCGTGTTCTCAGCCTGCATACTAACCACCTACATGTGCGCTGGCGTGTTCTCAGCCTGCATACTAACCACCTACGTGTGCGCTGGCGTGTTCTCAGCCTGCATACTAACCATCTACGTGTGCGCTGGCGTGTTCTCAGCTTGCATACTAACCACCTACGTGTACACTGGCGTGTTCTCAGCCTGCATACTAACCACCTACATGTGCGCTGGCGTGTTCTCAGCCTGCATACTAACCATCTACGTGTGCGCTGGCGTGTTCTCAGCCTGCATACTAACCACCTACGTGTGCGCTGGCGTGTTCTCAGCTTGCATACTTAACCACCTACGTGTGCGCTGGTGTGTTCTCAGCCTGCATACTAACCACCTACGTGTGCGCTGGCGTGTTCTCAGCCTGCATACTAACCACCTACGTGTACGCTGGCGTGTTCTCAGCCTGCATACTAACCACCTACATGTGCGCTGGCGTGTTCTCAGCCTGCATACTAACCACCTACATGTGCGCTGGCGTGTTCTCAGCCTGCATAGTGAACGCCATGTGGAAAGTTGTTACAAATAGTATCAAGCCATTTCTTTGTTATCCTGGGTGACAACCAGTATTGCAACTATTACAGGAGTCATCATGGTTGTCACCCAGTTTTCCCAGCAGATATGCATTATGTTGGGACTATGCGAAAGCCCGTTTGGATCTTTGGTTACTAATGATGCTGTCCGGCAGACAGGAGAGGGTGCAGGTAACCACAGTCACAGTCCTCCGGTAATGACTATTCACCTGGACGCTGCAGTGTTTGGCTCCGCAGTCCCCAGTGCAGGGCTAGACCCATCGTTCTCTTCCAGACTCCACTGGCGATGGATTAGGCTACTTTCACACTTGCGGTAGCCTTTTCCGCAGGCTTTTCCGGCGGGAGAACAGCCTGCCGGATCCGTGCTACCGCAAGTCCACCGTGCTGGCGGAAGTCCGCTCCAACCCCCTCACTATAATGGGGGCGAGCCGGAAGTCCAGCAGCAGCACGGCAAACATGCCAAGAGGTGGACAGAATAAAATTACAGCATGCTGAGGTTAATGTCTGGCTTGTTTGCCCGTGCTGCGGCCAGACCTCCGGCCCGTCCGTATTATAGTGAATGGAGCCGGAGCGGATATCCGCCAGCACGGTGGACTTACAGTAGCACGATCTGGCAGGCGGTTCCCCCGCCGAAACAGCCTGCGGAAAAGGCTACCGCAAGCGTGAAAGTAGCCTAATCTCCACAAAAACAAAAGGATGGAGCATGTTGAAATCTAACTGCCTGGTCCTTATTGCCCCTGATATCCACCATGTATATTGTCAGCTTTATATCAGAGAGTATAATGGGAATTGCGTTTATATAAAATTAGCCGAAGACCTACCAGTCATCACAGAGAATGATAACCCACCACCACCCAACATCTAACAGAATGCATTGAGATCTTCAACCAGAAACAGAAGGGAATATATAAATCTAAAGGATTAGTAAAGGCATGTAAATAGCTTTCATCCATTGCACATGAAAAAAATGACATGAAACAACTCTTATACAGTGAGCACTAAGAGAGATCACTGCATACAGAGCAGACAGTCACCACTAGAGGGAGCTCACTGCATGCAGATTATACAGCCACCACTAGAGGGAGCTCACTACATACAGATTATACAGCCACCACTAGAGGGAGCTCACTACATACAGATTATACAGCCACCACTAGAGGGAGCTCACTACATACAGATTATACAGCCACCACTAGAGGGAGCTCACTACATACAGATTATACAGCCACCACTAGAGGGAGCTCACTACATACAGGTTATACAGCCCCCACTAGAGGGAGCTCACTACACACAGATTATACAGCCACCACTAGAGGGAGCTCACTACATACAGATTATACAGCCACCACTAGAGGGAGCTCACTACATACAGATTATACAGCCACCACTAGAGGGAGCTCACTACATACAGGTTATACAGCCCCCACTAGAGGGAGCTCACTACATACAGGTTATACAGCCCCCACTAGAGGGAGCTCACTACACACAGATTATACAGCCACCACTAGAGGGAGCTCACTACATACAGATTATACAGTCACCACTAGAGGGAGCTCACTACATACAGGTTATACAGTCACCACTAGAGGGAGCTCACTACATACAGATTATACAGCCACCACTAGAGGGAGCTCACTACATACAGATTATACAGCCACCACTAGAGGGAGCTCACTACATACAGATTATACAGCCACCACTAGAGGGAGCTCACTACATACAGGTTATACAGCCCCCACTAGAGGGAGCTCACTACATACAGATTATACAGCCCCCACTAGAGGGAGCTCACTACACACAGATTATACAGCCACCACTAGAGGGAGCTCACTACATACAGATTATACAGCCACCACTAGAGGGAGCTCACTACATACAGATTATACAGCCACCACTAGAGGGAGCTCACTACATACAGGTTATACAGCCCCCACTAGAGGGAGCTCACTACATACAGATTATACAGCCACCACTAGAGGGAGCTCACTACATACAGATTATACAGCCACCACTAGGGGGAGCTCACTACATACAGATTATACAGCCACCACTAGAGGGAGCTCACTACATACAGATTGTACAGTCACCACTAGAGGGAGCTCACTACATATAGATTATACAGCCACCACTAGAGGGAGCTCACTACATACACATTATACAGCCACCACTAGAGGGAGCTCACTACATACACATTATACAGCCACCACTAGAGGGAGCTCACTACATACAGATTATACAGTCACCACTAGAGGGAGCTCACTACACACAGATTATACCGCCACCACTAGAGGGAGCTCACTACATACAGGTTATACAGCCACCACTAGAGGGAGCTCACTACATACAGATTGTACAGTCACCACTAGAGGGAGCTCACTACATATAGATTTTATTACAAGACCCGGAGGCTCCTATTGCTATTCTCCTTCTTTACTCTGACCAATAGCAGCAAAGAACAAACAAAAATATTGAAACATGTCATCAGCCCCTCCCCATAGTCTCTCTATAACAGGCCACACCGCCTGCAAAACCTCCTCTTTCTTTGCTGCTGACCGCAGAGATAAGTAGTGTGATTTGTTGCTTCTGTCTTTCATATAGATATTGATTATCGTTTTGGGGTTTTGCAGTTTTTGTCTGTACTTGTTTTTTCCCCTTTAGGGCTATCTTAGAGTATATATATTTATATATATGTAGTTTTCTGTGGCCTGTTTTTTCCTTTTAGGTTGTTTTTTCTTAGCCTGCGGCTATCAGGGGGTTAATTCGGCGCCTCCCCTCTCTCCTCATTGTCGTGCGCCCTGTCTTTTTTCTTTTCCTCTTGTCACCCTTGCTGTGCCCTCTTCTGCTGCTCCTCCCTCCCCCCCTTGTGATCGGACGGCCTTTTTCCCGCCGCCACTTACCTCCGTGCGGCTGCGGCAGCTCTCCCTTTCATCCTTGCAGGCGCGCCCGAGATCTCGCGAGATCTCGGGCGCTTCCGCTTCCGGTTGGCGTCTTCTCACTATCGGAGCTGCCGGCGCCTCGGTCCGTCCCTCGGCTCGTGATTTCTGTTTGCTTTAGGTTTTTTCTTCCCTCTGTCTGGCCTGGGGCAAATCCCCATTGCCGGCACATTACCCCTCACTTCCGCAGCGCCAGTCTATTAACCCTTCGGGGGAGGATCCTGACCTGCTCAGGTTACATATCCCAGATATTATTTAGGCATCAGTTGTTTTACCAGCCTTATATTACCAGCTGGTCAACATGCCTAACCATGTGCATAGTGGCCAGGGCCCTGCATCAGAGGATGTCCCTCTTGTTGAATTAACCTCTTCGGGGGAGGATGCTCATACTCTGGCCCCTGGTGACCAGCCCATTGATTTTCAGGCGTCACTGTCCAGCGCCATAGCTGCAGCCATGGGGTCTATGACTTCGGTCATTTCCCAATCGATTGCCCAGGCCCTTGCGGCCCATCCCGCTACCTCCCAAACCCCGCAGCCCGTCATGGTGTCCTCACCCACCGGGCCAGGGCCATCTGCCTCCAGAAAACGAAATAACGGTGATGATGTTTCCACCAATGTTGGCGCGCTTGGTCCGCGCAAGAGAGCCCGTACGCGTCGGGCAGAACGCACGCGCAACTGGAGAAGTGCTAGAGCACTGCAGGAAAGGGATTCCGACTCTGAATTCGGATCCGAGGAGGAGGCTATTGATGACGCCTTTGAGGAGGCAGAGGAGGACCCATCAGGGGTCATGGATGATAACCCCCTACCCGGGTGTAGCTCTCTAATGTCGGCTGCAGAAGGTATGCCTGCAACTTTGACCGATCCCTCTGGGGAACCATTGTTCAACCCAGATTCGCTCCACCACCCCCGCTCGGCCGAGTGGTTACCGTTAAGGCACGTCTCCAAATATTTGGAGACTAGAGTGCGATGTCCTCTTTCCAAAGAGGCTCGCAATAAGCTTAGGGCGGAGTGCCCCAGACCCGTCATCCCTAACAGGGTGTGCGAGACTCCAGCGGTCGACCCCAAGATGACGCAGTTCCTCGCCAAATCTGGTTGGAACCCGCGTAGGGGTCTGGAGTCGGCGCTACGATCCTGCCAGGATAAACTCCTGGACATATTTGGCCCGCTAGCTAAGCTTTTTGACCTGGCAGAGACAGCTAAAGCCGAGGACAAGCAAGTTGACCCGCTGGAATTGCGCGAATGGGTACAGAGGGCCATTTGCATAGCAGGGAACGTGAATACGTCCTTGGCTATAGAGAGGCGAAAGGCCATCCTCTTCAAAATTGAGCCAAAACTGTCAAACCTAGCTCTGACGGAGGCTGGAAAGGAGGCCCAGGGCCTTTTATTTGGGGAACCGTTCATTAAGGACCTAGGGAGGTTTGTGGGGGCTTTCACGGCCTTAGACAAGGCCCAGTCCTCCATGAAGCGAGTTTTTCACGGTAGGGTCTCTACCAGGGCTGGCAGCTTCAGGGGGCGCCTGTCCGGCCGTGCCCAATTTCAGTCCCGTGGTTCGGGCCGAGGCTCCTACTCTCAGAGGTCTTCATTCCAGGAGCACAGACGAGAACAGTCTTCGTTCTTCCCTTCACGAGGAAGCTCCTGGCGTCCAAGAGGATATCGAGGAAATCCGTCTTCTAGACGTCCCTACGGTGAGTCTACCAACTCATTTCAATTCTTTAAAGGCTTGTGTAGGGGGCAGACTACGTCTTTTTTCTCCAGCTTGGTCCCACATCACCTCAGACCGTTGGGTCCTGTCCACGGTCAGGGTTTTCCATATCGAGCTGACGTCCTCTCCACTGTCCCTCCCACCTCCGCACCCGGCAATACTCTCAGCGGAGAACCGCATACTGGTCGACTCAGAACTGTCGGACCTTGTCCGCAAAGGAGCCATAGAACCGGCTCCGATGTCCCCTGGCCTGATAATCAGCAATATTTTTCTAGTGGCAAAAAAGGGGGGCCAACTTCGGCCTGTTATCAATTTACGCGCCCTCAACGCGTTCGTCAGATACCGCCATTTCAAAATGGAGGGCATCCATCTCCTTCGGGACCTCCTTCAGATGGGCGATTGGATGGTCAAGCTGGACTTGAAGGACGCTTATCTTACTGTCCCAGTAGAGGACGCGTCCAGGAACCTTCTCTGTTTCTCTTGGCAGGACAGGATTTGGCGATTCACGTGCCTCCCATTCGGCCTCTCTTCAGCTCCCTGGTGTTTCACCAAGCTGATGCGTCCGGCTATGGCGTGGCTGCGCAGTCGTGGAGTTCGTCTCATCGTATATCTGGACGACATTCTGATCATGGCCCAGAATCGGTCAGTGTTACTGGATCATCTTCGCTGGACCATGAATCTTCTGTCAGATCTGGGTTTCCTCCTCAATCAGGAGAAATCTTGCCTCACCCCGTCTCACGTGATGGAGTTCTTGGGGTTTCTGGTGGATGCCACGGCAGGGACACTCAGCCTACCTCCGGCCAAGGTTCGGTCCATACGGAAGGAGTTGTGCAAAGCCAGGTCGTCTTCCCAGATCCCTCTACGCCATCTAGCCAGGATCATAGGGCTGCTGGCCTCGTCTATCCAGGCGGTTTTCCCAGCCCCGCTTCACTACCGGGCTCTACAGCGCCTGAAGATCTCCCACCTTCGGGCGGGGGCTTCCTATGCGGATTGGATCTCGCTGGACGAGGAGACCAAGGAGGAACTATCCTGGTGGATCCACAATCTACGTGCTTGGAACGGCAAGGCGATCTTCGGCCATCGTCCGGATTTCGTGGTGGATTCGGATGCCAGCCTGTCGGGCTGGGGAGCTCACTGCGAGGGGATCACGAGCGGAGGCGGTTGGTCAGAGGCCGAGGCGGGATTCCATATCAATGCGCTGGAACTGTTGGCTGGATCATTTGCGATCAAGAGCTTCACGAAAGACACGGCCAGATCCTGCATCCAACTACGCATGGACAACGTGTCAGCGGTGAGGTACATCAACGGCATGGGCAGAACCCGCTCCACCATCTTGTCTCGTCTGGCGAAGGATTTCTGAGACTACTGTCTAGACAAGGAGTTGGTTGTTTTGGCGGAATATCTCCCTGGCGTCCAGAACATTCATGCGGATTGGAGCTCTCGGTATCTTTCCGATTCCAGCGACTGGCAGTTGGATCCCGCGGTGTTCCGTTCCTTAATGTCAATTTGGGGTCCTTGCTGCATCGACCTGTTTGCTTCCCGTCTCAACTCGCAACTACGACGTTTTTACAGTTGGCGCCCGGACCCGGAAGCCGAAGCGGTGGACGCTTTTCTGCAGGATTGGTCCAGAGATCTGCTTTACGCGTTTCCTCCATTTCAGCTGATCCCCAGGACCCTGATTCAGGTGCGACGTTATTCAGCGGATCTGGTGCTGCTGGTCCCTTTTTGGAACTCCCAGTCGTGGTTTCCGCACCTTCTGGAGATGATGATAGAGATCCCATACCTGCTCCCGACGTCTCAGACTCTCCTCCGAGGTCCGATTCACCAACTACATCCTCTTCTCCTAGACGGATCCCTGCGCCTGCTGGCATGTCGGATTTCAGGGGACCCTGGGAGGTCCCAGGAGTTTCGGGAACAGCTAGAGTCCTCTTGGAAAATGCGTGGGCCCCTGGCACCAGAAGATCTTACAGATCGGCCTGGGGATCTTGGGCTCGCTGGTGCGTGGCTAGGGACTTGGATCCCGTATCGGCACCTGTGACGGAGATCTTGCATTTCCTTTCTTCTTTATTTGACCATGGCAAGGCTTACCGCACAATCAGCCTGTTCAGATCGGCTATTTCTGCCTCTCACCAAGGTTTTGATGGTACCCCTGCGGGACAACATCCTTTAGTATGTCGTCTCCTGAGCGGTTCTCGGATGTCTCGTCCTCCTAGACCTAGATTTTCTGCCACGTGGGATGTGTCTTGTGTCCTTTCTTTTTTATCTTCTTGGCCTCAGAATACGGACCTTTCCCTTCGGCAACTGTCGGCGAAGCTCGTCACTCTCTTTTGTCTGATTTCCTGCAAGCGGGTTTCAGACGTCCGGGCTTTGGACTTTGATGCACGCTCGTACACCCCGGAGGGGGTCTCTTTTGACATCTCTAGGAGGACTAAGACCCACATCCGTTCGGTGGCTTATCCTGCTTTCCCGGCTTCACCTTCACTTTGCCCAGTGGCCTGCCTCAGGGAGTATGAGGCTCGCACTTCTCCGCATCGGTCACGTGAGTTCCCGCATCTTTTCCTTTCGACCATTCGTCCTTTTGCCCCAGTGACCACTCCCACGCTGGCTAGGTGGATGAAGTGGATCATGGAGCTTGCGGGCGTAGATACTTCTGTTTTTTCGGCGCATTCTGCTAGGGGGGCGTCTGCTACCTCTTTGGCGGTTTCTGGCGCCAGACTGGAGGACATTTTGAAACTGGCGGACTGGTCCGGAGTCTCCACGTTCAGGGAATTTTACTTCCGTCCAGGTCCTCACGTTTTTTCGTCAATTATTGGGAATTTATCTTAACTTTGAACTTGCAATAGGAGCCTCCGGGTCTTGTAATAAAATCAGGTGATTTTCCTATTTCATGACGTAAAGTCATGATTTTATTAAAGACACGGAGGCGAGTATTGCCCACCCTACGTTTTCCCTCCCTATGTGAGTGTTGAGATTGGAATGATTTTGATTGTGTGTCATTTGCATATTGCTTTAACTCTATGAGTTTTTTCCTGAGTAGGTTTGTCGCAACCAATTGTTTGTGTATACAATGCACCAATTTGCTTCTATCATGGCTCTGTTTTCGCCTTTTTTTTTTGCAGGTTGAGATCGATCAGTTCCGTGATGTCCTTTGGTCTACGTCCTGGTTCGGAGGGTCGGCAGTTTGGTTCCAGCCGGTCATGTGACGTGGACAGCTTCAGGAGGTTCTTCGAGGTTGTTCCTGTTCGCTTCCGGATGGATGGCGCTTTTGTTCCCAGGCTGTTCCGGTTCCTGGTTGGCGGTTCGGTTGGACTGTTCGGTTTGGTTTTACAAAGAAAGAGGAGGTTTTGCAGGCGGTGTGGCCTGTTATAGAGAGACTATGGGGAGGGGCTGATGACATGTTTCAATATTTTTGTTTGTTCTTTGCTGCTATTGGTCAGAGTAAAGAAGGAGAATAGCAATACTCGCCTCCGTGTCTTTAATAAAATCATGACTTTACGTCATGAAATAGGAAAATCACCTGATTATACAGCCACCACTAGAGGGAGCTCACTACATACAGATTATACAGCCACCACTAGAGGGAGCTCACTACATACAGGTTATACAGCCACCACTAGAGGGAGCTCACTACATACAGATTATACAGCCACCACTAGTGGGAGCTCACTACGTACAGGTTATACAGCCACCACTAGAGGCAGCTCACTACATACAGATTATACAGTCACCACTAGAGGGAGCTCACTACATACAGATTATACAGCCACCACTAGAGGGAGCTCACTACATACAGATTATACAGCCACCACTAGAGGGAGCTCATTACATACAGATTATACAGCCACCACTAGAGGGAACTCATTACATACAGATTATACAGCCACCACTAGAGGGAGCTCACTACATACAGATTATACAGCCACCACTAGAGGGAGCTCACTACATACAGATTATACAGCCACCACTAGAGGGAGCTCACTACATACAGATTATACAGCCACCACTAGAGGGAGCTCATTACATACAGATTATACAGCCACCACTAGAGGGAACTCATTACATACAGATTACACAGCCACCACTAGAGGGAGCTCACTACATACAGAGTATACAGCCACCACTAGAGGGAGCTCACTACATACAGATTATACAGCCACCACTAGAGGCAGCTCACTACATACAGATTATACAGCCATCACTAGAGGGAGCTCACTACATACAGATTATACAGCTATCACTTGTGGGAGCTCACTACGTACAGATTATACAGCCACCACTAGAGGGAGCTCACTACATACAGATTATATAGCCACCACTAGAGGGAGCTCACTACATACAGATTATACAGCCACCACTAGAGGGAGCTCACTACATACAGATTATAGAGCCACCACTAGAGGGAGCTCACTACATACAGATTATACAGCCACCACTAGAGGGAGCTCACTACATACAGATTATAGAGCCACCACTAGGGGTAGCTCACTACATACAGATTATACAGCCATCAGTAGGGGGGGTCACTGCACACACTATGTGTCTAATTATACTACAGTACAATGCCAAATGCCAATACCATATAGTCACATACTGTCTAAATATTGCCATAGAACATCCACATGACATTGTTGTACAGTGTCTATATAATAATGCCATATGCATGTATATTACCACTTCATACAGTAGTACAATGTCCAAATAATCCTGCCATACCTTTCTAACCTCCATATTAATGCCATATAACATCCATATGCATGTAATGGCACATAACTCTGCCATACTGCACAAATTACTGCACAAATTATAGTTATAGAATGTGAACTGGTCATCCAGTCTCCTGTGGTTTTTGGACATACTGTATAACGCTGGCAACGTTTCGATGTCGTATCCCAGCGTTTTTCTCCCACTTATTGGGGTCACCCCACCTCAAAGCGCCCAGCTAGTACCTACAAGACCAAAGCTCAGCATATTATAGAATATATCGGCATAAAATGTTAAGTAACTCTTCATTGATGCTGAGAAACGTCCTGTCTTATAATCTAGTCACAGCCAAAGCTGTATCAACAACTTTGCAAAAAAACAACAAGCGGTAGTTTTATTCTTCATTACTTTCAATCATATACGCTAAGAGTTTTTACGTGTCTCTTGACCTCCCTCAACCTGTGGTAAGACTTGTGAATGCAGCTCTAGATGTAACTGGAGTAAAAGGCAAATATACAGTAATATGACTGAAGACCATCAGTACCATTTACTTACCTCTGCATCTAACCCTGCCAAGTCGGCTTCTACTGGTCACTATTAGGAAATGCTTTCACTTTCATGGTGGTGCTGAGGTCGGGGCTCCTCCATATGGACAAATCATTATTGTTTAAATGTTTTTGTTGTCCATCTGGAGACCTGGAATCAACAGCTGCTCCGAAAATCCTGTCCCGGACACTCCCCCCTCCGTGTACGCGAACATGAAGCTTTCTAATAGGACTCTAAATCTGGTCCTTCTGCCAATAATGACACAAAGTGCAGAGAGCTGACGGCTCCGTATACTGTCCGCACCCAGGAATTCCGGTACAGGGGGTTTCCAACCTCTAAAACTGCAAATTGGGCCAAACAAAGAAAGGCGCTCCCAGGGTCAGCGCGCAGTGATGGGATCGGTGCTGAAGACTCTGCTATGTGGTGACCTCGATATTCTGCGCTCAGCTCTGCGGTAAGGATGAACTGCTCCTGATGATTTGTGTGCGCTCAGGGGTAGGGAGATCTGATGGAACATTTTGCGCTGGAAAATCTACCTACCCCTAAGTGCGCATGCGCAGTGTACAGTTTTGCGCATGCGCATAAGGACCTTCTCCCATGGCGCTGCAATGATTTTTTGCTGATCCAGTGGATGTGCGCTTGCGCAGTGCCGCACACACCCTCCTCCAGCTGATTCCTGTGCGGCTGCGTCACATCCGGTGCGGTCGCGTCACTTCTGGTATAGCGTTCTACCAAGGTATAGGAATCTGGCAGAACAATGGCTCAGCAGGAAAGAGAAGTCCTGGGAAGAGGCTGAGGTGAGGTCTGCTCCATGAGGAGAGGTAAGTGAAGATTACTCAGTGTGAGAGGCAGAGCAATGTTGGGAGTTGTAGTTATTTAACTGGGACTGTTTGTTAGGGCTGAAGGGAGGGAAGTTATTTACATGGGACAGTAAGGTGGAGTGATGTTAATAATACATGGGATTGGCAATTTAGACGTGGCTGGAGTAGGGTGATGTTATTTACATGGGACTGTATGTTAAAGGCAGCTATGGGAGGGAGTTATATTATTTACATGGGATTGAATGTTAAGGGATAATGTTATTTACATGGGACTGCATGTTGGAGGTGGCTGGGGAGGGGGTGATTTTATTTATATGGGACTGAATATTGAGGAGGTGATGTTATTTACATGGGACTGTATGTTGAAGGCGGCTGGGAAGGGGGTGATGTTATTTACATGGGACTGAATATTGAGGAGGTGATGTTATTTACATGGGACTGTATGTTGAAGGCAGCTGGGGAGGAAGTGATGTTATTTACATGGGACTGTATGGTGAAAGAGGCAGGAGAGATGGTGTGATGTTATTTACATGGGACTGTATTTTGGAGGGGCTGGATAGATGGTGTGATGGTATTTTATATGGGATTCTATGGCGGGGTAGGGAAATAGTGTTATTTACATGGGACTGTATGGCGGAGGGGCAGAGTAATTATAATTTCTGAGGACACTAAAAGGAGGAATAAAACTACAAGGGGCACTGCAGGGGGCATTATAAGGCCTCATGTACACGACCGTTATGTGCACCCGTGGCCGTTGTTCCGTTTTCCGTGATTTTCTGCGGACCCATTGACTTTCAATGGGTCCGTTGAAAACTCGGAAAATGCACCGTTTGTCATCCGCCTCCGTGATCCGTGTATCCTGTCCGTCAAAAAAATAGGACCTGTCTTATTTTTTTGACGGACAACGGTTCACGGACCCATTCAAGTCAATGGGTCCGTGAAAAAACACGGATGCACACAAGATTGGCATCCGCGTCCGTGATCCGTGGCCGTAGGTTACTTTCATACAGACAGATCCGAAGATCCGTCTGCATAAAAGCTTTTTCAGAGCTGAGTTTTCACTTTGTGAAAACTCAGATCTGACAGTATATTCTAACACAGAGGCGTTCCCATGGTGATGGGGACGCTTCTAGTTAGAATATACAACAAACTGTGTACATGACTGCCCCCTGCTGCCTGGCAGCACCCGATCTCTTACAGGGGGCTGTGATCCGTACAATTAACCCCTCAGGTGCCGCACCTGAAGGGGTTAATTGTGCGTATCATAGCCCCCTGTAAGAGATCATGTGCTGCCAGGCAGCAGGGGTCAGACCCCCCTCCCTCCCCAGTTTTAATATCATTGGTGGTCAGTGCGGCCCCCCTCCCTCCCTCTATTGTATTATCATTGGTGGCAAGTACGCAGACCCCCCCGGCCCCCCCTCCCTCTATTGTATTATCATTGGTGGCACAGCGTGCGGCCCCCCCTCCCTCCCTCTATTGTATTAATATCATTGGTGGCCAGTGCGGCCTCCCCTCTCCCCCCCCCCCCTCGATCATTGGTGGCAGAAGAGAGTTCCGATCGGAGTCCCAGTTTAATCGCTGGGTCTCCGATCGGTAACAATGGCAACCAGGGTGCTACTGCAGTCCTGGTTGCCATGGTTACTTAGCAATATTAGAAGCATCATACTTACCTGTGAGCTGCACTGTCTGTGTCCGGCCGGGAGCTCCTCCTACTGGTAAGTGAAAGGTCTGTGCGGCGCATTGCCTAATGATCTGTCACTTACCAGTAGGAGGAGCTCCCGGCCGGTCAGACATCGCAGCTCGCAGGTAAGTATAATGCTTCTAAAAATTGCTAAGTAACCATGGCAACCAGGACTGCAGTAGCGTCCTGTTTGCCATGGTTACCGATCGGCGCCCCAGCGATTAAACTGGGACTCCGATCGGTACTCTCCGCTGCCACCAATGATAGGGGGGAGATTTTAATTAGAAGGGGGAGGGAGGGGGGAGCCACTAATGAGTTAACTATAGGGGAGGGAGGGGGGGCCGGCCGCACTGGCCACCAATGTGTTAACTACAGGGGAGGGAGGGGGGGCCGCACTGGCCACCAATGAATTTTAAACTGGGGAGGGAGGAGGGTGTGCCCCCTCCTGCCTGGCAGCCCATGATCTCTTACAGGGGGCTATGATACACACAATTAACCCCTCAGGTGCAGCACCTGAGGGGTTAATTGTACGGATCACAGCCCCCTGTAAGAGATCGGGTGCTGCCAGGCAGCAGGGGGCAGTCATGTACACAGTTTGTAGGATATTCTAACTAGAAGCGTCCCCATCACCATGGGAACGCCTCTGTGTTAGAATATACTGTCAGGTCTGAGTTTTCACAAAGTGAAAACTCAGCTCTGAAAAAGCTTTTACGCAGACGGATCTGCGGATCCGTCTGTGTGAAAGTAACCTACGGCCACGGATGACGGACGCGGATGCCAATCTTGTGTGCATCCGTGTTCTTTCAAGGACCCATTGACTTGAATGGGTCCGTGAACCGTTATCCGTCAAAAAAATAGGACAGGTCATATTTTTTTGACGGACAGGAAACACGGATCACGGATGCGGCTGCGAAACTGTGCATTTTCCGATTTTTCCACGGACCCATTGAAAGTCAATGGGTCCGCGAAAAAAATAACGGAAAACGGCCACGGATGCACACACCGGTCGTGTGCATGAGGCCTAATAGGGACTCCTGACTTTACATTGAAAGTCAATGGGGACGGATCCGTTTGCAATTGCAGCATATTGTGTCAACGTCAAACGGATCCGTCCCCATTGACTTGCATTGTAAGTCAGGACGGATCCGTTTGACTCTGCACGGCCAGGCGGACACCAAAACGACTTTCTTTCCTTCATGTCCGTGGATCCTCCAAAAATCAAGGAAGACCCACGGAAGGAAAAACGGACACGGATCACGGAACTACGGAACCCGTTTTTGCGGACTGCAAAAAAAACGGTCGTGTGCATAAGGCCTAACAGTAGGGGGCAGTATAAATACAGGGGGCACTGCAGGATGCAGTATAAATACTGGGGACACTGTGGGGGCATTTTAAATCCAGGAGACATTATTGGTGTTCTTATTACTACTGGGGGCTCTATAGGAGGGATTTATAGATCCGCATTATTTCTACTAAGAGCACTATGGGGGCCTTATTATTACTGGGGGGGGGGGTCTGTAGAGAGCTTTATTACCACTGGAGGAACAATAGGGGGCCTTATTACTACTGGGGGCTCTGTGAGGGTATTATTAATACTGAAGGGATCTTCTACTAATGGAGGCACTGTTGTGGAGCATTATCACTGTTGGGGGCACTGTAGGGGGCAGTATTACTAATGGGGGCATTCTAGCAGGGAAATACTATTGGTGGGACTATGAGGAGTACTATTACTATGGGGGCACTCATTTTTCTTCAGGAAAGTATTTAGGGTACAGAAAAGTGAGGAAGCTAAGATGTCTGTGTGTCACACTCTGCAGAGACGAGGCGGCTGAGAGAAGATGATGACAGAGAAAATCTACATGAGGGAGATGTCACCTGGAGGCCATGGATGTGACAGGTACGTGCTGCTACATAGCGAGTACAGGAAAATGTCTTCAGTGCTAGTGTTTGCGGGGGTTTGGGTCGGTTGTTCAACTTAGAGAATTGGGGCATATGCATTGGTGCTTGGGCCCCGGATCTTTTGAGACCCTAGCAACGCCCCTGGCTGTGACATATTCTGCAGCGCTGTTCAGACATTAGCATCACACTGTCCCCAATAGGGCTCCCAATCTAAGTTCCTATCAGTCTGTCTTTGGAGTGTGGGAGGAAACCGGAGAACCCGGAGGAAACACGGGGAGAACATACAAACTCCAGCACTGCAGGGCACCAGTGCTAACCACTGAGCCACCACTAACCACTGAGCCACCGTGCTGCCCCTGGTCTTGAGATGTCTTGACCTGATGTCGACTCCCCTTCCTGTGTTGGAGTTCATCACCTTTACCATAACCTCTAAATCTTGGAATAAACTTCTCCATATTAATTCTCCTCTATTCTCTCATCACCGACCTACTGTACAAACCCAGCACATTGGTAAACAACTAGGTTACCTTGGTGATTGGCCCCTACAAGCATGTGACATACATTACTTAACCTGTACTGTCCCTGAGTTATATCCTGTATTATACTCCAGAGCTGCACTCACTATTCTGCTGGTGCAGTCACTGTGTACATACATTACTTATCCTGTACTGATCCTGAGTTACATCCTGTATTATACTCCAGAGCTGCACTCACTATTCTGCTGGTGGAGTCACTGTGTACATACATTGCTTATCCTGTACTGATCCTGAGTTACATCCTGTATTATACTCTAGAGCTGCACTCACTATTCTGCTGGTGCAGTCACTGTGTACATACATTACTTATCCTGTACTGATCCTGAGTTACATCCTGTATTATACTCCAGAGCTGCACTCACTATTCTGCTGGTGGAGTCACTGTGTACATACATTACTTATCCTGTACTGATCCTGAGTTACATCCTGTATTATACTCCAGAGCTGCACTCACTATTCTGCTGGTGCAGTCACTGTGTACATACATTACTTATCCTGTACTGATCCTAAGTTACATCCTGTATTATACTCCAGAGCTGCACTCACTATTCTGCTGGTGCAGTCACTGTGTACATACATTACTTATCCTGTACTAACCCTGAGTTACATCCTGTATTATACTCCAGAGCTGCACTCACTATTCTGCTGGTGCAGTCACTGTGTACATACATTACTTATCCTGTACTGATCCTGAGTTACATCCTGTATTATATTCCAGAGCTGCACTCACTATTCTGCTGATGCAGTCACTGTGTACATACATTACTTATCCTGTACTGATCCTGAGTTACATCCTGTATTATACTCCAGAGCTGCACTCACTATTCAGCTGGTGCAGTCACTGTGTACATACATTACTTATCCTGAGTTACATCCTGTATTATATTCCAGAGCTGCACTCACTATTCTGCTGATGCAGTCACTGTGTACATACATTACTTATCCTGTACTGATCCTGAGTTACATCCTGTATTATACTCCAGAGCTGCACTCACTATTCTGCTGGTGCAGTCACTGTGTACATACATTACTTATCCTGTACTGATCCTGAGTTACATCCTGTATTATACTCCAGAGCTGCACTCACTATTCTGCTGGTGGAGTCACTGTGTACATACATTACTTATCCTGTACTGATCCTGAGTTACATCCTGTATTATACTCCAGAGCTGCACTCACTATTCTGCTGGTGGAGTCACTGTGTACATACATTACTTATCCTGTACTGATCCTAAGTTACATCCTGTATTATACTCCAGAGCTGCACTCACTATTCTGCTGGTGCAGTCACTGTGTACATACATTACTTATCCTGTACTAACCCTGAGTTACATCCTGTATTATACTCCAGAGCTGCACTCACTATTCTGCTGGTGCAGTCACTGTGTACATACATTACTTATCCTGTACTGATCCTGAGTTACATCCTGTATTATATTCCAGAGCTGCACTCACTATTCTGCTGATGCAGTCACTGTGTACATACATTACTTATCCTGTACTGATCCTGAGTTACATCCTGTATTATACTCCAGAGCTGCACTCACTATTCAGCTGGTGCAGTCACTGTGTACATACATTACTTATCCTGTACTGATCCTGAGTTACATCCTGTATTATATTCCAGAGCTGCACTCACTATTCTGCTGATGCAGTCACTGTGTACATACATTACTTATCCTGTACTGATCCTGAGTTACATCCTGTATTATACTCCAGAGCTGCACTCACTATTCTGCTGGTGCAGTCACTGTGTACATACATTACTTATCCTGTACTGATCCTGAGTTACATCCTGTATTATACTCCAGAGCTGCACTCACTATTCTGCTGGTGGAGTCACTGTACATACATTACTTATCCTGTACTGATCCTGAGTTACATCCTGTATTATACTCCAGAGCTGCACTCACTATTCTGCTGGTGCAGTCACTGCGTACATACATTACTTATCCTGTACTTATCCTGAGTTACATCCTGTATTATATTCCAGAGCTGCACTCACTATTCTGTTGGTGCAGTCACTGTGTACATACATTACTTATCCTGTATTATACTCCAGAGCTGCACTCACTATTCTGCTGGTGCAGTCACTGTGTACATAGATTACTTATCCTGTACTGACCCTGAGTTACATCCTGTATTATACTCCAGAGCTGCACTCACTATTCTGCTGGTGCAGTCACTGCGTACATACATTACTTATCCTGTACTTATCCTGAGTTACATCCTGTATTATATTCCAGAGCTGCACTCAGTATTCTGTTGGTGCAGTCACTGTGTACATACATTACTTACCCTGTACTGCTCCTGAGTTACATCCTGTATTATACTCCAGAGCTGCACTCACTATTCTGCTGGTGCAGTCACTGTGTACATACATTACTTATTCTGTACTGATCCCGAGTTACATCCTGTATTATCCTCCAGAGCTGCATTCACTATTCTGCTGGTGCAGTCAGTGTACATACATTACTTATCCTGTACTGATTTTGAGTTACATCCTGTATTATACCCAAGAGCTGCACTCACTATTCTGCTGCTGGAGTCACTGTGTACATACATTACTCATCCTGCACTGATCCTGAGTTACACCCTGTACTATACTCCAGAGCTGCACTCACTATTCTGCTGGTGGAGTAACTGTGTACATACATTACTTATCCTATACTGATCCCGAGTTACATCCTGTATTATACTCCAGAGCTGCACTCACTATTCTGCTGGTGCAGTCACTGTGTACATACATTACTTATCCTGTACTGATCCTGAGTTACATTCTGTATTATACTCCAGAGCTGCACTCACTATTCTGCTGGTGCAGTCACTGTGTACATACATTACTTATCCTATACTGATCCCGAGTTACATCCTGTATTATACTCCAGAGCTGCACTCAATATTCTGCTGGTGCAGTCACTGTGTACATACATTACTTATCCTATACTGATCCCGAGTTACATCCTGTATTATACTCCAGAGCTGCACTCAATATTCTGCTGGTGCAGTCACTGTGTACATACATTACTTATCCTATACTGATCCCGAGTTACATCCTGTATTATACTCCAGAGCTGCACTCACTATTCTGCTGGTGCAGTCACTGTGTACATACATTACTTATCCTGTACTGATCCTGAGTTACATTCTGTATTATACTCCAGAGCTGCACTCACTATTCTGCTGGTGCAGTCACTGTGTACATACATTACTTATCCTATACTGATCCCGAGTTACATCCTGTATTATACTCCAGAGCTGCACTCACTATTCTGCTGGTGCAATCACTGTGTACATACATTACTTATCCTGTATTATACTCCAGAGCTGCACTCACTATTCTGCTGGTGCAGTCACTGTGTACATACACTACTTATCCTGCACTGATCCTGAGTTACATCCTGTATTATACTCCAGAGCTGCACTCACTATTCTGCTGGTGCAGTCACTGTGTACATACATTACTTATCCTGTACTGATCCTCAGTTACATCCTGTATTATACTCCAGAGCTGCACTCACTATTCTGCTGGTGCAGTCACTGTGTACATACATTACTTATCCTGTACTGATCCTCAGTTACATCCTGTATTATACTCCAGAGCTGCACTCACTATTCTGCTGGTGCAGTCACTGTGTACATACATTACTGATCCTGTACTGATCCTGAGTTACATCCTGTATTATACTCCAGAGCTGCACTCACTATTCTGCTGGTGCAGTCACTGTGTACATACATTACTTATCCTGTACTGATCCTGAGTTACATCCTGTATTATACTGCAGAGCTGCACTCGCTATTCTGCTCATAGAGTGCAGAGACATTTACATTGTATGTGACCGATACTGCAATATTATCAGCTGCATATCGGTGGAAATGTGAACATTGTTCTGGGTCTGTGGAAGGCTGACAACCAGTGAGCACTGTGAGAGCAGTTGTCAGCCTATGTGGCTGATATTTCCAGGTTGTTGTCTGGAAAATGTGGGTGAGAATCAGATAGACGAAGCCTCGGAGGCTGGGGCCGTCCCGGATGATGGGGGTGTAGGTGACAGCCTTTATGCCCTCAGTGAGCAGGATGATGGAGCCACTTCACAGCCACAGGATGCAAATATTTTAACACCCTGCAACCACAAGGCACGGATATTCACATACAGCCCCAGTTATAGACGACTCTGCACGGGGAGGAAGGATGAGGAGCGAGGCACCTGAAACCTCAGCGAAGATCACTGCTGGAGAAACCAAGAAATGCCTGAAAACAGCAATCGCTCCCCCGACCGTCCGCTGCAACAAGTGTCAATAACCTGACTTAGCCTTCGTTCACATCTGTTCTGGCGAGGAGCAGATTGCTGGGCTTTACTGTATCCAGCATGACCGGATCCCCGCTGACTATAATGGGATCCAGCGGCTTTCCGCTGCGTACAGTAAGCTGCCAGATCCCCCATCAGATCCGGCAATGCTTGGCGGTATCTGGCAACAGACTGCCGGACTTTGTGCTGGAAACGTGAACCTACTCTTAGGCCTCATTCACACCATCCATAATCCATCTGCTGTCCGCACCGCAAATTATACAAAATGTCTTATTGTTGCCTGTGATAGGAGTGAGAAAAATACGGAGCGCACATACAAGGTTTCCGTATTTTGCAGATGCAGACTAAAATACTGACATGGTCATGTGCATGAGGCCTTATACACACCTAATACTTCTCACAGCTGAGGGTTTGTTACAATTGTCTACAGTCTCTGTGAGGTAAACACATCAACAGTGCATATCTCTCTGCTTTCCTGTAACAAAACCTCAGCTGTGAGGCGTGTTCAGTCTGCACTATATGTAAATGTTTGTTACATATTTGCTAACATGTTGCGAGGCTCCGGCCTGCGCAGAGATACACTGTCCCAAAACCTCAAAACGGACACTTTAGGGCTGGTATTTTTTTTAATGTTGAAAATGTGGGAGAAGGGTTGGTTTACTGGGAGACATGGAGGGTCCGCGGGGGGCAGTGATTGGGGACAGGCCTGCGCCCTCACCCGTGTCCCGAGGGCAGCAATGAGCTTTATTCTGTTCTTGGTTTATAAAGCTGTAAAACGAGGCAAAAAATTCACTAAAAAGAACGTGTCCACGGTTCCAAAGTCCAGCAGCGAACACCGCTGGTGCTACAGAGCGAGGACATGACAGATGATGAGGGTGATATCAATACCCCCACCCCCAACCTCCAAACAATACAAATACACACAAGGTGAAAGAATATCAACATAGCAAGAAAGGTACAAACCAGGCATTACACACTGGACACATATACAAGATATACTAAGTATGTTACATAGGACTGCAGGTGACACCTACTACATTATCTGTACTCAGAAAGATCATTGTGTTGTCTGTGGTGTTACGTAGGACTGCAGGTGACATCTACTACATTATCTGTACTCAGAAAGTTATCACTGTATTATCTGTGGTGTTACATAGGACTGCAGGTGACATCTACTACATTATCTGTGCTCAGAGAGTTATCACTGTGTTATCTGTGGTGTTACATAGGACTGCAGGTGACATCTACTACATTATCTGTACTCAGAGAGTTATCACTGTGTTATCTGTGGTGTTACATAGGACTGCAGGAGACATCTACTACATTATCTGTACTCAGAGAGTTATCACTGTGCTATCTGTGGTGTTACATAGGACTGCAGGTGACATCTACTACATTATCTGTACTCAGAAAGTTATCACTGTATTATCTGTGGTGTTACATAGGACTGCAGGTGACATCTACTACATTATCTGTGCTCAGAGAGTTATCACTGTGTTATCTGTGGTGTTACATAGGACTGCAGGTGACATCTACTACATTATCTGTACTCAGAGAGTTATCACTGTGTTATCTGTGGTGTTACATAGGACTGCAGGAGACATCTACTACATTATCTGTACTCAGAGAGTTATCACTGTGCTATCTGTGGTGTTACATAGGACTGCAGGTGACATCTACTACATTATCTGTACTCAGAGAGGTATCACTGTGTTATCTGTGGTGTTACATAGGACTGCAGGTGACATCTACTACATTATCTGTACTCAGATATACATCCTCAATGTACTCTCCACAATCCCCCCCCCCCCTCCCCCCATATTGGCCCCTGTATTTGCAGTTCGCTGCTCTCACCCGGCCGGTCTCCCTCCAGCAATGCTCCAGGTTCTTGCTCCTCCGCTCATCGGAGTCTATTTGGTTTCAGCAGCTGCTTTTATGCGAGGTCGTTACCCAACCAACAAAACCAAAGATTATGAAACATTCCCTGCAGCTACTGCTCTCCGCACTGAATACTGCAACCTCAGTCGCTGTAATATATAAACCTAGAGGGCTGACATTACTGTGGCCCCAAGCTAAATAATCCCCTGGGGGCCAAAGCACACCAATAAGCTCTGCTCCATAGTAATAAAGCAGCTATAGTGTCCTGCTAATAATAAGGACCTTCTACAATATCATCACCAAAAGTGGCAATGATAAAAAAATTAAAATAAAAATGCTATTCCAATCCACAATGTATGATGCGAGAGACACCTTCGGTCTGCAGTATTATAGTAGTTATATTCTTGTATATAGGAGGCAGTATTATAGTAGTTATATTCTTGTACATAGGAGCAGTATTATAGTAGTTATATTCTTGTATATAGGAGGCAGTATTATAGTAGTTATATTCTTATACATAGGAGCAGTATTATAGTAGTTATATTCTTGTACATAGGAGCGGTATTATAGTAGTTATATTCTTGTACATAGGAGGCAGTATTATAGTAGCTATATTCTTGTACATAGGAGGCAGTATTATAGTAGTTATATTCTTGTATATAGGAGGCAGTATTATAGTAGTTATATTCTTGTACATAGGAGCAGTATTATAGTAGTTATATTCTTATACATAGGAGGCAGTATTATAGTAGTTATATTCTTGTACAGAGGAGCAGTATTATAGTAGTTATATTCTTGTACAGAGGAGCAGTATTATAGTAGTTATATTCTTGTACATATGAGGCAGTATTATAGTAGTTATATTCTTGTACATAGGAGCAGTATTATAGTAGTTATATTCTTGTACATAGAGGCAGTATTATAGTAGTTATATTCTTGTACATAGGAGGCAGTATTATAGTAGTTATATTCTTGTACATAGGAGAAGTATTATAGTAGTTATATTCTTGTACATAGGAGCAGTATTATAGTAGTTATATTCTTGTACATAGGAGCAGTATTATAGTAGTTATATTCTTGTACATAGGAGGCAGTATTATAGTAGTTATATTCATGTACATAGGGGGCAGTATTATAGTAGTTATATTCTTGTACATAGGGGGCAGTATTATAGTAGTTATATTCTTGTATATAGGGGCAGTATTATAGTAATTATATTCTTGTACATAAGAGCAGTATTATAGTAGGTAAATTCTTGTACATAGGGGGCAGTATTAGAGTAGTTATATTCTTGTACATAGGAGCAGTATTATAGTAGGTATATTCTTGTACATAGGGGGCAGTATTATAGTAGTTATATTCTTGTACATAGAAGGCAGTATTATAGTGGTTATATTCTTGTACATAGGAGCAGTATTGTAGTAGTTATATTCTTGTACATAGGAGCAGTATTATAGTAGTTATATTCCTGTACATAGGAGCAGTATTATAGTAGTTATATTCTTGTACATAGGAGCAGTATTATAGTAGTTATTATCTTGTACATAGTAGTTATATTGTAGTAGTTATATTCTTGTACATAGGAGCAGTATTATAGTAGTTATATTCCTGTACATAGGAGCATTATTATAGTAGTTATATTCCTGTACATAGGAGGCAGTATTATAGTAGTTATATTCTTGCACATAGGAGGCAGTATTATAGTAGTTATATTCTTGTACATAGGAGCAGTATTATAGCAGTTATATTCTTGTACATAGGAGCAGTATTATAGTAGTTATATTCTTGTACACAGGAGGCAGTATTATAGTAGTTATATTCCTGTACATAGGAGCAGTATTATAGTAGTTATATTCTTGTACATAGGAGCAGTATTATAGTAGTTATTATCTTGTACATAGGAGCAGTATTGTAGTAGTTATATTCCTGTACATAGGAGGCAGTATTATAGTAGTTATATTCTTGTACATAGGAGCAGTATTATAGTAGTTATATACTTGTACATAGGAGCAGTATTATAGTAGTTATATTCTTGTACATAGGAGGCAGTATTATAGTAGTTATATTCATGTACATAGGGGGCAGTATTATAGTAGTTATATTCTTGTACATAGGGGGCAGTATTATAGTAGTTATATTCTTGTATATAGGGGCAGTATTATAGTAGTTATATTCTTGTACATAGGAGCAGTATTATAGTAGTTATATTCCTGTACATAGGGGCAGTATTATAGTAATTATATTCTTGTACATAAGAGCAGTATTATAGTAGGTAAATTCTTGTACATAGGGGGCAGTATTAGAGTAGTTATATTCTTGTACATAGGAGCAGTATTATAGTAGTTATATTCTTGTACATAGGGGGCAGTATTATAGTAGTTATATTCTTGTACATAGAAGGCAGTATTATAGTGGTTATATTCTTGTACATAGGAGCAGTATTGTAGTAGTTATATTCTTGTACATAGGAGCAGTATTATAGTAGTTATATTCCTGTACATAGGAGCAGTATTATAGTAGTTATATTCTTGTACATAGGAGCAGTATTATAGTAGTTATTATCTTGTACATAGTAGTTATATTGTAGTAGTTATATTCTTGTACATAGGAGCAGTATTATAGTAGTTATATTCCTGTACATAGGAGCATTATTATAGTAGTTATATTCCTGTACATAGGAGGCAGTATTATAGTAGTTATATTCTTGCACATAGGAGGCAGTATTATAGTAGTTATATTCTTGTACATAGGAGCAGTATTATAGTAGTTATATTCCTGTACATAGGAGCAGTATTATAGTAGTTATATTCTTGTACATAGGAGCAGTATTATAGTAGTTATTATCTTGTACATAGGAGCAGTATTGTAGTAGTTATATTCCTGTACATAGGAGGCAGTATTATAGTAGTTATATTCTTGTACATAGGAGCAGTATTATAGTAGTTATATACTTGTACATAGGAGCAGTATTATAGTAGTTATATTCTTGTACATAGGGGCAGTATTATAGTAGTTATATTCTTGTACATAGGGGCAGTATTATAGTAGATATATTCTTCCAAGTGTCCACAATGGAGCTAAGTCTAAGTTCGCTTTCAGTCTGTCTTTGGAGTGTACCATGCAAACACGAAGAGAACATACGGATTCCATGCAGATATTGTCCTTGGTCGGATTCAAACCTAGGACCCCAGTGTTGCAAGGCACCATTGCTAATCACTGAGCTGCCGATATGATAGTAGTTATATTTTTATGATTTTAGGGAACCTTTAAATGTTTTGTTCTCTCTTTAATGAAATTCCTCTTCCTCTTTTACATTGTTCATATTACTTAAAGTTCTGCTTTTTTGCAGCTCTCTGCAGCTTTTGGTTATAAGTAACTTTTTGCAATTAGATTAAACCCTGTGGACCACAAAATACTGAAAAAGCCATGCGGTCGGGTGCAATAGGCATTAAGCTGCTATAGGTCTGTGACTGCAGGTTCCTTGTTTTTTGGTGTCTGTAGAGGGCAGCATTTTAGTTTATGTTAATTATGGGGATTTTATTGTACACTCTGTGCAAACGTACAGACGTGGACAAAATTGTTGGTACCCTTTGGTCAATGAAAGAAAAAGTCACAATGGTCACAGAAATAACTTTAATCTGACAAAAGTAATAATAAATTAAAATTCTATAAATGTTAACCAATGAAAGTCAGACATTGTTTTTCAACCATGCTTCAACAGAATTATGTAAAAAAATAAACTCATGAAACAGGCATGGACAAAAATGATGGTACCCCTAGAAAACACAGAACATAATGTGACCAAAGGGACATGTTAATTCAAGGTGTGTCCACTAATTAGCATCACAGGTGTCTACAACCTTGTAATCAGCCATTGGGCCTATATATATGGCTCCAGGTAATCACTGTGTTGTTTGGTGATATGGTGTGTACCACACTCGACATGGACCAGAGGAAGCAAAGGAAAGAGCTGTCTCAAGAGATCAGAAAGAAAATTATAGACAAGCATGTTAAAGGTAAAGGCTATAAGACCATCTCCAAGCAACTAGATGTTCCTGTGAGTACAGTTGCACATATTATTCATAAGTTTAAGATCCATGGGACTGTAGCCAACCTCCCTGGACGTGGCCGCAGGAGGAAAATTGATGACAAATCTAAGAGACGGATAATCCGAATGGTAACAAAAGAGCCTAGAAAGACTTCTAAAGAGATTCAAGGTGAACTTCATGCTCAAGGAACATCAGTGTCAGATCGCACCATCCGTCGTTGTTTGAGCCAAAGTGGACTACATGGGAGACGACCAAGGAGGACACCATTGTTGAAAACGAATCATAAAAAAGCAAGACTGGAATATGCCAAACTACATGTTGACAAGCCACAAAGCTTCTGGGAGAATGTCCTGTGGACAGATGAGACAAAAATCGAAGTTTTTGCCAAGGCACATCAGCTGTATGTTCACAGACGAAAAAATGAAGCATATCAAGAAAAGAACACTGTCCCTACTGTGAAACATGGAGGAGGCTCTGTTATGTTCTGGGGCTGCTTTGCTGCGTCTGGCACAGGGTGTCTTGAATCTGTGCAGGGTACAATGAAATCTCAAGACTATCAAGGAATTCTAGAGAGAAATGTACTAGCCAGTGTCAGAAAGCTTGGTCTCAGTCGCAGGTCATGGGTCTTGCAACAGGACAATGACCCAAAACACACCGCTAAAAACACCCAAGAATGGCTAAGAGGAAAAAATTGGACTATTCTAAAGTGGCCTTCTATGAGCCCTGACCTCAATCCTATTGAGCATCTTTGGAAGGAGCTGAAACATGCAGTCTGGAAAAGGCACCCTTCAAACCGGACACAACTGGAGCAGTTTGCTCATGAGGAGTGGGCCAAAATACCTGCTGAGAGGTGCAGATGTCTCATTGACAGTTACAGGAAGCGTTTGATTGCAGTGATTGCCTCAAAAGGTTGCGCAACAAAATATTAAGTTAGGGGTACCATCATTTTTGTCCATGCCTGTTTCATGAGTTTATTTTTTTACATAATTCTGTTGAAGCATGGTTGAAAAACAATGTCTGACTTTCATTGGTTAACATTTATAGAATTTTAATTTATTATTACTTTTGTCAGATTAAAGTTATTTCTGTGACCATTGTGACTTTTTCTTTCATTGACCAAAGGGTACCAACAATTTTGTCCACGTCTGTATTTGTCATCATTATGATTATTACTTATGTTACGTTGCACCTTTTTTTTACTGTTTTGAGGGAATATTTTGAGCTCAATACCTATTTTTATGTCCATTTAGGGAGTATGGATGTGTGCCCCATGTGCTGTTTAAGAATACTGATCCCGAGGTCTGAAGTTCGGGAGACCTGCCGCTTCTGCTGATGAATGCCCCTTTTAATGCCAATCAATGGAAATTTTTGCAGAACGGATGCGGGCTCGTTCATTTCAATGGGGCCGCATAAGATGCGGACAACACACTGTGGAGAAGAATAGGCATTTATAACATGCTGCGGGACCTGCAGAAGGGAACATCCGGCATGCACACGGCCGGTATCTGCGATGTGCAGGAGGCCTGCGTGTTCTGTCTTACTTGTGTTTCCTGTGCGCTCTTGGCTGTGTAACTCATATCTTGCACTTCTTACCTTTGTGCTCTGTACGCCATCACATGCGTGTTACACTTATGTTTCATTTTTTTGAACATGTCTTAACCCCTTCCCGACCAGCGAAGTAATAGCATGGCGCTGCGGGAAGTGACTTGCTGCTCAGTGGCGTACAGGTATGGAGCGCTGATCGGTCAGGTGCAGGAGCTGCGCCCGCCCAATCAGCAGCAGGGGTCCGAATCCCTGCTGTATGTGCTGGCATCGGTGAAAACACAGATGCCGGCACATTAACCCTAGCAGCGATGCGGTCAGCAATGACCGCCGCATGTACGGGGTGTGGAAGGAGCTCCCTCCCCATCGGGTCCCCGTGCTGCAGTGACGGGGACCCGATGGCTGGGACGGCAGCCCGATACCTTCCATAGACATCATGCTGCCTTCCATGTAAGGCTACTTTCACAATTGCGTTTTGGCTTTCCGTTTGTGAGATCCGTTCAGAGCTCAGCGGTCCAAAACGGATCAGTTTTGCCCTAATGCGTTCTGAATGGAAAAGGATCCGCTCAGAATGCATCAGTTTGGCTCCGTTCAGTCTCCATTCTGCTCTGGAGGCTGCCCGCAGCATTTTTTCTGGCACACAATGTAAGTCAATGGGGACGGATCCGTTTTCTCTGACACAATAGAAAACTGATCCGTCCCCTATTGACTTTCAATGGTGTTCATGATGGATCCGTCATGGCTATAGAAGACATAATACAACCGGATCCGTTCGTGACAGATGCATGTGGTTGTATTATGGTAACGGAAGCGTTTTTGCAGATCCATGACGGATCCGCAAAAAACGCTAACGTCAAAGAAGCCTAAGCCTGTGAGACCCAACCCCTGTATTACCCCCAAAAGTTGAAGTACCCCAGTGGGACAGAAAAAAAAGTTAAAAAAAAGTTAAAAAACAAAAGTTTTACGTAATAAAAAAATTAAACTTTGAAGTAAAAAAAAATTTATAATAAAAAGTTATTAAAAAATGTACAAAATAGGAAAAAAAGACATAGACATATTAGGTATCGCCGCGTCCATATCGACCAGCTCTATATAAATATCACATGATCCACCCTGTTAGGCGAATGTCGTAAAAAGAAAATAATAAAAACAGTGCCAAAACAGCCATTTTATGGTCACCTTGACAAAAAGTGTAATACTAAGCAATCAAAAAGTCGTTTGCACCCCAAAATGGTACCAATCAAACCGTCATCTCATCACTCAAAAATGAGATCCTACCTAAGACAATCTCTCAAAAACTAAAAAAAAATGCCTCTCAGAAAATGGCAACACAAAAACAAGTTTTTTTTTTGTCAAAAATGCTTTTGCTGTGTAAAACTTAACAAAAACTAAAAATAGACATATTGGGTATCACCGCGTCCGTAACAACCTGTTCTATAAAAAGATAAAAAAAATAATCTCATGATATACTCTGTCAGGTGAATGCTGTAAAAAATAAATAAACAAAAACTGTGTGAGAATAGTCAATTTTTGTCACCTCGCGAAATGCGTAATATTGAGTGATCAAAAAGTCATATGTACCCAAAAATTGTACCAATGAAAATGTCAATTCATCCCTCAAAAAAGAACCCCCCACATAAGACAACTGCTCAAAAAATAAAAACCAATGGCGCCCGTAAAACAATCTATCAAAATCTGCGCCGCTTCCTTTCTGATTCCTGCCATGTGCCCCCACAGCAGTTTACCACTACATATGGGGTGCTTTTTCATATTCAGGAGAAAATGGGTAACAAATGATGGGGTGCGCTTTCTCCTGTTACCTTTTGTAAAAATTTGGGGCTAAAGCAACATTTTATTGAAAGAAATAAAACTTTTCATTTTCACAGCCAAGTGTGAAATGCTTATGGGGTTAAAGTGCTCAGTACACCCCTTAATTTTTTTTTTGAGGGGTGTAGTTTCCAAAATGGGGTCACTTTTTGAGGGTTTCCACTGTAGGGGTACGTCAGGGTCTCTTCAAATACAAAATTGTGCCCAAAAACCATTCTAGCAAAATCTGGCCTCCTTCCCTTCTGACCACTGCCATGTGCCCCGACAGCAGTTTACCGCCACATATGGGGTATTTCTGTAAACTGCAGAATCACAGTTATTGAGGTTTATTTTGCTTTTAAACCTTGCTGTGTTGCAAGAAAAAATAAACATTAAAAAATAGCAAAAATAAATAAATTTGGAAATTTCACCTCCATTTTCCTTTATTTCTTGTGGAACACCTCAAGGGTTAATAAAGTTTGTGACATTAGTTTTGAATAATTTGAGGGGTTTAATTTCTAAAATGGGGCCATTTATGGGTGGTCTCCATTACGTAAGCCCCTCAAAATCACTTTATATCTGAATCGGTGCACAAAATAATGGTTTTGGAATTTTTCTTGAAAATATAAAAAATTGCTTCTAAAATTCTAAGCCTTCTAATGTCCTAAAAAATAAATAAAATCACATTTACAAAATTATGGCAACATAAAGCAGACATATGGGGAATGATGACTGACAACCATTTTATGAGTTATTACTATCTGTCTTGAAAGTAGAGAAATTCAAATTTTGAAAATTGTGAATTTTTCCAAATTTTGGGTAAATGTGGGATATTTTTGATATTTTTTTATGAATAAAGGTGAAATATATCAACTCAAATTTGCCACTGTCATGAAGTACAATTTGTCATGAGAAAATAGTCTCAGAATGGTTTGGATAAGTAAAAGCTTTCCAAAGTTATTACCACAAAAAGTGACACATGTCAGATTTGCAAAAAATGGCCCAGGGTAGAAGGGGTTACAAGTGTGTTACCTATGTGCTGTATGTTGTGTGTTATCTGTGTTCTATGCTGTGTGCAGTTTTGTGCTGTGTTTTGTATGTTGTTTGATATGCATGTCACGTGCTATTATCTGTGTTTTGTATGGTTTTTTCACACGTGTTACCCATGTATGAATACAGTGGCCTCCACTGCCTATAGGCTGTCATGTTAGAAACAAAAGGTATAACACCTGTATATATATTTTAATAGATGACTCTGTATAGAAAAATGCAGCAGAAAAAATTATATTCTGATGTAAAGTGACCTGGCAGAGGCTAAAAGGACGCTCTCTTGGTGTCCGTCAAGTGAATGGGGGACTATAGATAAGTTTAACATGTGCGCCGGCAACTTATACAGTTGCAAGAAAAAGTATGTGAACCCTTTGGAATGAAATGGATTTCTGCACAAATTGGTCATAAAATGTGATCTGATCTTCATCTAACAATAGACAATCACAGTCGGCTTAACCTAATAACACACAAAGAGTTAAATGTCGCCATGTTTTTATTGAACGCACCATGTAAACATTCACAGTGCAGGTGGAAAAGTATGTTGTGACTTAAATGAAGATCAGATCACATTTTATCACCAATTTGTGCAGAAATCCATATCATTCCAAAGGGTTCACATACTTTTTCTTGCAACTGTATGGCAAATAGATGTGGCATGAAAGCAGTAAACCTCCGACATAAGGCTGCAGCATATATACTGTGTAGCCATACAGTCGTACGTCAGCAACAATTCTATCAATGCAATAAGTGTAATTGCACTTTCCTGGAAGTCTCCACGACTGCACTTGTGAGACTGACCTCATCCGTGGGCTGGAAAAAGACTCGGAAAACACTTCCCCTTCCCACCTTCAGTGATTTACGAAGAAGCCCAGTGGGAGGAATAAAAACTCAAACTCAAAAGAAACTAATAGACTGTTTATATACTCACAGAATGTTATATCATCAAGCGTATGTCTTATGCTCAGACTTACAACACTTTATACCACAGCTATACTTTCTCATATGCAAACTGCTGTAATTCCTGCACCGGTCACCTGATTTGGATGTAAATCCCCTCAGATTACAGCTGACAGTCTGCAGGTAAAGCCGACAGTCTGCAGGTAAAGCTGACAGTCTGCAGGTAAAGCCGACAGCCTGCGGGTAAAGCTGACAGTCTGCGGGTAAAGCTGACAGTATGCGGGTAAAGCTGACAGTCTGCGGGTAAAGCTGACAGTCTGCGGGTAAAGCTGACAGTCTGCGGGTAAAGCTGACAGTCTGCGGGTAAAGCCGACAGTCTGCGGGTAAAGCCGAGAGTCTGCGGGTAAAGCCGACAGCCTGCGGGTAAAGCTGACAGTCTGCAGGTAAAGCTGACAGTCTGCGGGTAAAGCTGACAGTCTGCAGGTAAAGCCGACAGCCTGCGGGTAAAGCTGACAGTCTGCAGGTAAAGCTGACAGTCTGCGGGTAAAGCTGACAGTCTGCGGGTAAAGCCGACAGCCTGCGGGTAAAGCTGACAGTCTGCGGGTAAAGCTGACAGTCTGCAGGTAAAGCTGACAGTCTGCGGGTAAAGCTGACAGTCTGCAGGTAAAGCTGACAGTCTGCAGGTAAAGCACATCTTGTTTATTTCATTTCAAATCCATTGTGGTGGTGTATAGAGACAAAAATGTTACATTGTGTCCATGACTGTACCTCTTACATCCAGTGACGTCTCTCTGATGTAGATGTTCTCTTTCCTCATCTTCTCCTTTTAGACCTTCAGACCAGACACAATTTTTCAGCCATTTCTCATCTCTGCAGTTTGACAAAGAAAATCTTAGTTTACTACTTTTTCATCATCCTCCCATCTTCTGGACAAATCATCCTACCACCCCCAATACTGTGCCACCGTGCCCCCCAATATTATACTGCAGAAACAGATAAACCCCCTGATAATACTAGTACCACAGACAGACCCCCATATAAACTACCCCTTCTTTGTGGCCTCAGTAGATGCGCCCATAGTGCCCCCCAATCATGTGCCAGTAACAAGTGCCTCTCCATGCCCCCCCAATAATGTGCCAGTAAAAAGTGCCCCCATAGTGCCTCCAAATCATATGCCAGTTACAAGTGCCTCTCTATGCCCCCCAAATCATATGCCAGTTACAAGTGCCTCTCCATGCCCCCCATCATGTGCCAGTTACAAGTGCCTCTCTATGCCGCCCATCATGTGCCAGTAACAAGTGCCTCTCTATGCCCCCCCATCATGTGCCAGTAACAAGTGCCTCTCCATGCCCCCCCATCATGTGCCAGTAACAAGTGCCTCTCCATGCCCCCCCTCAATCATGTACCACAAGTATTGTCCTGTATAAAAATGAAAAACACTTATACTTACCTCCATGCAGCGATGCGATGCAGCCTCTTCCGGCCTGTGTCCTGCACTGTACGGCTCGCGTCATCGCGCCGCCTGCACCGGCCTCTGATAGGCTGCAGGCTTTGTGCCTGCAGCCTATCAGAGAAACAAGGAAGGGAGACGCTTCTCCCTCATCTCCCCCGATCCGCTCTCCGCCCTGACTCTCACTATATTCTCGGGGAAGGGCAATTGACCCATTTACCCCCCTGGATCCGCCAGTGGCTGCCAGCCTGTAAATAGATGCCGACGGCACCCCCCTCTTCTTGCTGGAGACACGCGCCCCTGTACCCTGAAGGTGTTTTCTGAACATTTTTTTTATAGATGACATCCTCTGGATAAGTCATCAGTATCTGATCGGTGGGGGTCCGACTTCCAAAGACATCTGATTCCTGTCCCACCTTGTAACACTGTCCGCTGAAGTAGTCTTGAGTGGAACCCGGCACTGCCGGAATACAAGCTGCCATGCGGCCCAAGGGTTTCCGAGCTGGGGGCACTAAGGGAGCATAACTACTGTGTGGGGGCACTAAGGGGGCATAACTACTGTGTGGGGGCACTAAGGGGGCATAACTACTGTGTGATGGCACTAAGGGGGCATAACTACTGTGTAAGGACACTAAGGGGACATAACTACTGTGTGGGGCACTAAGGGGGCATAACTACTGTGTGGGGGCACTAAGGGGGCATAACTACTGTGTGGGGGCACTAAGGGGGCATAACTACTGTGTGATGGCACTAAGGGGGCATAACTACTGTGTAAGGACACTAAGGGGACATAACTACTGTGTGGGGCACTAAGGGGGCATAACTACTGTGTGGGGCACTAAGGGGGCATAACTACTGTGTGGGGGCACTAAGGAGGCATAACGACTGTGTGGGGGCACTAAGGGGGCATAACTACTGTGTGGGGGCATTAAGGGAGCAAAACTACTGTGTGGGTGTCACGGAAGGTGTACAGGAAACAAGACAATGCAAAATGAATATATGACTCACTGGATCCAAAACTAAGGAACAAAAGGGAGACCCCTGCATCAGACCTGGCTCTCTCCCTGTCTGCTCAGCCTATGCGAAAATCCCAATGGTGGATGATCGCATATCCACGTACCTCGACTATATACCACCTGATAATAAACCTAGGATCCAACTTCCAGGAGGGAACCTTCAATTTGATATTCTTGGTAGACAACCACACCAGATCACCAACATTCAGGTCCGGACCAAGCACACGTCTCTTATCAGCCACACGCTTATATCTCTCACTCATGATCTTTAGATTATCCAGAATCTTTTGCCAAATAGAAGACAAAGACGAGGAGAATCTGTCCTCATCAGGTAAACCAGAAGACCCCTCTCCCGAGAAAGTCCCAAACTGCGGATGAAACCCATATGCACCAAAAAATGGTGACTTATCAGAGGACTCCTGACGACGGTTATTTAAAGCAAACTCAGCAAGGGACAAAAAAGAACACCAATCCTCCTGATTCTCCGCCACAAAACAGCGCAGATATGTCTCCAGATTCTGATTGACGCGCTCTGTCTGGCCATTCGACTGCGGGTGGAAAGCAGAAGAGAATGACAACCGAACCCCCAAGCGAGAACAGAAAGCCTTCCAGAATCTGGAAACAAACTGCGTGCCCCTATCAGAGACTATGTCTGAAGGAATACCGTGCAATTTGACAATGTGATCAATAAATGCCTGCGCCAGCGTCTTAGCATTGGGCAAGCCAGGAAAAGGGATGAAATGCACCATTTTGCTAAAACGGTCCACCACCACCAGAATCACAGTCTTCCCCGAGGAACGAGGCAGGTCCGTTATGAAGTCCATGGACAGATGTGTCCAAGGACGGGAAGGAATGGGTAAGGGAAGGAGAGGACCTGATGGCCGTGAATGAGGGACTTTGGCACGAGCGCAAGTCTCGCAGGCTGCCACAAAACCCTCAACCGACTTACGAAGCGCAGGCCACCAGAATCTCCGAGCGATGAGATCCACTGTGGCTCTTGCCCCCGGGTGCCCAGCAAGGACCGTATCGTGGTGTTCCTTAAAAATCTTGTGTCTTAAAGCGAGAGGCACAAACAACCTCCCAGGAGGACAAAGATCAGGAGCCTCTGACTGGGCTGCCTGCACCTCTGCCTCCAATTCAGGAAAAAGAGCAGAGACCACCACACCTTCAGCCAAAATGGGACCCGGGTCTTCAAAATTCCCACCTCCCGGAAAACAACGTGACAGGGCATCTGCCTTCACATTCTTAACCCCAGGGCGGAACGTGACAACAAAATTAAACCTTGAAAAGAACAAAGACCATCTGGCCTGTCTTGGGTTCAGACGCTTGGCTGACTCCAAGTAGGCCAGATTTTTATGGTCAGTAAACACGGTAATAGGGTGTCTGGCTCCCTCTAGCCAATGGCACCATTCCTCAAAAGCCAACTTGATGGCCAACAATTCCCTATCTCCCACATCGTAATTTCTCTCTACGGAGGAGAGTTTCTTCGAGAAAAAGGTACACGCCATTTGGCAGGAGAGGAACCCTGAGACAAGACCGCCCCCACACCCACCTCAGAAGCATCAACCTCAACTATGAAGGGTAGAGAAATATCAGGTTGTACCAAGATGGGAGCGGAAGCAAAACTTTCCTTGATATTAGAAAAGGCCTTACGCGCCTCTACCGACCAGGAAGAAAAATCTACCCCCTTTCTGGTCATATCAGTGAGTGGTTTAACAATAGAGGAATAATTTCATGATTTTCCTATTACATGACGTAAAGTCATGATTTTATTAAAGACACGGAGGCGAGTATTGCATATAACTCTCTTTACTGTTACCATAGCAGCAAAGAAGAACATGTCAATCAAAAGAAAAAACCATAACAACTGACTCCTCCCCTCCATTCCAGTATATATTGTCTCTCCCCTCTGGGATCATCCTCTTTCTTTGAATCAGCAACAAAACCGCAGACATCGACGGAACTTGGACCATCCGTAACCCGATAGACATTCCTGACCCCGAATCGACCAGGAAACTCGGATCCACCGAAAAACCTAAACGGCAACAGCGCCAACCGAACTGGAACCATGAATGAAGAAATCAATCAACCTGCAGGATAAAATAAATACGAGGTAAAATCATATGAAAATGGCACGAAACCAAGCAAGATGTAGTGCACACATGAACACATCAAAATGGGCAGTATTATGAACAATAGGATAAGTACAACAATACAACTGAACATAACCAAAAAACCGGGTGGGAGGGAGGGCAATACTCGCCTCCGTGTCTTTAATAAAATCATGACTTTACGTCATGTAATAGGAAAATCATGAAATTTTATCACAAGACACGGAGGCTCCTATTGCAAGTTTAAAGCTGAGAGACGATAGAATGAAAGGCATGTGACTCGGGACGAAAGTAAAATTCCCGAAAGGTAGAGACCCTGGACCAATCCGCCACGCGCAAAACGTCCTCCAGACGGGCTCCCGAGACCCACATGGACGTAGCAGAAGCACTGCGAACCGAATGCGCCGTAAAAATAGAGGTGTCAATACCCGCCAGACCCAGAATCTCCTTAACCCAACGAGAGAGGGTGACACTAGAAACGGGAGCATAAGGCCTCCGAAAAGAAATAAACAAATTAGGGAAGGAAGGATCCCGTAGGGAAGCCGTCCTAGACTCATACTCCTGAAGGCATGCCACCGGGCACAAAAGAGGGGACTGCCGGAATGCCGGGTAAGACACAGAGCGGATGCTCGTTTTTGTGCGCCTAGAAATGTTAAATAAGACCCCATCCGGAGTGAAGGACCGAGCATCGTAATCCAGAGCCCGGACATCCGACACCCGCTTACAAGAAATGAGGCACAAAAGTGTAACCAACTTGGCAGATAAATGCCGCAGTGACAACTGGTCATTAGGAGACCATGAAAGGAGAAAGGACAAAACCAACCCCACATCCCAAGTGGTAGAAAAGCGAGGTCTGGGAGGACGAGACAAACGAGAACCCTTCAACAAACGGCATACAAGAGGATGTTGTCCAGCAGGACAACCCTCAAAACCCTCGTGTCGTGACGAGATGGCCGACCTGTACAGATTAATTGTACGGTAGGCTTTGCCCGCATCGAATAAAGAGGACAAGAAAGACAGGACCGACATTACAGGTGCTCGAATGGGATCCAGATCCCGTTCTCCGCACCAGCGAGCCCAAGAGTCCCATGCGGCTCGGTAAGCACGTCTGGTCCCTGGAGCCCATGCGTTTTCCAAAAGGAAAACAGTCGTGTTCGAAACTCCCGACAACATGTCGGAGCACCCGAGATCCTGCAAGCGAGAAGACGAAGAAGACGTGACTGAATGAGGGGGTGGGAGTCCCCCGAGGGGGCCCGCAAAAGATGCGGAAGGTCTGGAAGGAGGAGCGGAGAGTCCACCAGCATATCCAGGACCATCGGGAACCAGGGCTGAGACCGCCATAGAGGTATGATCAAGATCAATTCCGCTCGCTGGCGCTGAACCTGAAGGAGGACCCGAGAAATCAGGGCAAAAGGGGGAAAAGCGTACATCAGTGAACCCCCCCACAGCTGGAGGAAGGCGTCTACCGCCTCCGCCAACGGGTCCGGCCGCCAGCTGAAGAACCGGGAGGTCTGGGCGTTCAAGCGGCTCGCGAATAAATCCACTGATGGAGGACCCCAGCGAGACGACAAAGCTAAGAACACCTCCTCGTCTAGCTTCCAGTCGCTGGAATCCGAAAAGTAACGAGAATTCCAATCCGCCACTACATTGCGGAGGCCGGGAAGGTGTTCCGCAACCACCACGATACCCCTGGCGAGGCAGAACTCCCAAAAGTCCTGTGCCAGGTACGTCAGAACCGACGAGCGCGTTCCGCCCATCCCGTTGACATATCTGACTGCGGATACATTGTCCATCCGCAGTCTGATACAGGTCGTGACAGTGCCGTTCGCAAAACTGCGAATCGCCAGCGACCCTGCCAGCAACTCTAGGCCATTGATATGAAGACGAGACTCCTCCGGGGACCAAGGACCCCCGGTGGAAATCCCGTTGCAGTGAGCTCCCCAGCCGTGCAAGCTGGCGTCGGATTCGATGATCAGGTCCGGCGAAGGACCCAGCAAAGCCTTGCCATTCCAAACCGATAGATTCTGGATCCACCACCTCAACTCGTCCCTCGTCTCCGTGTCCAGCGTGACCAGGTCCGAGTATGTGGATCCTGCCCGAAGATGGGCAATTTTGAGCCTCTGGAGAGCCCGATAGTGCAAGGGTGCAGGGAAAATGGCCTGGATAGAGGATGCCAACAGGCCAATTAGACGCGCCAGGTGTCGCAACGACAACTGCGGTCGAAGAAGAGCGTGGCGCAGCTCTTTGCGAATGGACCGGACCTTGGACAGAGGGAGATGAAGAGATAGGGACACGGAATCCACTCTGAATCCCAGGAACTCCATGGACGTAGCCGGAGTGAGGCAAGATTTCTCGTGGTTTATGATAAAACCCAAGCGGGAAAGGAGGTCGGTGGTCAGGGTGAGGTGAGATCGGAGAAGGGATGGACTGTGCGCCATGATAAGGATATCGTCGAGATAAATTATCATGCGCACCCCTCTGCTGCGGAGCCAAGATACCACCGGTTTCATCACCTTGGTGAAACACCACGGGGCGGACGAAAGACCGAACGGCAGGCAAGTGAACCGCCAAATCTGGTCTCCCCAAAGGAAGCAAAGCAGGTCTCTGGAAGACGGGGCTACCGGAACCGTAAGGTATGCATCTTTGAGGTCCAGTTTGACCATCCAATCGCCGGGTAGTAGCATATCCCTTAAAAGATGGATGCCTTCCATCTTGAAATGCCGGTACTGAACCAGTGAGTTGAGAGCCTTCAGGTTGATAACTGAGCGCATTTGACCGCCCTTTTTCTGGACCAAAAACATGCCACTGACCACCCTGTCGGGGTGAGGTGAGGTGCGCTCTATCGCCCTCTTGTGGACCAACCCCACCAGCTCCCTGTGTAAAAGACGCAGAAGAGAACCGGTTAAGTGGATGGGGCGAGGAGTGGGTAGTTGGCTCGGTGAGGCCACCAAGTCTATCGTGAATCCCCTGATGGTTTGGAGTACCCACTGGTCTGAGGTGATCTCGGACCAGGCATTGAAACAGAAACGGAGTCTGCCCCCGACACAACCTGTTGAAGAAAGCAAAGGAATCACTGGTTGGGGACTCACCAACTGGACGGCGATAGGACGGGGTCCCGCGGTAATTCCTGGACCGACCCGAAGAGCCCCTGGACGGGAAAAAGGACGGCTGGTGCCTTGGGTCCTGGAGGGAGGATCGATAACTGAAGGAGCCTCGTCCCGTTCCGCGGGAGTGGAAATCCGACCGGCCGGACAGACGGCCCCTAGAACTGCCGGCCCTGCTGGAAAAACGGTTGTTGAAAACACGTTTCATTGACGTTTGGGCCTTGTCTAACGCCGTAAAGGCCCCGACGTATCTGCCCAGCTCCTTAATGAATGAGTCTCCAAATAAGAGACCCTGGGCATTCTTGCCTGCCTCAGACAAGGCTAAATTGGACAGCTTCGGTTCCACCTTCATCAGAATGGCCTTTCGCCGTTCGATGGCCAGAGAGGTGTTCACGTTGCCCGTGATGCAGATGGCCCGTTGGACCCATCCGCCCAATTCAACCGGGTCGACCGGCCTGCCCTCCGACTTAGCGGACTCCGCCATCTCAAAGATCTTGGCGAGGGGCCCCGTGATGTCAAGGAGTTTGTCCTGAACGGCCCGCAGAGCGGAATCCAACCCCTTTTTCGGGTTGAATTTCGTTTTGGTGAGGAATTGGACCATCTTCGGGTCCACCGTAGGCGTCTCACACACTTTATTCAAAATTAAAGGCCGAGGGCATTCTGCCCGCAGTTTGTTCCGGGACTCCTTACTCAGAGGAGTACGGATTTTTGCCTCTAAATATTGTGCCACCGGAGTAGTGGGGAGCCATTCCGCAGAGCGGGGATGATGGAGCTCGTCCGGGTTGAACAGAGGAGTACCCAAGGAATCAACCATGAGGTCGTCTGGGAGAGGCTGGTTTCCCTGTACGGAAACCGCTGGTATGGACGGCCCTGGGGTAGGCGATATATCCAGAGGATCAACCTCAACATCCTGAATGTCATCTAAAGAGTCATATAAAGACTCATTACGCGCCTCCTCATTCGATTCTCTTTCAGAATCAGACTGTGGCTCAGGTATAGTCCTGGCCGACTTCCATGCACGAGAGCGTTCTGCCTGTCGTGCGCAGGCTCTTTTCCGCGGGACAACCGCGTGGTCACGTGATGGATTACCATCGGTTCTGAGAGTTCTGGAGGCAGATGGTCTGGCGATATCCAAAGCCTGGTCCTGCATGGACTCAGCGGATTGTGCACTTAGGGCCTGAGAGATCGACTGGGACAGTGCTGAGGACATAGAGCCCATCGCCGCCATGATTGTGTCAGAAATACATTTCTGCAGCGCAGTATGTTCTAACCCTTGTGGGTCTGCATCGCGGGAGGGGGCATTAGCGGGAACAAAGGGCGTACTAGGGGCATCCTGCCTGGATGAGGAGCTACGGCGAGACATGATAAGTGGTAGGAGTTAGTCACCCCAGACCACCAGAAGGACAGACCTGTAAAAGAAGGGAAAAACGCTAATGAGGGCACTGCACCCAAGGAATATCAACTAAAGCGCCTATAAGGAAGCCCAAACTTACCGAAATAACGCAGGTGAGTGATCCTGTAGACCGGTGTGGGACTGCTGAGGTGACAGGAAGAAGCGCGGAGAAAAAAAAGCGCGCGTCGCAACCGGAAGGAAGAGGGCGGGAGGTGGGGCCTAGGCCCGCAATGCAGGGAAAGCCTGAGAGCGGCGGGCGTCCGAAATCCCGCCTATCGCGAGATCTCGGGCGGGCGCTGGGGAAAATCAAGATGGCGGCCGAAATCTCGCGGATCGCGAGACTTCGGCCGGAACGGAGCACTGATGAAAAACACAGGTACTGGGGACCGGAGACCGGACAGGAACGAAAGCGAGGGAAAAGGGGAGGGCAAAACAACCGAGAATCGGAGCAAGTGAGGCACAAATAAAGCGAATATATGTATATAAGAAAATATATATGAAATCAGTATATTCCCGCAGAAAGGAGGTCTCTGGGGAATAAGGTGGCCAGGGGACACCTGGACTAGCAAGCCATGAGGCGACAAACCTAAAAGGAAAAACTCCAAAAACACAGAAAGATATACAGCTAAATGAAGACTACTTATCTGCCATGGCAGCAGCAAAGAAAGAGGATGATCCCAGAGGGGAGAGACAATATATACTGGAATGGAGGGGAGGAGTCAGTTGTTATGGTTTTTTCTTTTGATTGACATGTTCTTCTTTGCTGCTATGGTAACAGTAAAGAGAGTTATATGCAATAGGAGCCTCCGTGTCTTGTGATAAAATTCAAAATAAACTTCCTGTAATAATTGGCAAAGCCCAAAAAACGCATCAGCGCCTTCTGATTCTCAGGAAGCTCCCACTCAAGCACAGAGCGGACCTTCTCGGGGTCCATGCGAAAACCAGAAGCGGAGAGAAGAAACCCCAGAAATTGAATTTCTGGAACCGCAAACACACATTTTTCCAGTTTCGCATACAATTTATTCTCCCGCAGGATGAGCAAGACCTGACGTAAATGTTCCTTATGAGTTTTGAAATCGGGAGAAAAAATCAAAATGTCATCCAAATACACCAATACAAATTTTCCCATTAAATGATAAAAAATGCTGTTCACGAAATGCTGAAAAAACGGCTGGGGCATTCATCAAACCAAAAGGCATAACCAAATTCTCAAAATGGCCCTCAGGGGTATTGAAGGCAGTCTTCCATTCGTCCCCTTCTCTGACCCTGACCAGGTTGCATGCCCCTCTTAGATCTAATTTGGAAAAGACTTTAGCCCCAACAATCTGGTTAAACAGGTCCGGGATCAGAGGAAGCGGATAAGGGTCACGAATAGTGATACTGTTCAGCTCCCTGAAATCCAGACAAGGTCTTAAAGAACCATCTTTTTTCTTAACAAAGAAAAAACCAGCGGCAACAGGTGACTTCGAGGGTCGTATGTGTCCTTTCTCAGACTCTCAGAGATATAAGCACGCATAGCGATCCTTTCAGGTTGGGAGAAATTGTATAAACGAGATTTAGGCAGCTTGGCGCCTGGGATGAGATTAATAGGGCAATCGTACTCCCTGTGCGGGGGAAAGTCCTGAACTCCACTCTCAGAGAAGACATCCGAAAATTCAGAGAGAAAAGATGGTACAGTCTTAGTAGAAACCTCTGAAACAGATGTCGTGAGGCAATTCTCTCTGCAAAAGTCACTCCAACCCTTTATTTGCCTCGCTTGCCAATCAATGGTGGGGTTATGTTTAGTGAGCCAGGGCAGCCCCAACACTAGAGGAGTAGGCAAACCGCTAAGAACGAAACATGACACATCCTCAACATGAGCTTCACTCACAATTAAACAAATATTGTGAACTATGCCCTTTAATGATTTCTGAGAAAGTGGAGCGGAATCAATAGCAAAAACAGGAATATCCTTTCCCAAAGTGCACACCTGGAAACCATGAGTTATCGCAAAATGATTATCAATGAGATTGACAGCTGCTCCACTATCCACAAAAATCTCACAAAAAATGTTCTTGCTCTCTAGCGCCACCCTGGCAGGTAGGACAAAACGGGAACTACAAGCAAACGGAAAACCTTCAATTTCCGCCTCAACCTTGCCAATAGTAACAGATGGAACATTTTTAAAAGATTTTTTCCTTTTTGTTTCTTTATTACTCCCAGAAAACTGCCTGAATCTCCTAGAGGGACAAACATTTGCCAAATGATTTATACCTCCACAACAAAAACAAACCTTCCCATGCGGGCTGAATCTTCTATTGTCAGAGGCAATCAACCCCAGCTGCATGGGCTCCTGCTCAGAAGGGGCTGACAGCGACTGAGACCCCTGTGCACAGAATGAGACCGCTGCACTGTCCTGGGATTGAGTATGACAGGAAGGAGTGATCTCTCCTCTCTCTCTCTAAGACGCCTGTCAATACAAACGGCCCGAGACATGGCAGAGTCCAAGGAAATAGGCCTCTCATGAAAGGAAAATGCATCTTTCAATCCCTCTGAAAGACCATGGCAAAATTGACTTCGGAGTGCAGCATCATTCCAACCAGTATCAGCTGCCCATCTCCGAAATTCTGAGCAGTATATCTCTGCGGATTGTTTACCCTGGCATAATAGACGTAGTCTAGACTCAGCCAGAGCAATACGATCCGGATCATCATATATCTGACCCAGGGCTAAAAAGAAATCATCCACTGAACGGAGGGGCCGTGCCCCCTCCGGCAGCGAAAAGGCCCACGACTGAGCGTTACCTCTGAGCAGCGATATAATGATCCCCACCCTCTGTTCCTCATCACCAGAGGAATGGGGAAGAAGGCGAAAATGGAGTTTGCAAGCCTCTCTGAAACGCACAAAATTCTCACTACCCCCGGAGAACGTATCCGGGAGCGAGATCTTAGGCTCAGAACAAACTCCATGAACGCAAGCTGAACCGGTCACTAGAAACTGAGAAAGAGTCTTACGGAGATCAGCTACCTCCAATGAAAGACCCTGGAAACGTTCAGTCAAAAGTGAAACCGGATCCATGCTTGAGACGGTTTTGGCAGCTTATAATGTCACGGAAGGTGTACAGGAAACAAGACAATGCGAAATGAATATATGACTCACTGGATCCAAAGCTAAGGAACCAAAAGGGAGACCCCTGCATCAGACCTGGCTCTCTCCCTGTCTGCTCAGCCTATGCGAAAATCCCAATGGTGGATGATCGCATATCCACGTACCTCGACTATATACCACCTGAACACCCTACAATAGTGAGTGGACACGACCACCGGCTCCCTACACTAGACACGGAGGGAGTCAGGGTCTCCTGGGATCCAGCAAACAGAAAATCACAAATAAATGTACAGCACTTATCTTGTAGAAGGCTGGAAAATAGGATCAGCATGCACACACACTCCAGGAAGTTGTATAAGCTGCACACTAATGCATTATGGGGAGGAATTTAAAGGGATGCAATCAGTCCAACTACATGACAGCTGAGAGAGGCTAACGAGATGAGGAACTGAAATTCAAAACAAAGAAAACTCAAGGAGGAGGTTCTGAAAGGCTTCTGTCAGAGCTTCTCAGCTGTCTTGTTGTGACAGTGGGAGAATGAAGGGGGCATAACTGTGTGGGGGAATTAAGGGGGCATAACTACTGTGTGGGGGAATTAAGGGGGCATAACTACTGTGTGAGGCTTTGAGAAGGCATAACTACTGTGTGGGGGCACTAAGGGAGCATATTGACTGTGTGGGGGCACTAAGGGGGCATAACTACTGTGTGGGGGCACTAAGGGGGCATAACTACTGTGTGGGGCACTAAGGGGGCATAACTACTGTGTGGGGGCCTTAAGGGGTCATAACTACTGTGTGGGGACACTAAGGGGAATAACTACTGTGAGGGCATTAAGGGGGCATAACTGTGTGGGGGCATTACTACTGTGTGGGGACACTAAGGGGAATACCTACTGTGTGGGGGCATTAAGGGGGTTATAACTACTGTGTGTGTGGGGGGGGTTCTATGGTCAGTGTGTGTCGTCTTGACTAGCTGTGGGAGGGGGGTTGCGGGGAAGTAGCTATGGGGCCTAGTTATTTCTAGTTATGCCCCTGATATCGGTACATGAAAATAAGCTTCTTTTAGGTCTCTTGTCATCAGATTTGCTTCCATCGATATTAATGGAACGGCTGATTTTATTGATTCCATTTTGAATCTCCTGTGAACAATTCATTTGTTTGGCCGCTTTAGATTTATAATCGGGAGAAACGTCCTATTGGCTTTATTTTTTCTTTACTAACGACCTTTGATCTTTTTGCGGTTGAATCGCTCCTGCCCCTATTAGAGCCCCAACACTATCTCATAGGTTTTTGTGACGCGGGGCAGAGTCATCGCCATCAAGTTCTTCAGAGGTTCTGAGAGCAATCCTATCCTGTAACCTGAAGTATAGGGAAAACCCACAGATATTTTGTTCTATTCTCCCCCCTACTGTTCTGGTGTCATTTACAGGGCGAGGGTGGGTTGGGATTGAGAAGAAAAGCCTTTCCTATACGACTTCCGGTTTTCTGATCTGGACTGAGGCTGGTATCTAGACATGTAATGCGTTTTACTCTTTTCCTTCTTTCTTATCTTGTGGCTTCTCTAGAATCTTGTCCAAAAACAAACGCCCCGTGAAACAGGACGAACGAATCTTACTTTTTGATGTAACACCCCCTTCATAGAACCTTGGCCATAAAACTCTTCTGGTGGAGTTTACTGACCCTGAAGTTCTGGATTCTGCCGAACAATCAGCCAAGAACCCCCGACGCCGTCTTAAGTGGTAGGGAAGCAATCATTTTGTCTCTAGCAGTTTCATCTCCTTCCTCTATCAGATGCAAGCATTAACCAGGAATCCTCAGAATCTGAAGACACGGGCGCGCTCGCTCTTTTTTCCGTACTTTTAGGAGATACTGAAGCAGAAACATTAGACCGAATGTCAATGGTGTTGCAACGTGACAGTCTAGAAAATCCAGACATGTCGCACGTGACTTTGACTCCTTTGGCTTTAATCTAAGTTACAAGCGACTCGGATGCGACTTGGTCATGTTCTAAGATAGTCGCGCGACACCAATTTGCAGACAAGTCGCACGTATTTTTGTGTTGCACGATAGACGTCACCGTGTAGCCCTGTCCTAAAGGTTTATTGCTCACCGGCTCGAGGGTCTAGCTCTAGGCCGGGTAGGTGAGACATTCCCATATCAAGACTTAGTGCAAACATGAACTAAGTTCTAAAAGAACGCAGTGACCGGTACGTACCAAACTCCGGATCACAGTATAAAGCCTCATGCACACGACCGGATGAATTTTGGGGTCCGCAGACAGATCCCGGCCGAGTGCATGCCGCCATTTTCTTTTTCCCCTTCTACAGACATTTTCTATCCTATTCTACGCATAAGTACAGGACATATTCTACCTCTACGACTGCAGCACGGACATACGGATGCGAACTGCGCACGGTGTGTCGTCTACATTTTTTGTGTCCCCATTGGAACGAATGGGTCTGCATCCAATCCGCAACAAATGCAGAACAAACATATGGTCCTGTGCATGAGGTCTAGGTGAAAACGCGCAGGACCCGGAGCAGTAGCTGGAGTTGACTGTGCGGGTCTCCCGGACTCCTGTGCACGCTTTCCTAAGTGCCATGGGAAATAACGGGCATAGTCATGTGACCCAGAACTCCCTGCAGGTGGTCTCTCGCGCCATCGCTCACCTCCAGCACTTCTCGGGCTCCATACCTGGCATTCTGGTAAGCAGCTCCACACATGGGGGGGGGATTACTTCTGTATGAGGATCACATTCCCAGGCAGGGGGTTTCAGGCTAAATCCTCATGGGCCAAAATAAAGCAGCCTGACCGCTCCGTGCATCTGTCCGGACACAGGGACGGGGAGGGGGGAAATGTAACCTCTTTGTTTTTCCTGTCCATGGCGGAGGTGGGGTCAGTCTGAGGGGTGTCTTACAGTTTTGGGGTTCTATTTGCTGTATGTATCTGTCCCTTTATAGACGAACTGTGAAATATTAATAAAAGCAAACATAAAAGTAAAGCTCTATCCATTGTACAAGTCGTGAGCGAGAAGACATTGTGCAAGTGCAACATCTGCGCTTATCTGAGGCGGTTATCTCCCTGACCGACCAAAAACATCTTATCTCAAAACGAAAAGGGGATCATCGAGAAGAAGAGAACAACTTGCACAAGTCCTTGACTTACACATCACAAGAGCAGCGCACGCACTGTACACGGGGCCACAGCGGCCCTCGAGAGGTCATCTGGGGATCTGGGATTCGTCGCAGTGCAGTTCAGCAGAGGAAAACATCGCCTGTTAGGCCTCATGCACACGACAGTATTTTTTCACGGTCCGCAAAAACGGGGTCCGTAGGTCCGTGACCGTTTTTTCGTCCGTGGGTCTTCCTTGATTTTTGGAGGATCCACGGACATGAAAAAAATGTCATTTTGGTGTCCGCCTGGCCGTGCGGAGCCAAACGGATCCGTCCTGAATTACAGTGCAAGTCAATGGGGACGGATCCGTTTGACGTTGACACAATATGGTGCCATTTCAAATGGATCCGTCCCCATTGACTTTCAATGTAAAGCTATCATAGCCCCCTGTAAGAGATCCTGGCTGCCAGGCAGCAGGGGGCAGACCCCCTCCCTCCCCAGTTTAAATTTCATTGGTGGCCAGTGCGCCCCCCCTCCCTCCCTCTATTGTAATGATAACATTGGTGGCCAGTGCGCCCCCCCTCCCTCTATTGTAATGATAACATTGGTGGCACAGTGTGCGGCCCCCCCCCCTCCCTCTATTGTAATAATAGCATTGGTGGCAGTGTGCGCCCCCCCCCCTCCCTCCCTCCCTCTATTGTAATAATAGCATTGGTGGCAGTGTGCGCCCCCCCCCTCCCTCCCTCCCTCTATTGTAATAATAGCATTGGTGGCAGTGTGCGCCCCCCCCCTCCCTCCCTCTATTGTAATAATAGCATTGGTGGCAGTGTGCGCCCCCCCCCCTGCCCCCCCTCCCTCTATTGTAATAATAGCATTGGTGGCAGTGTGCTACCCCCCCCCCACGATCATTGGTGGCAGCGGAGTAGAAGCATCATACTTACCTGCTGGCTGCTGCGATCTCTGTGTCCGGCTGGGAGCTCCTCCTATTGGTAAGTGACAGGTCTGTGCGGCGCATTGCTGTCACTTACCAGTAGGAGGAGCTCCCGGCCGGACGCAGACATCGCAGCAGCCAGCAGGTAAGTATGAATCTTCTACTATTGCTAAGGCTAAGTAACCATGGCAACCAGGACTGCAGTAGCGTCCTCGTTGCCATGGATACCGATCAGAGCCCCAGCGATTAAACTGGGACTCCGATCGGAACTCCGCTGCCACCAATGATCGGGGGGGGGGGGGGAGAGGGGAGGCCGCACACTGCCACCAATGTATTAAAAGAATAGAGGGAGGAAGGGGGGCGCACACTGCCACCAATGTATTAAAACAATAGAGGGAGGGAGGGGGGGGGCGCACACTGCCACCAATGTATTAAAACAATAGAGGGAGGGGGGGGGCGGGGCGCACACTGCTACCAATGTTAATGCAATAGAGGGAAGGAGGGGGGGGCCGCACACTGTGCCACCAATGTTATCATTACAATAGAGGGAGGGAGGGGGGGCGCACTGGCCACCAATGAAATTTAAACTGGGGAGGGAGGGGGGTCTGCCCCCTGCTGCCTGGCAGCCCCGGATCTCTTACAGGGGGCTATGATAGCACAATTAACCCCTTCAGGTGCAGAACCTGAGGGGTTAATTGTGCTGATCACGGCCCCCTGTAAGATATTGGGTGCTGCCAGGCAGCAGGGGGCAGTCATGTACACAGTTCGTTGTATATTCTAACTAGAAGCGTCCCCATCACCATGGGAACGCCTCTGTGTTAGAATATACTGTCGGATCTGAGTTTTCACGAAGTGAAAACTCAGCTATGAAAAAGCTTTTATGCAGACGGATCTTCGGATCCGTCTGTATGAAAGCAACCTACGGCCACGGATCACGGACACGGATGCCAATCTTGTGTGCATCCGTGTTCTTTCACTGACCCATTGACTTGAATGGGTCCGTGAACCGTTCTCCGTCAAAAAAATAGGACAGGTGATATTTTTTTGACGGACAGGAAACACGGATCACGGTCTCGGCTGCAAAACGGTGCATTTTCCGATTTTTCCACGGACCCATTGAAAGTCAATGGGTCCGCGAAAAAAAACCTGAAAACGGCACAACGGCCACGGATGCACACAACGGTCGTGTGCATGAGGCCTTAGTCTCATTGATGGTGGTGGAAGCAGAAGGGGGTCAAGTAGATTGGATAGTGGGTGCCCCATCTTCTGTACAGCTGGAGGGAGGGCCCCCATGATTGGTTTTCTGGTGGGCCCCAGGTGCCTGAGTCTTAGGCTACTTTCACATCTGCAGCAGCAACTGCGGCAGAGAACAGCCTGCCAGACCTCTCCAGATCCGGCATGGCTGGATACAAACGGAACGCCCGCCGACCGCACTAACTATAATGGGGTACGGCAAAGATCCGGCAAAACTGCAGAGAATTGGCCGGACACAAAGCGCTTCAGGCTGTGGTTTGTGTCCGGCCGATTCTCAGCAGTTTTGCTGGATCTCCATGCCGCAGATGTGAAAGTAGCCTAAGGCCTCATGCACATGACCGTATGTATTTTGTGGTACGCAAAAAACGGTTCCGCAAAAAATAATGCGCACAGAACAGCTGGCCCCTAATAGAACAGTCCTATCCTTGTCCATAATGCGGACAATAATAGGACATGTTCTATTTTTTTGCAGAACGGAAATACGGACATACGGAAACAGAATGCGCACACAGTAACTTTAGTTTTCTTTGCGAAGCCATTGAAATGAATACAGTCCGCAAAAAAAAAAACGGAACGGACACGGAAAGAAAATAAATTTGTGTGCATGAGCCCTAACACTGCACAGCGTTTGTACCCTGTACTGCCTTATATCCATCCTATGTGAAGGAGCAATGTTTAAAGGGGTGCACGGTTTGGACTGTGGGGGGGGGGGGTCCCATTTCAGATCGCTTCACAATCCCCAGTTATAACTAATAGGGGGGCAGTAAATGCTTATTTTCTCCTCGTTGCCACCCCCCGTCCATTGCAGGATTTGTTCCTGCACTACTAGGCAGATTTACCTTTCAGGAGGCTGGGAAAGCTGGGTGACAATCCCTAGAGCACCCATAATGCGGGCTGTCCTGGTGGTCACCCTGCTTTCTCGCTGGGGATTTGGGGGATTTTAGAGGGGATGTGAGTAAAAACCAGATGGAAGAAATAAGAAGGTGACGCTTCCGGTGAACGCCAGAAATTTCCTGCTCTACATTTGTGGTTGATGTTTCTATTTCTAACATTCCCTTTATGACTCGTTAGTGACTGTGAAAGAGGACGACGAGGGGCGACCCCGATCTGTTCAAGAAATGTCACCTGAAAACAACCCGCCTGACCCAGACAACGCTCTACGCCCTCTACAGCCGCACCGATCCATACATCAGTGATCTGTAACCTACAGCACCCTGGGTGTGAAGAGACTACAACTCCTAGCATGCACTGACAAAACGTATACACTCAGTCCTCAACAATGACCTCCTACAGCCTTCCGACCAAAGAGTTGTGTCTGTGAGGAGCAGAGATGCCGCTGCCAATCCTGTCTGCTCTCCTCTGATTAACCCCTTGTAGGCATCAATCAACGTACATGAGTGAAAATAATGGGGGTCATTATAAATGTCACAGAGATGCCCTGCGGTGTGACTGGTGCTCAGAACTTATAGGCGGCCGATTCAGTCTCTTCTGATATTTCTAATCATAAAATGTGTGGGTCCATTATAGACATGAACAAATATATGACACATAAAACAAAGCTACATAAGAAACAGTGACGTCCAACACATTACTTATCCTGTACGGATCCTGAGTTACCTCCTGTATTATACTCCAGAGCTGCACTCACTATTCTGCTGGTGCAGTCACTGTGTACATACATTACTTATCCTGTACGGATCCTGAGTTACCTCCTGTATTATACTCCAGAGCTGCACTCACTATTCTGCTGGTGCAGTCACTGTGTACATACATTACTTATCCTGTACTGATCCAGAGTTACATCCTGTATTATACTCCAGAGCTGCACTCACTATTCTGCTGGCGCAGTCACTGTGTACATACATTACTTATCCTGTACTGTTCCTGAGTTACATCCTGTATTATACTCCAGAGCTGCACTCACTATTCTGCTGGTGCAGTCACTGTGTACATACATTACTTATCCTGTACTGATTCTGAGTTACATCCTGTATTATACTCCGGAGCTGCACTCACTATTCTGCTGGTGCAGTCACTGTGTACATACATTACTTATCCTGTACTGATCCTGCGTTACATCCTGTATTATACTCCGGAGCTGCACTCACTATTCTGCTGGTGCAGTCACTGTGTACATACATTACTTATCCTGTACTGATCCTGAGTTACATCCTGTATTATACTCCAGAGCTGCACTCACTATTCTGCTGGTGCAGTCACTGTGTACATACATTACTTATCCTTTACGGATCCTGAGTTACATCCTGTATTATACTCCAGAGCTGCACTCACTATTCTGCTGGTGCAGTCACTGTGTACATACATTACTTATCCTGTACTGTTCCTGAGTTACATCCTGTATTATACTCCAGAGCTGCACTCACTATTCTGCTGGTGCAGTCACTGTGTACATACATTACTTATCCTTTACGGATCCTGAGTTACATCCTGTATTATACTCCAGAGCTGCACTCACTATTCTGCTGGTGCAGTCACTGTGTACATACATTACTTATCCTGTACTGTTCCTGAGTTACATCCTGTATTATACTCCAGAGCTGCACTCACTATTCTGCTGGTGGAGTCACTGTGTACATACATTACTTTTCCTGTACGGATCCTGAGTTACCTCCTGTATTTTACTCCAGAGCTGCACTCACTATTCTGCTGGTGGAGTCACTATGTACATACATTACTTATCCTGTACGGATCCTGAGTTACCTCCTGTATTATACTCCAGAGCTGCACTCACTATTCTGCTGGTGCAGTCACTGTGTACATACATTACTTATCCTGTACTGATCCTGAGTTACATCCTGTATTATACTCCAGAGCTGCACTCACTATTCTGCTGGTGCAGTCACTGTGTACATACATTACTTATCCTGTACTGATCCTGAGTTACATCCTGTATTATACTCCGGAGCTGCACTCCCTATTCTGCTGGTGCAGTCACTGTGTACATACATTACTTATCCTGTACTGATCCTGAGTTACATCCTGTATTATACTCCAGAGCTGCACTCACTATTCTGCTGGCGCAGTCACTGTGTACATACATTACTTATCCTGTACTGTTCCTGAGTTACATCCTGTATTATACTCCGGAGCTGCACTCACTATTCTGCTGGTGCAGTCACTGTGTACATACATTACTTATCCTGTACTGATCCTGAGTTACATCCTGTATTATACTCCAGAGCTGCACTCACTATTCTGCTGGTGCAGTCACTGTGTACATACATTACTTATCCTGTACGGATCCTGAGTTACCTCCTGTATTATACTCCAGAGCTGCACTCACTATTCTGCTGGTGGAGTCACTATGTACATACATTACTTATCCTTTACGGATCCTGAGTTACATCCTGTATTATACTCCAGAGCTGCACTCACTATTCTGCTGGTGCAGTCACTGTGTACATACATTACTTATCCTGTACTGTTCCTGAGTTACATCCTGTATTATACTCCAGAGCTGCACTCACTATTCTGCTGGTGGAGTCACTGTGTACATACATTACTTTTCCTGTACGGATCCTGAGTTACCTCCTGTATTATACTCCAGAGCTGCACTCACTATTCTGCTGGTGCAGTCACTGTGTACATACATTACTTATCCTGTACTGATCCTGAGTTACCTCCTGTATTATACTCCAGAGCTGCACTCACTATTCTGCTGGTGCAGTCACTGTGTACATACATTACTTATTCTGTACTGATCCTGAGTTACATCCTGCATTATACTCCAGAGCTGCACTCACTATTCTGCTGGTGGAGTCACTGTGTACATACATTACTTATTCTGTACTGATCCTGAGTTACATCCTGTATTATACTCCAGAGCTGCACTCACTATTCTGCTGGTGCAGTCACTGTGTACATACATTACTTATCCTGTACTGATCCTGAGTTACATCCTGCATTATACTCCAGAGCTGCACTCACTATTCTGCTGGTGCAGTCACTGTGTACATACATACATTACTTATCCTGTACTGATCCTGAGTTACATCCTGCATTATACTCCAGAGCTGCACTCACTATTCTGCTGGTGCAGTCACTGTGTACATACATTACTTATCCTGTACTGATCCTGAGTTACATCCTGTATTATACTCCGGAGCTGCACTCACTATTCTGCTGGTGCAGTCACTGTGTACATACATTACTTATCCTGTACTGATCCTGAGTTACCTCCTGTATTATACTCCAGAGCTGCACTCACTATTCTGCTGGTGCAGTCACTGTGTACATACATTACTTATCCTGTACTGATCCTGAGTTACATCCTGTATTATACTCCAGAGCTGCACTCACTATTCTGCTGGTGGAGTCACTGTGTACATACATTACTTATCCTGTACTGATCCTGAGTCACATCCTGTATTATACTCCGGAGCTGCACTCACTATTCTGCTGGTGCAGTCACTGTGTACATACATTACTTATCCTGTACTGATCCTGAGTTACCTCCTGTATTATACTCCAGAGCTGCACTCACTATTCTGCTGGTGCAGTCACTGTGTACATACATTACTTATCCTGTACTGATCCTGAGTTACATCCTGTATTATACTCCAGAGCTGCACTCACTATTCTGCTGGTGCAGTCACTGTGTACATACATTACTTATCCTGTACTGATCCTGAGTTACATCCTGTATTATACTCCAGAGCTGCACTCACTATTCTGCTGGTGCAGTCACTGTGTACATTACATTACTTATCCTGTACTGATCCTGAGTTACATCCTGTATTATACTCCAGAGCTGCACTCACTATTCTGCTGGTGCAGTCACTGTATACATACATTACTTATCCTGTACTGATCCTGAGTTACATCCTGTATTATACTCCAGAGCTGCACTCACTATTCTGCTGGTGCAGTCACTGTGTACATACATTACTTATCCTGTACTGATCCTGAGTTACATCCTGTATTATACTCCGGAGCTGCACTCCCTATTCTGCTGGTGCAGTCACTGTGTACATACATTACTTATCCTGTACTGATCCTGAGTTACATCCTGTATTATACTCCAGAGCTGCACTCACTATTCTGCTGGAAACAGAAAGCTCTGTCTGCTGTGGGGCGGCTGATCGGTGGGGGTGCCCCTTTATCACTTTACCAGAAATAAGAAACAACCAAACATAACTTTAACCTGTTTTTATTTTGGGGTAAATGCCCCTTACAGTCGCCCTGTACTGAGGAGCCCCCGGAGGGTGCAGAGGACGCGGTGGTTCTGATCTCGGCTCTTTGATGGCCGCGCTATTCACCAGATAATATCCTGCGCGGCGCAGTGTAATGTCGCCTCTTCCCCCTAATTAGCATTTGCTCATTTGCATACAATTATCCGGTAATCCTGCTGAGTTGAGAACGACTCTCGCTGACTGTGAGGTCTCACCCCTAATGATATTTATTTACAATCTCCAGCGTGTAAACCGCGCGTCTCGTTAAAGGATTCCCATCTTACACCAAAGTGCATCCCCCTGTGACTGGGAGCCGGGGCCACTTCTGTATAATTGCTGCCGATTCAGATCACGCATCCGTGATCGCCCCTGCAGCTCCCTCTAGTGGACGACTATAGAAGTGCAGCGCTGTCTAATTTTCACTGTGGAGGATCACGACTTTTACGACTATGGAGATTGTAACGGCGCCGATCTTATATATGGCCAATGTCGTCATAACGTACAGGAAGGGCCCCGCCCCTCACCGGTCAGTGTAAGCAGCAATAGATTCTGTCATTTTAGGTCAAATGTAACAATTTATTTGCACGAGACCCGGGCCACCGAGATTTCACTCATCCCATCTCGTCTTATGACTTCACGTAGTCCCGGCAGGAATTTGTGCTATAATTCATGTTATTTTATGTGAAAACGTCCCCGTGAGAAGGTACGACCTTGTTCACATCACGTTAGTGGCCTCCAATTAGCGCGTTACACTAAACGTGTCCATAGGATTCCATCAGTGACCTACCTACCGAAGAGGCCGATCCCACAACTGCTGCGGGGCCCGGACCTGAACGGTCTCTCCTGTTCCCCAACACGGATTTACTCCATTTTCCAGCCGCCACTAGAGGGAGCTCAGTGCAAAGAGATTTACAGTTTACACTGAAGTCAATGGTAACTGTGTAAATTCCTAGGCGTGAGCTCCCCCTAGGGGCGGCTGAAGACAGTTCTATAATAGACTTAGAGCTCTGGGGGGAGGGGTGGGATTTATCAGCGTATTTATGGCAGTTTTATGGTATTAATTAGACATATGGCGGTCAGAATGAGCGCCATCTTTATGAGGCACCAGTTCCACTTTTTAAAGGGGATGAGGTGGAGGGCGATTTTTTTATTATTTTTAACCTCTATCAGGTTTTTGTGTGGTAGGATCTGATTCATTTGTTGTTTCCACATGGTCAGGTTCGGTGTAATGGGGTGGTACCATTTTAGAGCAATGCATTTACGTGCCATGAATAAGGATTCTTTAAGGAACGTTGCTATATAGTGATCCCAAGGATCCTCATTCAATATTCCTAACAGGCATATCTCAGGTGTACATCCCACCCTAACTGGCACCAGACTTGATAGAAAAGATGTCACCTCCTCCCAGAATTTAGCAATCAGGCCGCATCTCCAAATCATGTGCCAGAAATCTGCCCCCATTTCCCCGCATCTGGGATGGGCCGTGGACGATGCTCTGCCCATTGTTAACATCCTAGTTGGTGTCAGATATGTTTGATGTATAATTGGCTGCTGGTGATACATGTAAATGCAACTCTAATAAAGTGGTTACTCCTCCGTCTGTGAGTGCGGGTATCAGTCTTTTCCATTTGTCTATAATCGCAAGAGGAGGCGCACTGACCCTTCCCTGTACCAGATGTGACTATATCGCTGATACTCGCCCTCTGGGTCCTTGGGTTTTACCTACTCCTATGAGTGGGTATTTAGAGACCGTAGGGTTGGCATTTGGGAGCTTACTCTGTATAGCTGAACGTAGTTGCACGTATGAGAAAAAATGAGTTTGAGTGGTATTTCTGGGATAATGTTTCATCTGTCATTAATACTCCCCGATCATAAAAGTCTCCGAGAGTTTTGACCCCCATCTGCCATCTGTCTGTCCCCATTACCACTTGCAATTGTGGTAACGATTGGGACTCTGAGACAACCTCTGTAAAACAAGATAATGTTTTGGCTTCTCTCCAAGATGTTTGTGCCAGCCTATGTAACGGCTTCTGAAATGTAGGGGGCATTTCCAGGACTGACCAAAGAGTATTGCAGTTCAGATAGTTTTTTAGGAAATATTCCGAGGCGGGTAGTTCCTCCGAGGAGTACCAAGTGCTAATAAGCCTCAATTGGCCTGCCAAGTAATACAGGTGGCAGTCCGGTAACACCATACCTCCCTTCGTTTTAGGTCTTTTCAATGTATCCATGCTTAATTTAGGTCGGAATCTGCCCCAAAGACCCTAGTCATGGGCGTCCATTTCTGTAAAGAGCGCTTTGGGTATACCAGTCTCTGAGGGTTGAAGGATATAGAGGGCCTTTGGGAGTATAATAATTTTGACTAAATTGATGCGTCCTGCCACGGAAATGGGCAGAGTCTTCCAATTTTAAAGTTTTGTCCGTAAATGCCTAATTAAGGGGTAAATATTAAGTGATAGGGCCTGAGAGTGTTTTTTGGTAATGTGTACTCCTAAGTATTTGAAAGTCTCCACTACTTTGAGCCTCTCCACGTGGGATGGGCCAGTCCAATTTGTCTTCCCCAGGGGCATATAAACTGATTTCCCCAGTTAATTTTTAGACCCAGAAACTCTCCAAACTCATTTATCAGCCCTATTGTGCCCCTAAGAGAAGCGCTGGGTGATGACAAATAAAGAATCATATTGTCCGCGTATAGCCCTATACGTATTTCTCTCTCTCCCACTTTCACCCCTGTTATATATTGTTGCTATTTCTCACTTTAATTGCAAGGGTCTCGATTGCTAGTGCAAATAGAAGTGGCGACAGGGGGCATCCTTGTCTTGTACCTGTAGGTTTTCGATAGTTCCCCATTTATTAGTAGTCTGCTTATCGGGTTACTATATAAGAGTGTGGTCCATTTGAGACATTGTGCGCCAAAACCATATCCCTTTAGGCATTGGAATAGATAAGCCCATTCTATGGAATCAAATGCCTTGGCCGCGTCTAAGGAGGCCAAGGCCTCATTCAAGGAAAATCCCAGCTGCGTGACCACTTGAACTCTTCTGATATTTTCAGTAGTGAACTTCCCTGGCATGAATCCCGTCTGGTCGTGGTGGACCAGTGACAGAATCACCCGGTTCAGTATAGAGGCCAGAACCCTAGTTAGAATTTTATAATCTACATTTAGTAATGCTATATGGGTCTATAGGAGCTGCAGTTAGGTGGATCCATACTATAATAGTGGCTTCCATGAATGATTCCGGTAGGACCGCATGGAGGGTAGCTAGTAATTGTGGGACCATTACCTCTGCATATTTAGCATATACTTCTTTAGGAAGTCCATCAGGACCTGGTGATTTCCCATTATTAAGGTCTATTATGGCTTGTGTTATTTCATCTAAACTAATTGGTTTGTCTAATTGGGCACTTTGTCTTGTAGTGAGCCTGGGAGGAGGAATATCCTCCAGATATTTAGCAATCTCTGCTTCGAAGCCGTAATACTAGATCTATACAAGTCTTGGTAAAATTGTGTAAACGTCTGGAGGATTCCATCCTTCTTGTTTAGTACTTGGCCAATAGGATTCCTGAGGGTGAGTTATGACGAATAGGTTGGGCCAATAATTTAGCTGACTGATTACCTAGTTCACATGTGGTCTGTTTCATAAAGAATAATTTCCTATCTGCCTTGTCTTTGAGTATGGTTAGGTATTTCCTACCTGCTTGGAGCCAGGCATTTCTATTAAAATCTCAGATGTTGGACATATTGTTCCAGTACATGACACTGAGCTTCCAGCTCCATCTCCAGGCATTTGGTGTCTTTTTTGATATAGCAAATACTATTGTGTAGGGACCCTGTATTGGCCTCATCTGCATGGACTGCCAAAATTTCTTTTAACTGATGTGCAGTTCCGTCTGCCGAGCCGGCCCAGCCAGAACGGATGTATACTCATTCTGTACATGGCTGAGGGTGTTCCACGCATTATATTGCCTAGTATTGGAGAGTGGTCTGATATTCCTCTAGCTAAACATGATATGGAGCATAGGTTCAACATGGTTATCTCATTTCCTAGCATGTAGTCTATTCGGGTTAGGGAATCATGGCTTCCACTATGATAGGAATATACCTTGTCTCTGGGGTGTGTAATTCTCCAAAGGTCAAGCCATCTAAACTCAGTCAGAAATCTGTTGAGTCGCGACGGACTTCTTGCTCCCAACAGATCCTCTGTATCAATATGGCGGTCTAACGAGGGGTCCAGTGTCATATTTAGGTCTCCCATACATATTATTCTAGAATGTGGATAGGCAGCAGCAAAAGTGGCCGCTAAGTGTAATATTTGCTTAGATCCGGGGGGAAGGTTATAAATGCATAATAATGTGTACTGTACATTGTCAATCAGAGCGTGAACAAAGACATATCTGCCTCCGAATCAACAGCTGAGTCTTTTACCTCCCAATGTAGTTGTTTATGTATTAATAGGGACACTCCTCGTGATGACCCAAGGTTTATGTAGGACCTTGGAGGTGGTATTGACCAGATGCGTTTCTTGACACAGAATTTGTGGACCAGCGTTTCTAAAGGCAAAAGCCATGGATCTCTTCTGCGGAGTACCCAGTCCCCTAACATTCCACGAAAGTATTTTTAACTCAGCCATGGATTCCGACTAGAGCTGCAGTAAACGATTATTTTAGAAATCAAGTATTCTATCGAAAAAATTTTTATGATTAATCGAGTAATCTAATAAGAAAACATGAATTAATAGACTGTTTTCCTTTTATAAAAACTCATCAGACCCCCTGCCATCAGACCCCAACACCCTTTGTTCTCCCTTGTGTGATCAGCCCAAGTGCATCAGATCCCCCAGTGCCATCAGCTACGTTCCCCCAGTGCCATCAGCTGCACCCTCAGTGCTACGAACTGCCCTCCCAGTGCCACCAGGGGTCCCCTAGCTTGACCCCAGGTGCCACCAGCTTGACTCCCAGTGCCAACTGCCACCAGCCTGCCCCCAGATGCCACCAGCTTGCCCCCCAGTGCCAACTGCCACCAGCTTGCCCCCCAGTGCCAACTGCCACCAGCTTGCCCCCAGTGCCATCAACTGCCCCCCAGTGCCACCAGCTAACGCCCCCAACTTGCCCCCTAGTGGCAACTGCCACCAGCTTGCCCCCCCAGTGCCACCAACTGCACCTTAGTGCCACCAGCTTGCACCCCCAACTGCCCTACAGTGCCACGAACTGTCCCCCAGTGCCACCAGCTTGCGCCACCAACTGCTCCACAGCTCCTCCATCTTCTTCTCTGCACTGACATCCTGACGTCACACAGCGTCGGGTCATAGTGCGCGCTTACGTGCAGCGTGGTGCGGGCCGGCGGGTGACCACGAAGCGGTAAGTAATAGTAAGCGCTTCACTCCCACTCCCTGGTCACATGACACAAAATTTGCATCGAGAATTTTTTTGTGTAGGCAGATACGCGTTGTCAATCATGGAGCGCAGTGCAGCGAGTGTAACAGCATGCAACAGTAATATATAAAGACCTGCATATAAACTACAAAACAACGACATTATTTAGATTCCCAAACTGTAGGCCAGTAAGACCGGGATGACTATTGGCACAAGCTGCAGCCACAGCAATAGTCTAACCATTCAACTGACTAAAAGAAAATGTTCCAGCCCTATATCTTGAACAATAATGAAAATTGGATTAATTAATCAACCTATTTGGCTGTCTGGATCTTAGCAAACAAACCAGACCAGTACGTCCCTATTGATTAGTAGAGCCACCTCATACTGCCAATACAGACCATTACGTCGTCTACAGCGAATGGCATTATCTCAAATACAGCTAAATCTCAGCATCTCGGGGATCTTCTCCGTTGATTCAGCCACTCTGAAGCTTCTCCAGGGGAGGTAAAAAAGACTGCCCTGACGCCGTCCACCACTCGGAGTCTTGCAGGATAGCCCATGGAATTTGGGACGCTTGCTTCTCTCAGGCGTCACTTTACATCCATAAATGTAGCTTGCTGCTTCTGCAGTTCCATGGAGAAGTCTGGGAATATAGAGACTTTAGCGCCATCTACTTTGATTTCTTGTCGTCTTCTAGCCAGGGCCAGTATTTCATCTCTGTCTTTGCAGTTAAGGAACCTAGCTACCATGGGACGAGGTGGGGCCCCTGGTGGTGGTGGTTTTGCCGGTACTCTGTGTGCCCGTTCTACCGCGTAGGCCGATGAAAACTCTGCCTCAAGAAAAAGTTATTTTATCCATTTTTCTATGAACACATCCGGCGCTCGGCCTTCCACAAGCCAATCATTCTGATGTTATGTCTCCTGAGCCTGTTCTCTAGGTCATCAGCTTCTTGTTTCTAGAGCTCCACTTTGGTGTTTAAGTCCGTTATTGATGGCGGTACCGCGGCAGTGACATCCTCTATGCGAAATATACGCTCGTCGGTATGCTGGACTCTTTCCCGCAGATTGTGGAGATCTTGGCGTAGCAGCCCCAGGTCTAGCTTCCCTGTGAGGGATCTCCTGCATGGCTTCCAGGACCTGGGCTGTTACTTGTTTGAGTGTGAGCTCCTCATTAGCTCCCTCAGAGGATGTAATGGGCGCTGGTAAATCTGAAGCAGTACTTGCTCTGGTGTGGACATTTCGCTGCGGTAATGGTGACTGTGATCCTTCTTCTGGTTGTCTAGTCAATACACGCAGTTTTTCAACAGCTTTTTTTTGCGGCCCCATTGTTATATCAGGATGTCCATCTGTTATAAGAAGTAGTGAAGGAAATTCTGATCAGGCGCAAAATCACTGGTTCAAGTCGGTCTCTGTAGGTGAATCTTCTTTAATTACATAACAAACAAATATACATAGAACAACGCCTTTCGGGGCTCAAAAAGTCCCCTTCATCAGGTTAATAAGTAATTACTTAATCCGCATCACGGATTACTGAAATGTGGACAGATTTAAATCAAGGGGTTCGTGTGCTGTCCGCAGAAAATGCGGACAGCACACGTCGGTGAAAAATGGAAATGTGAACGAGGCCTTGGGAGGGACAGCAGGATGGGGAGTTTGTGTTGAAAATGTGGGAGGTTGATAGAAAAGCTGAGAAATCGCACACATCCGTAACAAACTCTGCAGAGACGAGACACAGCTGAAAGAATCGGTCATGGCGGTCTGGGTCAAACGGAGGAGAAGAGGAAACGATGAGAGACGGTCTGAATGGAGATGTCGCTGGATGTAACAGCTATGTGGTGCTGTATTCTCCCGGATGTAGAGCGGGCTCACTACTGTCACCTGCGTCTCATCTTCTCCTCTAAGTTTTTTATTTTACTTTACGTATTTTAATGTAATTTGGCTCCTAGGTGTTTGCTCTTAGTCTGGAGCACTGATTTGTCAGATTCAGAAACCCCCAGGAAAAATAAACCACAGCGTTACCTTTCCTGATTGTTCTGCAAAGAACCTACATCCAATGCATGAACCTCACCTGCAGCGCCCCCCTGTGACAGGAGACCCTGACACATATACAATTATCCAACAGGTGCATCTCTAAACTACCCCCCTATAGGGGCAGGGGCATCTCTAAAATAACCCCCTATAGGGGCAGGGGCATCTCTAAATTACCCCCCTATAGGGGCAGGGGCATCTCTAAAATAACCCCCTATAGGGGCAGGGCATCTCTAAAATAACCCCCTATAGGGGCAGGGCATCTCTAAACTAACCCCCCTAAAGGGGCAGGGGCATCTCTAAACTACCCCCCCCCCTATAGGGGCAGTGGCATCTGTAAACTAACCCCCTATAGGGGCAGTGGCATCTGTAAACTAACCCCCCTAAAGGGGCAGGGGCATCTCTAAACTACCCCCCCCCCTATAGGGGCAGTGGCATCTGTAAACTAACCCCCTATAGGGGCAGTGGCATCTGTAAACTAACCCCCCTATAGGGGCAGTGGCATCTGTAAACTAACCCCCCTATAGGGGCAGTGGCATCTGTAAACTAACCCCCCCTAGAGGGGCAGTGGCATCTCCAAACTATCCCCCTATAGGGGCAGGGGAATCTCTAAAACAACCCCCTATAGGGGCAGGGGAATCTCTAAAACAACCCACTATAGCAGGGATGTCAAACTCGTGGCCCTCCAGCTGTTGCAAAACTACAACTCCCATCATGCCTGGGCATACTACAGCTATCAGGGAATGATGGGAGTTGTAGTTTTGCAACATCTGGAGGGCCATGAGTTTGACATCCATGCCCTATAGGGTCACCCCTTCCCTTCCTACAGAGGCATCTGTAAAGCTGAATAAGACCAAGTTGCTCCGTCAGACGCTGCGTCCTGTGCGGGGGTCGCTGGGCTCTGTGTTTCTCAGTCACTATGCGAACAGCAGCGTCATGAACACAATGATAGAGAACACCTGACGCTGGGGGGCACAGAGCGCCCACCGACCTCCTCCATCTGCCCCATCAAATCAGTGAGCTGCAAGAAGGAAAAACGCGGGTTATTATTTATTATTAAAGCGCCATTCATTCCATAGCGCTGTACATATGATAAGCGGTGCACATACATGATACAGACAATTGCACTAGGCATGAACAATACGAGTTAGACTGGTGCAGAAGGAGAGAGGGCCCTGCCCGCGAGGCTTACAATCTACATGGTATGGGAGAAGGACACAGTAGGTGCGGGTGAAGCTGGTCATGGCGGTATAGAGGCAGCAGGGTCACGGGTTGTCGGCTTGTCTGAAGAGGTGGGTTTTCAGGTTTCTTTTGAAGGATTCCCTGTAGGTGAGAGTCTGATATGTTGGGGTAGTGAGTTCCAGAGTCTGGGGGATTCACGGGAGAAATCCTGGAGGCGATTGTGGGAAGAGGCGATAAGAGGAGAGAAGAAGGTCTAGTGAGGATAGGAGCGTGCGTGTGGGGGTGTATCGGGAGGGGACAGGTTAGAGGGAGTCTATCACCAGGAACCAGGCCTTGTAGCTCAGCTTCTTGTAATGAGACCGATCTGCGGCTTCATTCTGGAGAAATAGGACATTCGGTCCTTATGCAAATGAGCAGTTAAGTGTCCTGAGGGTGGAGCCAAGCCGCTGTGTGCACAGCATGAAGCACTGGGCCGCCATGTCACCGTCCGCCTTCATGGTAACACCATTAACCCTTCCGTCAGACGCCGCTGCGCGCTGCAGGGTCCCACACAGCGTTACAAGGCGCCGGGGCTCAATGGCGCCACTGATCCTGATGGGCGGGTCACCGCCTTAACCCCTGATATGCCACGTCAAGAGCAAAAGTAGAACCTTTGGCTTGGTTAGACAGAAGGGGCTCCTCACAACATGATCGCCAAAGGGTTACCATGACAGCAGGGGCCTAATAAAAGCGTGGTCTAATAGACTGCCTGGTCATCCCCATCAGGCACTGCAGGAGTTAATTACTCCATACAGGAAGCACTTACCTCTGGATCCACCAACCTCACACATCTCCCCGCAGCTCCACTTGTTTACATTGTAAGGTGTAACTCCTCCCACACATGTGACTGATCACATGGTCACGACGTCGTCAAAGGTCACTTAGCTCCACCAGTAGTAGAACAGGAATCTGACTCCTCCCACACATGTGACTGATCACATGGTCACGACGTCATCAAAGGTCCTTTAGCCGACACGGATGTATTAGATAAAGTTCAGGAGAAGATCTCTTGGAGACAGATGCTCGGCCGCCTCCTCTCGCAGAGCCGCCGCCTATCCACCATGAGGGTGCAGAGTCCGCAGTTCAAGGCTCTCTTCACCGACGGCCTCAAGACTCTGACAGGTGAGACCCTGCAGAGAGGTCACTGTGCACAGGGGATGACTGGAGATGACTGTATACAGGGAGGATGATGATGGAGGTGACTGTATACAGGGAGGATGATGATGGAGGTGACTGTATACAGGGGAGGAGGAGGATGGAGGTGACTGTATACAGGGAGGATGATGATGGAGGTGACTGTATACTGGGGGGGAGGATGATGATGGAGGTGACTGTATACTGGGGAGGAGGAGGAGGAGGAGGATGGAGGTGACTGTATACAGGGAGGATGATGATGGAGGTGACTGTATACTGGGGAGGAGGAGGATGGAGGTGACTGTATACAGGGGAGGAGGAGAGGATGGAGGTGACTGTATACAGGGGGAGGAGGATGGAGGTGACTGTATACAGGGGAGGAGGAGGATGGAGGTGACTGTATACAGGGAGGAGGAGGAGGATGGAGGTGACTGTATACAGGGGAGGAGGAGGATGGAGGTGACTGTATACAGGGGAGGAGGAGGAGGAGGATGGAGGATGACTGTATACCGGGGAGGAGGAGGATGGAGGTGACTGTATACAGGGGAGGAGGAGGAGGATGGAGGTGACTGTATACAGGGGAGGAGGAGGAGGATGGAGGTGACTGTATACAGGGGAGGAGGAGGAGGATGGAGGTGACTGTATACAGGGGAGGAGGAGGAGGATGGAGGTGACTGTAGACAGGGGAGAGGAGGGTAGGATGGAGGTGACTGTATACAGGGGAGGAGGAGGAGGATGGAGGTGACTGTATACAGGGGAGGAGGAGGAGGATGGAGGTGACTGTATACAAGGGAGGAGGAGGAGGATGGAGGTGACTGTATACAGGGGAGGAGGAGGAGGATGGAGGTGACTGTATACAGGGGAGGAGGAGGAGGATGGAGGTGACTGTATACAGGGGAGGAGGAGGAGGAGGTGACTGTATACAGGGGAGGAGGAGGAGGATGGAGGTGACTGTATACAGGGAGGAGGATGGAGGTGACTGTAACAGGGGAGGAGGAGGAGGATGGAGGTGACTGTATACGGGGAGGAGGATGGAGGTGACTGTATACAGGGGAGGAGGATGGAGGTGACTGTATACAGGGGAGGAGGAGGAGGAGGATGGAGGTGACTGTATACAGGGGAGGAGGATGGAGGTGACTGTATACAGGGGAGGAGGAGGAGGATGGAGGTGACTGTATACAGGGGAGGAGGAGGAGGATGGAGGTGACTGTATACAGGGGAGGAGGATGGAGGTGACTGTATACAGGGGAGGAGGAGGAGGATGGAGGTGACTGTATACAGGGGAGGAGGATGGAGGTGACTGTATACAGGGGAGGAGGAGGATGGAGGACTGTATACAGAGGAGGAGGAGGAGGAGGATGGAGGTGACTGTATACAGGGGAGGAGGAGGAGGATGGAGGTGACTGTATACAGGGGAGGAGAGGAGGATGGAGGTGACTGTATACAGGGGAGGAGGAGGAGATGGAGGTGACTGTATACAGGGGAGAGGAGGAGGATGGAGGTGACTGTATACAGGGGGAGGAGGAGGATGGGAGGTGACTGTATACAGGGAGGAGGAGGGATGGAGGTGACTGTATACAGGGGAGGAGGGAGGAGGATGGAGGTGACTGTATACAGGGGAGGAGGAGGAGGATGGAGGTGACTGTATACAGGGGAGGAGGAGGATGGAGGTGACTGTATACAGGGGAGGAGGAGGAGGATGGAGGTGACTGTATACAGGGGAGGAGGAGGAGGATGGAGGTGACTGTATACAGAGGAGGAGGAGGAGGAGGATGGAGGTGACTGTATACAGGGGAGAGGAGGAGGATGGAGGTGACTGTATACAGGGGAGGGAGGATGGAGGTGACTGTATACAGGGGAGGAGGAGGATGGAGGTGACTGTATACAGGGGAGGAGGAGGATGGAGGTGACTGTATACAGGGGAGGAGGATGGAGGTGACTGTATACAGGGGAGGAGGATGGAGGTGACTGTATACAGAGGAGGAGGAGGATGGAGGTGACTGTATACAGGGGAGGAGGATGGAGGTGACTGTATACAGGGGAGGAGGATGGAGGTGACTGTATACAGGGGAGGAGGAGGAGGAGGATGGAGGGTGACTGTATACAGGGGAGGAGGATGGAGGTGACTGTATACAGGGGAGGAGGAGGATGGAGGTGACTGTATACAGGGGAGGAGGAGGAGGATGGAGGTGACTGTATACAGGGGAGGAGGATGGAGGTGACTGTATACAGGGGAGGAGGAGGAGGATGGAGGTGACTGTATACAGGGGAGGAGGATGGAGGTGACTGTATACAGGGGAGGGGAGGAGGATGGAGGTGCCTGTACAGGGGAGGAGATGGAGGTGACTGTATACAGGGGGAGGAGGATGGAGGTGACTGTATACAGGGGAGGAGGAGGATGGAGGTGACTGTATACAAGGGGAGGAGGAGGAGGATGGAGGTGACTGTATACAGGGGAGGAGGAGGAGGATGGAGGTGACTGTATACAGAGGAGGAGGATGGAGGTGACTGTATACAGGGGAGGAGGAGGAGGATGGAGGTGACTGTATACAGGGGAGGAGGAGGAGGATGGAGGTGACTGTATACAGGGGAGGAGGAGGATGGAGGTGACTGTATACAGGGGAGGAGGAGGAGGATGGAGGTGACTGTATACAGGGAGGAGGAGGAGGATGGAGGTGACTGTATACAGGGGAGGAGGAGGATGGAGGTGACTGTATACAGGGGAGGAGGAGGAGGATGGAGGTGACTGTATACAGAGGAGGAGGAGGAGGAGGATGGAGGTGACTGTATACAGGGGAGGAGGGAGGAGGATGGAGGTGACTGTATACAGGGAGGATGGAGGGAGGAGGATGGAGGTGACTGTATACAGGGAGGAGGAGGAGGATGGAGGTGACTGTATACAGGGGAGGAGGAGGATGGAGGTTGACTGTATAAGGGGAGGAGGAGGAGGAGGATGGAGGTGACTGTTCTACAGGAGGAGGAGGAGGATGGAGGTGACTGTATACAGAGGAGGAGGAGGATGGAGGTTTGACTGTATACAGAGGAGGAGGAGGATGGAGGTGACTGTATACAGGGGAGGCAGGAGGAGGAGGAGGATGGAGGTGACTGTATACAGGGGAGGAGGAGGAGGAGGATGGAGGTGACTGTATACCAGGGGAGGAGGAGGAGGAGGATGGATGGTGACTGTATACAGGGGAGGAGGAGGAGGATGGAGGTGACTGTATACAGGGGAGGAGGAGGAGGATGGAGGTGACCTGTATACAGGGGAGGAGGAGGATGATGGAGGGACCTGTATACAGGGGAGGAGGAGGAGCATGGAGGTGACCTGTATACAGGGGAGGAGGAGGAGCATGGAGGTGACTGTATACAGGGGAGGAGGAGGGAGGTGACTGTATACAGGGGAGGAGGATGGAGGTGACTGTATACAGGGGAGGAGGATGGAGGTGACTGTATACAGGGGAGGAGGATGGAGGTGATTGTATACAGGGGAGGAGGAGGATGGAGGTGACTGTATACAGGGGAGGAGGAGGAGCATGGAGGTGACTGTATACAGGGGAGGAGGAGGAGCATGGAGGTGACTGTATACAGGGGAGGAGGAGGAGCATGGAGGTGACTGTATACAGGGGAGGAGGATGGAGGTGACTGTATACAGGGGAGGAGGATGGAGGTGACTGTATACAGGGGAGGAGGATGGAGGTGACTGTATACAGGGGAGGAGGATGGAGGTGACTGTATACAGGGGAGGAGGATGGAGGTGACTGTATACAGGGGAGGAGGATGGAGGTGACTGTATACAGGGGAGGAGGATGGAGGTGACTGTATACAGGGGAGGAGGATGGAGGTGACTGTATACAGGGGAGGAGGATGGAGGTGACTGTATACAGGGGAGGAGGATGGAGGTGACTGTATACAGGGGATATATAAAGACTTCTGTACTCCACTTGAGTTTCAGTGCAAAGCTTTTATTTAGTGCGGTTCCAGTCAAAAGAACGTTTTCGGCTGAAAAGCCTTCTTCAGTGTAACTGGAGAGGCATACAAAGTGTCACATTAAATATACAATAATCACAATAGGTATAGGATCAATTGTATAGTACATATAATGTCGCAAATAGGTGCGTAATAGACAAATATCATATAATATAGCGAATAAATTATGTACTAAAGCAGGACGTGTCGATATGGCACATCAAGAGAGCGTTATCTGTCATCTGGGGGTCCAGCAGGATCATCATCGGAGTGGTCTGCGGTCAGTGGGTGGCTTGAGGTTGTGCGCTTGTTCCGTGGTGAGATGCTGTGGTGCTCCACCGGTTTTAAAGTTAATCAATAGGCAACAGTTGGTGGGGTTAAGGAATGAAAATGCAGAGTGTGACAGAGAGTATGCTATCAATATTCTATGAACCGTATACTTTGGAATCGAAATTGAACGTAGTGCATATTAACAGAGCTCTATAAACCGTATCCTGTGGGACAAAGATTACTTTATCAAATAGGTTAGACGGTCTAGCTAACTGCGGAGTCCGCTTAGGTATAGGTTGCACAACATATTGAAACAGGTTAGGTATAGGTTGCAAGCACCTCAATACAAATGACATGTAAAAGGACAGTTTAGTATATGCGGTTTTGCATTGTCTGTTCTTACCCGGATTGTGGCCGCATCAAGTGCAAAAGCTGAGAAAAAATAGAGTTTCCTCGGTGGTCGGCAGGGATGCTGCTATTAATATGGGCTCTGTGTCCCTATCTGGCGTGCGGTCCGGGATTGTGTTCCGGATTGCCATGGTGTCGGTTGTGTCTCCGTTCCCCTTATGTGGAACCCGGCCGCGCGGCGTGGTTAGGGGGGGGGGGTCTTAGCTGACGTACTTCCGGGTAAACCAAAATGGCGTGCGGAGCTCACCAAGGGAGATTGCGCATGCGTGCGCTGCATCTGTGCGGCCGTTGAAGCGGTCGGCTGTTGCTGGCCACTGTGTGCAATAGCGCATGCGCCGGGTTACGTTCCTGCTGTCAGTTGTCTAATAGGGTAGCGGGGAAGCGCTGGGACTGAGAGCTGGGAGGATTGAGCGTACATACTGTCATATTTACCTATGGATGTCCATCAGGGGAGTATCTGTCATATTTACCTCTAGATGATAACCAGGGGAATAAGCCATAAAGGATATGATCTATTCAGTTCCCAAATAGGAGCTGTACTGGGGAGGGAGGGAAATCGGTTACTGTACTGTGGGGGTTATATAAAGCTTCCTATTTCATAATCCCAGTTAAGACCCTTGGGTTCAAGTGTTTGTAGACGGTGGATCCACATGGCTTCCCTGTTCATGAGGAGGCGTGATAGATCTCCGCCCCTTCTGGGAACTGTTACCTGTTCTACTACCTGGAACCGCAGTTGGGCAATAGTGTGGCGTTTGGCTGCGAAATGTGCGGGAATGGGCAGGTGGTTGTTTTCACATCGGATGTTGGACTTATGCTGACATATTCTGTCCCTAATGGTCTGTGTTGTTTCACCCACATAAGTCAGGCCACAGGGGCATTTGATGACGTAAACAACATTGGTGGAATCACATGTGAAGAAACCCCGCACTGGGATCCCCTGTCCTGTTAGAGGGTGGAAGATCCTGTCCCCCTTTGTGACATGTGAACATTGCGTTGTGTTTGTAGTAATAGTTGTCTTGGTATCTTGATATTGGAGCCCACATCTGCCCTTACAAGCATGTCTTTTAGGTTCTTGGGGCGTCTATTGCATGGTAGGAAGGGAAGTGAAAATGCCTCGATGTGTGGGTACGCCTGATGCAGGAGGTGCCAGTGTTTTCGTAAGATGTGTTGGATCTTGTGAGCAAAGGGGTGAAACGTGTGCACGAAAGGTACCCTCTGGGCCTGTTTTTCCCTGACTTTCTGGCTGGGTTGTAGGCATTCTTTTATCACAGTGTTGGGATAGCCCCTGTTTAGGAAACGTGTGGACATTTCGTCCAATCTCATTTCCTTCGTTGCCATGTTGTCAACTATACGGGATATTCTTTGAAACTGCGATCGTGGGAGGGACTTTTTCATGCTGGTGGGGTGGAAGCTGGAGTAATGTAATAGACTATTGCGGTCGGTAGGTTTAGTGTAGAGGTCAGTATGCAGAACGCCATTGGGATCTTTAGAGACTATGGTGTCTAGAAAATTGATTGATGTGCTGCTGTGGTGTAGGGTGAACTGAAGTTCAGGCCAAATAGAATTTAAGTAAGTGAGGAAGTCTTGTAATGACTCTATCGTGCTGTTCCATATACAGAAGACATCGTCTATATATCTTTTCCAGGTCACTACGTGTTGTTGGAATTCTGTATTCGTGTAGATATAGTCCTCCTCTAGCGTGGCCATGTAACAATTGGCGTATGGGGGTGCCATGTGTGCCCCCATTGCGGTCCCTTGTTTTTGAATGAAGAAATTGTCTTCAAACAAAAAGTAGTTTTGGGTAAGCACAAGATGGAGGAGGTCCATGCACAGTGATGAGATTTCAGGTTTGGTGCCCGTTGTCTCGAGTAGTCTCTTAGTGGCAGCTTGGCCCTTGCTATGTGTTATAGATGTGTAGAGGCTTACTACATCAAGGGTGGCCAGAATGGAGTCCGGTTGAACCTGTTTGATGTCCCTTATGAGATGCAAGAATGTGGATGTGTCTAGAAGGAATGACTTGGTGGTTTTGACTTTAGGTGTGAGGACCTTTTCCAGGAACTCAGAGAGGGGAGATAGAATGGAGTCAGAGGATGAGACTATAGGGCGTCCCGGGGGTTTGTTGAGACGTTTGTGGACTTTGGGTAGTATGTACAGTACAGGCGTTATTGGGTGCTTTTTGGATAGGTAAGATACTGTTTCATTGTCAATGTCAAACCGCATATACTAAACTGTCCCTTTACATGTAATTTGTATTGAGGTGCTTGCAACCTATACCTAACCTGTTTCAATATGTTGTGCAACCTATACCTAAGCGGACTCCGCAGTTAGCTAGACCGTCTAACCTATTTGATAAAGTAATCTTTGTCCCACAGGATACGGTTTATAGAGCTCTGTTAATATGCACTACGTTCAATTTCGATTCCAAAGTATACGGTTCATAGAATATTGATAGCATACTCTCTGTCACACTCTGCATTTTCATTCCTTAACCCCACCAACTGTTGCCTATTGATTAACTTTAAAACCGGTGGAGCACCACAGCATCTCACCACGGAACAAGCGCACAACCTCAAGCCACCCACTGACCGCAGACCACTCCGATGATGATCCTGCTGGACCCCCAGATGACAGATAACGCTCTCTTGATGTGCCATATCGACACGTCCTGCTTTAGTACATAATTTATTCGATATATTATATGATATTTGTCTATTACGCACCTATTTGCGACATTATATGTACTATACAATTGATCCTATACCTATTGTGATTATTGTATATTTAATGTGACACTTTGTATGCCTCTCCAGTTACACTGAAGAAGGCTTTTCAGCCGAAAACGTTCTTTTGACTGGAACCGCACTAAATAAAAGCTTTGCACTGAAACTCAAGTGGAGTACAGGAGTCTTTATATATTGCATGTATCTGGTTTGGGAACCATCTCCTAACACCCACGCCATCCAACTGGAGAACCATCCAACCTTTTATCATGTATACAGGGGAGGAGGATGAAGGTGACTGGATACAGGGGAGGAGGAGGAGGAGGAGGATGGAGGAGGAGACTGGATACAGGGGAGGAGGAGGAGGATGGAGGAGGAGACTGGATACAGAGGAGGAGGAGGATGGAGGAGGAGACTGGATACAGGGGAGGAGGAGGAGGATGGAGGAGGAGACTGGATACAGAGGAGGAGGAGGATGGAGGAGGAGACTGGATACAGGGGAGGAGGATGGAGGTGACTGGATACAGGGGAGGAGGATGGAGGTGACTGGATACAGGGGAGGAGGGGGAGGGATGGAGGTGACTGGATACAGGGGAGGAGGGGGAGGATGGAGGTGACTGGATACAGGGGAGGATGGAGGTGACTGGATACAGGGGAGGAGGAGGAGGAGGAGGATGGAGGTGACTGGATACAGGGGAGGATGGAGGTGACTGGATACAGGGGAGGAGGAGGAGGAGGATGGAGGTGACTGGATACAGGGGAGGATGGAGGTGACTGGATACAGGGGAGGAGGAGGAGGAGGATGGAGGTGACTGGATACAGGGGAGGAGGAGGAGGAGGATGGAGGTGACTGTATACAGGGGAGGAGGAGGATGGAGTGTGACTGTATACAGGGGAGGAGGAGGATGGAGGTGACTGTATACAGGGGAGGAGGAGGAGGATGGAGGTGACTGTATACAGGGGAGGAGGAGGAGGATGGAGGTGACTGTATACAGGGGAGGAGGAGGAGGATGGAGGCGACTGTATACAGGGGAGGAGGAGGAGGATGGAGGTGACTGTATACAGGGGAGGAGGAGGAGGATGGAGGTGACTGTATACAGGGGAGGAGGAGGAGGATGGAGGTGACTGTATACAGGGGAGGAGGAGGAGGATGGAGGTGACTGGATACAGGGGAGGAGGATGGAGGTGACTGGGATACAGGGGAGGAGGATGGAGGTGACTGGATACAGGGGAGGAGGATGGAGGTGACTGGATACAGGGGAGGAGGGGGAGGATGGAGGTGACTGGATACAGGGGAGGAGGATGGAGGTGACTGGATACAGGGGAGGAGGAGGAGGATGGAGGTGACTGGATACAGGGGAGGATGGAGGTGACTGGATACAGGGGAGGAGGAGGAGGATGGAGGTGACTGTATACAGGGGAGGATGGAGGTACTGGATACAGGGGAGGAGGAGGAGGATGGAGGTGACTGGATACAGGGGAGGAGGAGGAGGAGGATGGAGGTGACTGGATACGGGGAGGAGGAGGAGGAGGAGGATGGAGGTGACTGGATACAGGGGAGGAGGAGGATGGAGGTGACTGTATACAGGGGAGGAGGAGGATGGAGGTGACTGTATACAGGGGAGGAGGAGGAGGATGGAGGTGACTGTATACAGGGGAGGAGGAGGAGGATGGAGGTGACTGTATACAGGGGAGGAGGAGGAGGATGGAGGTGACTGTATACAGGGGAGGAGGAGGAGGATGGAGGTGACTGTATACAGGGGAGGAGGAGGAGGATGGAGGTGACTGTATACAGGGGAGGAGGAGGAGGATGGAGGTGACTGGATACAGGGGAGGAGGATGGAGGTGACTGGATACAGGGGAGGAGGATGGAGGTGACTGGATACAGGGGAGGAGGGGGAGGATGGAGGTGACTGGATACAGGGGAGGAGGATGGAGGTGACTGGATACAGGGGAGGAGGGGGAGGATGGAGGTGACTGGATACAGGGAGGATGGAGGTGACTGGATACAGGGGAGGAGGAGGAGGATGGAGGTGACTGGATTACAGGGGAGGATGGAGGTGACTGGATACAGGGGAGGAGGAGGAGGATGGAGGTGACTGGATACAGGGGAGGAGGAGGAGGAGGATGGAGGTGACTGGATACAGGGGAGGAGGAGGAGGAGGATGGAGGTGACTGGATACAGGGGAGGAGGAGGATGGAGGTGACTGTATACAGGGGAGGAGGAGGATGGAGGTGACTGTATACAGGGGAGGAGGAGGATGGAGGTGACTGTATACAGGGGAGGAGGAGGAGGATGGAGGTGACTGTATACAGGGGAGGAGGAGGAGGATGGAGGTGACTGTATACAGGGGAGGAGGAGGGATGGAGGTGACTGTATACAGGGGAGGAGGAGGATGGAGGTGACTGTATACAGGGGAGGAGGAGGATGGAGGTGACTGTATACAGGGGAGGAGGAGGAGGAGGATTGAGGTGACTGTATACAGGGGAGGAGGAGGAGGTAAGGGATGGAGGTGCCTGTATACAGGGGAGGAGGAGGATGGAGGTGACTGTATACAGGGGAGGAGGAGGGATGGAGGTGACTGTATACAGGGGAGGAGGAGGAGGATGGAGGTGACTGTATACAGGGGAGGAGGAGGAGGATGGAGGTGACTGTATACAGGGGAGGAGGAGGAGGATGGAGGTGACTGTATACAGGGGAGGAGGAGGAGGATGGAGGTGACTGTATACAGGGGAGGAGGAGGAGGATGGAGGTGACTGTATACAGGGGAGGAGAAGGATGGAGGTGACTGTATACAGGGGAGGAGGATGATGGAGGTGACTGTCTACAGGGGAGGAGGAGGATGATGGAGGTGACTGTATGGAGGAGGAGGAGGATGGAGGTGACTGTATGGAGGAGGAGGAGGATGGAGGTGACTGTATACAGGGGAGGGGGAGGAGGATGGAGGTGACTGTATACAGGGGAGGAGGAGGATGGAGGTGACTGTATACGTGTGATGTAATTTTCAGTCATGTTGCTACAGATTTATTTGCGCGGGAGAATTATGAGTTGCGGATCGCAGGAGGCGCCGTCCGGGACCTTCTTGCGGGGAAGCAGCCGCACGACGTGGACTTTGCCACCACGGCCACCCCCGATCAGATGAAGGATCTCTTCCTGAAGAAGGGAATTCGGCTGATTAACAACAAAGGAGAGAAGCACGGCACCGTGACGGCGAGGGTGAGGAATCGCCGGGATGCCATGTTATAATTGTGCTGGGGGGCGTCACTGCGCTCACGTCCTCCTCCCTGGAGGGGGGTAACGGTGCTCCACACGTGTGGTGGCATTTACTCCAGGCCTGACCGTGGGGTTGGGGGATATTTAGCACCCACATGTTTGTAGCCCTCACCCTCATTACCTCCTCAGATTAATGACCAGAACTTTGAAGTCACGACACTGCGGGTCGACCTGCAGACTGACGGACGCCACGCGGAGGTGGAGTTTACAACCGACTGGGAGCAGGATGCAGAGAGGCGAGATCTCACCATCAACTCCATGTTTCTGGGTAAGAACGGGGCGTTTTCTTTCCTGTTTACTGATAATTAATAGTGCAGGGCGGGGATGGTGTATGGAATTGATTAGTCATGTCTGCTATATAGATGTCCATTTACAGCAGACATGACAAATCAATCCTTCAGGGCGTCCCTGTAAACAGACAGTCCTCCTGCCTGCGCTCAGCAGCTGTGGCCCCCAGGATAAGTGCGGTCGAGGCTCAGGATGTGCTTAGGTCTTGCTTGCGTTATAGATTTTTGTGTTTCCTAAGGATTTGACGGCACGCTGTACGATTATTTCAATGGTTACGAAGATTTGAAGAACCGGAACATCCGATTTGTGGGCGACCCAGCCAAACGGATCCAGGAGGACTATCTGCGAATTCTCCGCTACCTCAGGTGAATGGAAACTTCCCCGGCCAGACATGGTGGGGGTTGGAGCAGAAAGGAGCTCAGTTGGATGGGCTCTCACCCTGGAGGACTCGTTTCATACGTTCAGATCTTGTATTCTGCTCCTGTCACATCCAAAGCTGTGTTCACAAGTCTTCTTGTTTCCGGACAGCTGTAGGACCTCACGTGCCCCTTCTCTTCACTGTGATTGTCGGAGAAGTAGCGTTAGCACCAGGCATTGTACAGCAGCTTCCTCTCTTGCAATGTAGCAGAGCTCAGTGCGGCACATTGTTGGGTCTTGGGTTAGGGTGGGGTCTGTCAGCATAGCCGATTTGTGAGTGCAGCTCTGGAGGGGAAGACATGATGTAACGTACACCTATCCACTGATTTCTTACAGGTTTTATGGAAGGATATCCGAGAAACCCGGAGAGCACAGTCTGTCCACTCTGGACGCCATACGAGAACACGCTCCCGGACTGGGTGGCATCTCGGGGGAAAGAATCTGGGTGGAGCTTAAAAAGATCCTAGAAGGAAATCACGTCAATCACATGATCCAACTGATCTACCAGCTGGGAGTGGCTCCTCACATTGGTGGGTGTTTCACTGCCCCCCCACCGCAGGTGATATCGGTCAGGAGAGGTCTCGTTTCTGTGGGTCGGTTCCGTTTTAATCCCAGTTTGCTTTTATCGCAGGACTGCCGGAGGGTGGAAATGTGGAGGAGTTCTCGCGCATCTGCTCCCAGGCCGGGCCCCTGGCTCCTAAACCCATGACCCTTCTGACTGCACTCTTCTGCCACCCGGATGGCATCCAAAAACTGGACCTGCGATTGAAGATCTCCAAGGAGGAGAAGGGGCTGGCACTATTCTTACTGAAGGAGCGTAGGACGCTGACGGCGGATCACACCGACCGCCAACCTCTGAAGCCGTTCCAGGATTTTGTGATTGATGTGAGCAGCGCCGGGTTAAAAGGGGTCATCCAGCCTTTACCAAGTGATTTCCTAGTTTCAGGATAGGCCATCACTAGTTGATCAGCGGTGGTGCGACTCCATGCCCGCCACCGATCAGCTGTTGGGGTATAGCTCCGGTGCTGGAACTACACAGCACCATATTGGAGACACCTCCTTCTTGTATCGACGGTGCAGCAGGGGCTGTGTACTTTATGGGAGCTGCAATGAATGAGTCCAAGGACTAATGCAGTCTCCAGGACTTTATGGAGCATAGCCCCTGCACCAGGGAGATCTATGTGCATACTGTATAGTGCTGCCGTCCTGCATTACAATAGGGCCAACTCTCTGCAGACTCTGTCCCAGTCTACACAGCAAAGCTGAGAAGTACATTAGCCGACAGTGCACTCTAGTGGTGGGCGGGAGCACTGCGATGTCAGGGCTTTAGTCTCTTAGTCACATGAAGAAAGAGTTGTACTCATATTCTCTCTTTTTGATCGTGATCATTGATTAAACCGGCGCCATTTCTCTCTTCCCGTTTCTGTTTACTTTCAGTCCCGAGAGACAGACGCCCAGAAGAAGGTGTGCGAGCTGCTGAAGTACCAGGGCGAAGAGCAGCTCCTGAGACAGATGGAAAAATGGACACTGCCTCGCTTCCCTGTCAGTGGACACGACTTGCGGCGTATGGGCGTGTCCTCGGGGAAGGAGATTGGGAGAATCCTGCAGGAACTGCGGGAGCAATGGAAGGAAAGTGGCTACAAGGCCGACAAAGAGGAGCTGCTCAATGCTGTGTCCAGGAACGACAGCGCGGTGTAAGGCCGGCGGGGTACTAACCCTGGGTCATACTATTCCTGGAGGTGGGGACGCTCGGAGGCAGATTCCCCCATTAGAAATAATGGGATATTCTTCAGGAACCCTTGCGATTTCTGCCGATACAACATAAGGGGGCTTCATATAATGAGGGCGAATCAATGGAAAATGACAAGTTCTGCAACTTTTTAATAGACCTAGTGCTTTGATTCCACAGTTTTCAAGAGTTCTGCTTGCTGTCATTGAATGGAACCTTGTTTACAGCCAATTTCTTATTGTTTTTTTAAGATATATACGATGTCGTGACACATGAAAAAGCAGCGCACAGCAGCAGGAGAACACGACTCATAGCTGAGGATTTGTTACAATTGTATCCAGTCTGAACTCAAACAACACATTATGAGGGGGGAGAATTGTATTGCTGATGTGTTGAGCTCACGGAGGATTGTCTAGACTGGATACAACTGTAACAAACCTTCAGCTGTGAAAGGTATTGGGTCAAAAATGTTTTTATTCACTGACAGCAAGGTTAAATCTTAAAAATCATGAGGAAATGAAACAAAGATTATCAGAAAGTTGCAGAAGTTTTAATTATAGAAGGATTAAGACGATTGGACACCAACTTGCTAACGTTTGACTCGTCCCTGACTCCGAAGTGCAGAGATCCCTGCGTCCTGTGTGGACTCCTCTTTATGTTTATAGTAAAGTTATTTTTTTAAAGTTACTCCGCAGTCGCTCGTCAATCTTCTTTCAGTGCGGACAAAACCAACGCAAAAAAATAAAAGCTGTAAATGATAAAATCTGGGGATTCACACTCATGGTCTCAGGTAGGTGGCCATCAATATGAAAAGCTTTTATTTCTATTTTATGTAAATCTGTGGTTCTGTGCTGAGATTTATATCGGGTACAGCTCCGCATTTATGATACAGAGCGCCAAATCCCCCGCGCAGATCTACTTCCAGCATAAAATTGTCTGCCTGTAGCCACCACTGGGGGGAGCTCTCTGAATGGAGCATGACCCGAAACTACAGAACCCTGACACAGGCAGCCTGGGAGGAGGACTGTCATGGTACGGACTGCTGTCAGGCTGGTTGCTAGCGATACATTGTATCAGTCGGTGTTACTAGTAACCATTCTGACTCAAGGTGGCTGCATCAGGTCCTCAACACCGTCATCAGGTTTTATTTTGGGGCGTGCCCCTGCAAGTCAGAGCGTCACCCCCATGTTTTACCACAAGGCCTCGTCTCATTTTAGATTCCGTTTATTTCTATGTTCTAGACATCGATAATGTTGCAGTGCAATATTCACGTCTCGTGGAACAGAGAAAGACGAGGGACACAGAGAGGTTTTCTGGGGATTTCTGCGAGTCTCATCCAGATGAATGAAACAGAAAATTCTGCACCAAATCTGCCGCATGTGAACAGACCTTTAGTGTTGAATATGGCACAGACCGGGACCTGCTTTACTGGTAGAGCACTTCCATAACCTTGTATGGCACTGCTAAATCACGAGGTTTAGCTGTGGCCAACCTGCGGCTCTCCAGCTGTAGCAAAACTACAACTCCCAGCATGCCCAGACTTCCTACAGCAGGGCATGGTGGGTTTACAGCAGCCGGAGAGCGCAGGTTGGCCATCCTTGCTCTAGTTATATTATCAATGTTCCTCCCATTACAGATTTCATATTCTATCCTATAATGCTGCCCCTTGCTGAGTTTATGCGCAAGCTGCAAGGAGGAGCGGGGGAAGGGAACTGCTTGCAGTCTGCCAGACAAAAGTGGTTGTCAGTTCAGCCGTGCCAACCATTCTGCCACCCCCTATGGACAGGAAACAGTAGTAGATTGCTAACGAGAAACTTATATTTTACTGTAATGTCAGTTTTATGTACAGCTTAATCGTTGTAGAAAAGGCCTACAACCGTCTTATATATAGATTATAGTTCAGGATCTCTGATTGCTGTCAAGTAAAATGAAACATTTCTCTAAATCCAGTGCCTGAAAACCCCTCATGACCTGATATTTCACACTGCTGAGGGTCTGTTACAGTTGTATCCAGTCTAGATAATCCTTTGGGAACTAAATTCAGCATCACAAAATTCTCTCCAGTCCCGATAGTTTGTTACAATGTGTCAGGCTGTTTAGTTCACAGAGGATTGATGCTGTGATTAATATCCACACTGTACAGATGTTCAGCCTCTGGCTGTGACAGGTTTCCATTCACTGACAGCAGGTAGAGATCTGGTAAACAATTGGAAAGTAATGTAGATTAGAATATACCTTGATGATTAAGATTTATGTACAGAAGACTGACGATAACTACGGAGACGGGGGGGGATTGCTGCGTTCCAGGGTCAGGTGTTTAGGACGGCCATATAACGCTGCGTCTGACATCACACCGGTCATTATCACAATATAATCAGCGTCTCTGAGCAGAGCGGGTAAAGCCTCAGACAAGAGAAGTGCACGGTGCAGACAGAAGTGGATATGCTCAGGAGCGGGGCCGGGCCCTCCGCTCCATCCTCCTCTCACCCCACAGATAAGGGTGTCACATGCAGGTGGGCCGCACCACCCCCACTCTTCATATATCTGGGGGCTAGAGACGAAGCATAGCGATGATGTGCGCCATTCACAGGCAGAGAATCGGGGACTGGTCCAGGCTCGCCTCCTCCTCGTCTGGCACTGGGATTCGAGGCTGCAGGGCTGAACGGGTCAGGCCCCAAAATCTCTGAGGTGACAAATCCTTCCGTACAGAGGTGAACTTCCACCCCATGTGGCTGCCACATACTCTGCACTGAGCGATTGTCCAAGCGTATCTGGAGAGATAAGATGGGGGAGGAGGTAAATGGAAGTAGGTTTTGGCTCCTGAAGCCTCATTCACATGTCCGTGTTTGGTCAGTAATTTCCATCAGTGATTATGAGCCAAAACCAGTATTGGAGCCTCCACAGCCATAAGGTATAAGGGAAAGATCTGCACCTGTTCTGTCTTTAGAGCCGCACCTGGTTTTGGCTCAAAATCACTGATGGAAATCACTGACCAAACACTGATGTGTGAATGAGGAATAAGTTTCTATGACTGACTCTTAATCCAGAATACTTGATAATGCAGAACCTAGCCACATCATTGCAGATTCAGGGCTCATGCACACAACCATATGTATTTGGCGGTCTGCAAAAAATACGGATGACATCTGTGTGCATTCCGTATCTTGCGGAACGGAACAGCGGCCCCTAATAGAACATAGAATGTGTCGGCAGATAAGAACCATTCGGCCCATCTAGTCTGCCCAATATACTGAATACTATGGATAGCCCCCGGCCCTATCTGATATGAAGGATGGCCTTATGCCTATCCCATGCATGCTTAAACTCCTCCACTGTATTTGCAGCTACCACTTCTGCAGGAAGGCTATTCCAGGCATCCACTACTTTCTCAGGAAAGTAATACTTCCTTATATTACTTTTAAACCTTTGCCCCTCTAATTTAAAACTGTGTCCTCTTGTAGCAGTTTTTCTTCTTTTCCCTTGTTGATTCCCTTTATGTATTTAGCAGTCTCTCTCATCTCCCCTCTGTCTCATCTTTCTTCCAAGCTATACATGTTAAGGTCCTTTCATCTTTCCTGGTAAGTTTTATCCTGCAATCCATGGACCAGTTTAGTAGTTCTTCTCTGAACTCTCTCCAAAGTATCAGTATCCTTCTGGAGATATGGCCTCCAGTACTGCGCACAATACTCCAAGTGAGGTCTCACTAGTGCTCTGTAGAGCGGCAGCGCCATTCGGAGCAAGCAAGGTAAGTTTTTATTTTTATGTCTAATCTGAGGCTGGGGAGTCTGATGAAAAATATTTTTCTTATTTTCCCTCTTCTAAATCCTAGGTGCGTCTTATAGTCTGAAAAATACGGTATATGTCACTGCCGGCCCCACCCTCTTGCAGAGACAAGCAGATGTCGATCAGACCTTATATAAAAAGGAGCTGTGCGCTGCCTGCAGTTGTCACTATGGGGGCAGATTGGGAATAATGGGAGGAAACTAATATATAGATAGAGACACACTCCCTTTTGTGCATTGTGTAAATTATTCTCCATTGCCAAGGACAGTACTATGCATTAGGACTGCCTGTGTACACACCTAGTGGCTGCTTCCTCCATCCAGCCGGTGACTGCACAGAGGCGCGCCCTAATGTGCAGGCACTGGCAGGATCTAGGAAGCAACATCCGCAGTCTTTGATGTGAGCATTTCTCCAACGAGGCACGGCCTCCATTAGATCAAATCCTGCACAAACTTCCTGTTTGATTATATATTTATAAACAGGAAGTCACCAGGCAATCAGAGTTATTATCACCGGCTTTAATGTTATGGCTGATCCGTGTATTTTGCAGCTCAATGCTTCACATCAGGCTGTGGTTCTGAATTATGCAAAGTGCGATCAATATCTCTACTTCCTTCCGCTTTATATTTGCTCCCATAAATCCCCCCCCCCCCCCCCCCATCACCACTTCTGTTTTTCATGATCGCTCTTATAATTAACCCTCAGTCCTCATACTGAGCATAAAAAAAATAAAAGGGAAAATGACTTTCTAATTCCTCAGTTTTTAAGACCTCTGCTTGCTTGCAGTCAGTGAATTCTGATTCACATTAAGAGACTCACACAGAGGAGGGCTTCTTACAGTTGTATCCAGTCTAGACAATCCTCTGTAAGATAAAACAGCCTGGACTCCAGACTGATACATTGTGACAAACTACCAGGACAGGTGTGGGATGTTTAATCTCACAGAGGATTGTCTGGACTGGATACATTTGTAGAATTCGCTTTTCCCTTGTTCATCCACCAGGTGGCACCACCTACTCATTTCTAGCTATATCTACCGACTAAGGCTTCATGCACACGAACGTATGGACGTAAAGCTCAGGGAGCCATTGATTTCTATGGGTAAGTGAAAAATATGGAAAGCACACAGATGTCCTTCGTGTGCTGTCCACATCTGTGTATCTATTCTGCAAATTATATAACATGTTCTACTCTTGACAGTTTTGTGGACAAGAATAGCCAAGAACGCGGTCGATATACATATTTTGCAGACCCCAAAACAGATAAGGTCATGTGCATGATGCCTAACATCGTGAAGTCAGCTGCGGCTCTCGATCTATTAGGCTGAGTTCACACAGGCGAGATTTCCGCGCGGGTGCAATAAGTGAGGTGAATGCATTGCACCCGCACTGAATCTGGACCCATTCATTTCTATGGGGCTGTGCACATGAGCGGTGAAAATCGCAGCATGCTCTATATTGTGCATTTATCACGCAACGCAGGCCCCATAGAAGTGAATGGGGCTGAGTGAAAATCGCAAGCAAGTGCGGATGCGGTGCGATTTTCACCATGTTATAAGGGAAAATAATTACATCTACACAACACCGAACCCAAACCTGAACTTCAGTGAAGAAGTCCAGGTTCGGGTCTGGGTACCATATTCAGTTTTTTATCACGTGCGTGCAAAACGCATTGCACCCGCGCGATAAAAACTGAACAACGGAACGCAATCAAAACTGACTGCAATTGGGTACCTACTCGCGCGGGTTTGCCGCAATGCACCCGGGACGCATCCGGAGCCAAAACGTGACGCCCGTGTGAACCCAGCCTTAGGGTATGCTGGTAGTTTTGCAACAATCTGAGAACCACAAGTTAGATCACAGGCCTGGGACATCTCCATTTGATTTTACCATGTCCCTGGCACCAGGACCCTATGCTAAAACCTTGGTGACATCCCCAAGGACAATTACCAGCACAGGCCGTGTCACATACTTTGTAAGGTTTCTCTAACGAGGAGCTTACCTTCCCCTTAAAGAACACATTCAGGGGCAGCCCTTGTGAGTGTATATCTGCAGGGCACTTATTAATATGACCCCCTTAATGATTTGACGACATTGTGCTGACCACATTGGAGGGGGAGGGGGGGGGGGTCTCCCAGCACTAAGACAATCCTCCATCTGAATATCTGAGGAAGTTCTGCAAACTAAGATGGAGCAAAACTTCAAAGGATCTGCACCTAGCCCTGTGTATTTCCTTCTGGTCACTGGGTCGCCCTCTCCTGTAGAAGTGAATGTTCCATCGCACTCACCCTGGGAACCAGCTGTTCTCTATGGACGCACGGCCCACCAGGCTCAGGTTTAAGGCTTTGTAGACGGTCAGGGTCTCGTGTACATAGCCGTGAGGATTCACATAGGCAGCCATGGGGCCACAGAGAGAGAGACTGCAAGAGAGTGACAGATGTCAATGCAGACGATATAGATCTGCACCTAGGCGTGTGTTCTTACCTCCACCCCCACATATCAGACATCCTCTCTCACCTGAAGATCTCATTCTTGGTTGTGATCTCAGTGTCGTGACAGTGTTTACAGCAGAGAGACGTGCACTAAAACGAGAGGGGGGAGGTCACAGCTCGTACATGATTGGGGGAGCATTATGAGGCGGGGGCTTTTGTGCATTAGAGGGACCTCACTTTGCTCATGATGTCCAGCTCACAGCGCAGCCTCTGGATGGCGTTCCCAATCTTCAGTAGCTGGATGCGCAGCGTGTCGTCGATGGGAAGGCAGGCCGCCACTCGATATGAGAAATCTGATCAAAGGAGGGACACAGAAAGTAATCAGCTGCTGAGAAATGAAAGGCAATAGCAGACATCAGATGAGGGTAGGGAAACCATTGCTATATAAAGGGGTTGTGCAGAGTCAGGACGCTGACGACCTCTCCTCGGGATAGGCCTGATGCCTAGCACCCCCAATGATCAGCTATGCGCCCTCTTCAGTGTGCACTGACAGCTGACCGTACAGGTGTCGGTTGTCAGACCCCCACCGATCCAATATTGATGACTGATCAGGACACTGCACAACCCCTTTAAAGTCTTAGACTCCAGTCACATCCAGAGCTGCATTCACAATTCTGCTGGTTCTCTGTCCACCCTCTCACCAGTGGTGTTCACACAGCAGTTTAATGTCAATGCATTTAACAACAATCCAAAATTTCCAATATTGCAATGCACCATAGAGCAGCGGCCTGTTATTAAAGGGGTCGTCCGGACTCATCATTACATTAAAACGTTGCTGAACTTTCTATTGCAAACTTTGTTTCATTTCTTCACAATGTTTAAGATCTCTGCTTGATGTCAGTGAATGGGAACATTCCTGTCTACACCCAGAAGTTGAAAACCTGCCTTGACCACCTAGTTCTGCTCATGCATTTGAATGCACCATGGTGCATACGGCAGCAAATCCGTTTTACCTGCACTAATACACTGTAGCAAACCCTTAGAGCAAGACAGAGATGTGCGCTGATGATGTGTTTAGGGCTGTCTAGACTAGATACAATTGTACCAAACCTTCAGCTCTGAGATTGGGATGTGTTTGTTACCACATTGTGGATGGAAACAGGAATGTTTCAGTTCACTGACAGCAAGCAGATACTTTAAAAATGTAGAAGAAAGGTAAAGAAAAGTTATATTTGTGAAGTTGCAGAACTTTTTTCAGACATAAAACCTCTGAAAATAAGCGACTCCCACTCTGTCTCACCTATAGGATTAGCCGGCAGAGAGTCGTCGCGGAGATTTTCATCCCACTCGTGCAGCTGTCGCTTCACCCGCTCCATGAGAAAATCCTGATGACAGATGCAGATCGCCATATGTTGGAGAATTACAAATCCTCACAGAAACATTACAGGAGAAACTAATCATAAGACCCCAATACTCCCCAACCCCCGGCACCAAGAAAACAACCAAGGAGCTGACGATCAGTCTGTAATACTCACCGCGTCATACAAAGCATAGAGCCACGATGGCCACGACGTCAAATTGGCACCAAAAAACTTTCTCTGTCGGGCGATAAGTATAGGAAAACATTAATATGGAAGAAAGTGATATGTAAATATGGTGGTGAACCCCACAAGGGCCCTGCACCAGAATGTAAGGCTGGAAAAGGGCTCCCTATAAATCTAAAATGAAAAAAAAAGCAACTTTACAAGTGCACTTGATTCAAAACTTCCTACCGTTTTGCTTCCCCAGCTCCTATGCATCTCCATGGTAACAGACGACAAACTGTGTAGTCTGATCCCTTCAGTATGGCCCTTACTGCTGACTGACCTACGAAACGTAAGCTAGCATAAGGCAGGGAATTAATAGAAGGAAGGACGAGGCTGCGGGATTACAGTAGACAGAATCTGTGTGCTGTCGGTTACCACGGAGACACAAAAATCTGCACAGGAGCTGCAGGAGCAAAACGGTTGGAAATTTTTAATCAAAAGTTATTATAATAATAATAATAATAATAATAATAATAATAATAATAATAATATAAAGCTGCTTAATTTTGCACTTATTTGGACAAATAATAAATCTGTTAGCGAGGGTAGACAAGGTTTGATTGACAGGTGTCTTCACATGCAAACGGGAAGAGACATCAATCAAGCCAAATTAAGTGGGGAGAAGTCGGGGGGTCCGCCCAGCGGACACTTCTCCCTCATTTCCATAACTAGGTTTTCTCTGACCCATCGCAGTATTCCTGATAACATGCATGTCTGCCATGACGGATCCTGGGGGGATTTCATGCTGTATGAAACTGAAGACAGGTTCCCTTTAAGAGCCACATAATGCCAGTCCTCACCCTGCGGTACTTGTGCAGCCACTGGCAGGTGCTCTGTGGGTTCCGGCTGCTGAACGCTTTACTGCACGGGGGAACTTGATGGCGACTCTGAGAATCCAGCTGGATGGCAGTCATCGGACATGGCAGGACCCTCTCCGGTAGGATCTGTACCCGGGCAAGCAGGATCCTAGCAAAGGAGAGAGGTTGTTAACATCCCTAAGCTGTACTGCAGAGGGCGCTGCTTCAGATTCCGTGGCCCAGAACTGTCCCATAACAACTAGTTATGTCCAGGATGGGGAATAAGTGTCTAATGGGCAATGGTCTGACTGCTGGGGTCCCCGTAGGTCACGAGAAACCGCGTTCCCCTGTTTGAATAGAGTGGTGATCATGCATGTAGGTCAGCTCCTCCATTAAAAAGGAGAAACACTGGCCCCTCTTCTTGTGATTGTTGGGGGCCACAGCAGTGAGACCCCTGTGGATAGGAGATAGTTTGTTGTTATGGGACAGCCCCTTTAAAGGGGTATTTCCACATTTACAGCATATCCACAGAATATGTTGCTATGTGGGTCCCCCCTCTGGAATCCGCACCAAACTCCACAACGGGGGTCCCTCGACCCCCCTCCCACCTAGGGATGCAGCTGCTGTGAATGGAGAGGTGGCCACTCAGGGTATGGAAGTTTCTGAAAACAGCCCTACAGAGGACTATCCCTTTAAGGGGCTGTACAGTCCAACCTGCCGACTGTATCAGGGAAAGATCTTCAACACATTCTGTTCATTCAAGGGCTGCAAAACCCATCCTGGACGCTGAGGGTTTGGCACATTGTATTTGTCTACAATGCTCCATGCCCTCACCTGTGTGAGCAGAGCTAGACCAGGACAGATTTTCAGTGTCTGAATGTAAATGTCCAAGTTGAACAAAACGAGCTGCAGTGTAAAGCACAGAGGAGGGACAGATCCACTCAGACTTCAGAGTTTAAATAGCAGCAGTAAGTATTGGGTAACCATCACACTGTCCTGCCTGGCAAATCTCCCTAGTTCTGCAGTGATATGGGAGCGGGGGAGGTGTCACTGACAGCTCCTCCCCCTCCCAGCAAGGATTACTCAGCACTGGGCACTCGGGATATTTTCTACTTCATTTCCATTTTAGTGTGATCTCGCCAATTCCTCCTCTCGAGATCCACCTCTCACCCATCTGCCTGGCTTCTCATTTCCAGCACTTGGAATCGCTGCCGTCCGATGGCTTTCACTTTCACTGTCTCGATGCCGTACTCCTGCTCCTCGCGATAGGCGTAGATTTCCGCAGTCGTCCCGAAGCGAGCGTCTCTCTGAAGACCCTCACTGTGACACAAACGTAAGAAGGGTGAATGCGATTCACTATGGAATATTCCTGTAATCCGGCATCCATATAATCGGATTAAGGGATATACATTACATCCCCCCCATTACAAACCAATATGCCAGCACAGCAAACGTCCTGTCCTTCTGGATGAGGCCTCGCACCATGCTGACCTCTTGTGGTCTGGAGAGGTGTAGCGGCAGGGTCTGGCCGGGAATCAGCATCACCTGTATGTGCGGTAACACCGGGATCAGCTGACAGCTGTCGTCATCGTGCACCGTCCTCCCGTGAAACTCCTCCATGTCGACGCCCAGATACTGCGAAGCGATAAAAGCCACAGAATCACACAAAGAAGCAGAAGGAGGCTATCTGAACGCACGCCATGTTACTGACATCATTACTTGTGGCTGCTGGTTTGATTTCCCCCAATGAAAAGAGCTGGTGTATAATGAAACATCCCGCAACTGTCTGACTATTTTTCTGTTGCTGTCAGTGAATGAAACATGGGGGGGGGGGGGGTTTATGATGGATTTTACATCAGTTTTTGGCACAGAGAAGTCACACATTTTTATGAACCCTTTTAGCGCAAAAATTTCTAATTATTTTTTTTACTCCCCCCCCCTTGCTGGCCAATTTTCTACAAAGTGGGCTGGAGGGCGGGAGACTGCTGCTACATTTATGTCTATAGGACTGGTGGAGATAGCAGGTACAAGCAGCAGTCCCGCAGGGATGAATGGAGAGGCTGTGAGCATGCCCGACCGCTGGGACCCCCCACTGATCTAATAGTTCTCCTCATCCTATAGACACAGGATAGCCTGTTACAACCAGCAAATAATGGCAATAAGGAGAGAGAGGCGCTCATAGGGTAGTACGTCAAGTGAACATGAAAGCCACAATTGGTAAAAAAATAAAAATAAATGGTTTGCTCACCTTTTGAGAGTTGCACCAAATTGGGTGCAACCACAATGAGGGCAAATTAGAAGTAGTAAACGGTTAGTGCAGCCTGAATCGCCTGATCGGGTAAACAGTAGAAGCGAGAAGATGCCGGACCGGGATCTTCTCACTTCTACTGTTACAACCAGAACAGCCCTTTAGCTGCGGACAGGTGTGGCGCTGTATCTAGAAGAAGGAGGCCATGTCTTTCCAAACCCTTTAAGCTTTATGGACCTAAAACCCTTCTAAGTTAACCCCGTGTTACGCACTACATGAGACGTCGGTAAGCTGGTATCAAAGTTGATGATGTTGGGGGCTTCCTGGTCTCCTCCATCAGGATCTTCCATCTCCATGTCATCATCTTCCTCGCTCTCTGTCAGGACAAGAAACGTGTTAAACATGACGCCGATATGCTTGCTTTTAAAGTAGTATGAAACGTGGATAGGACCTGGAGATTCGTGGAGTCACTGGCGCCCATTAAACAAACCCTTGACAACCATTGCCATACACGGAAGTCGTCTCTTTAAAGATGACACCTGCGCTGGAGCGGGGCGAGCGCCATAGCCGCTGGGTGCCTGCTGTTTCACACAGCAGACACCTGGGCCAGATGTCTGTGATCGGCGATCACGGCAATCGCAGATATTTAACTCCACAGATGTGACCGCGGCATCTGAGCGCAGAAAGCCTGTGAGTGCTGAATCCCCCCGCAGCGGGGAGAGGTGGAGCCGTTCAATCCCTGCGTAGCCTCGGCCCCGGTTCCTGTGGCAGTCCACTATAGGAACATAGAGAATTTCTTAAAAGCTTCAGTGATAACTAGTGTTGAGCAAACTTGTGTTTTAAAGGGAGTCTTTCACCTAATCTGAGCGTTTTAGACCGCTCAGATCAGGTTATAGACTCTTTAACCCTCATTACGATCATACCTTTCTCTTATGTGTCCCTCGCCCAGATAATGAAAATAACACTTTTTAAACTTATGCAAATTACCTTCTGAAGGTGCCCAGGGGCAGCGTTACTGGGCGATGTGCCCAGAAAAACACACCTCCAGCCGGCGGACGTCACGAGCGGCACCAGAGGACGGCGGGCTGGGAACTGGCCCGCACCTGCGCACTGCTCTGCCCATTATGGGCAGATGAACAGCTTTTCATATTGCGCATGCGCCGGCCAACTAAAGACAGCCGGCCGGCGCATGCGCAATATGAAAGGATGTTCCTCTGCCCATAATGGGCAGAGCAGTGCGCAGGTGCGGGCCAGTTCCCAGCCCGCCGTCCTCTGGTGCCGCTCGTGACGTCCGCCGGCTGAGGTGTGTTTTTCTGGGCACATCGCCCAGTAACGCCGCCCCTGGGCACCTTCAGAAGGTAATTTGCATAAGTTTAAAAAGTGTTATTTTCATTATCTGGGCGAGGGACACATAAGAGACGGGTATGATCGTAATGAGGGTTAAAGAGTCTATAACCTGATCTGAGCGGTCTAAAACGCTCAGATTTGGTGAAAGACTCCCTTTAAGAATCGCGTTATGGATTCCGCTACCACAGACCACAACGGAATTCGGAATCCATATCAGGATTCTTCGATAACCCGACGCCGAACTTAAACCACAAGTTCGCTCAACACTAGTGATAACGCATTAGATTTTATGAAGGGTCACAATATGGCAATGAAAAGAGAAAAAAAATTCTAAAGTTTTTAAAACTATATAAATGTGATCATAATGAACCGAAAGGCACAGAAAACGGACAGAATTGCATTTTTTTCCCAATTTCATCCCATTTGGAATTTTTTCCGGCTTCTTACTAGATTATGTGCAAAAGTAAATGGGGCCATTAGAAAGTACAACTTGTTCAGCAAAAAACAAGCCCTCATACGGCTACGTGAACGGAAAAATAAAAACGTCATTAACGCGAGAAGGCAGGCAGTAAAAAACGGAAAAGCAAAAACTGAAAATCCTCCGGGTCTGAAAGAGTTTAAAAATGACCAGATCCAGGAAACAGCGCGGGACTGACCTGCGCCAAAGAGTCAGACGCCAACTTTATGAGCATCACAGGAACATTCCGCCCTTTACGTACCCTGGAGTAGGTGAGCTAATATCTGTTCGGTTCAATGGCCGCTGCTTTTTGTTTTTCTGTACTAATTTGCCCCCTGGCTGATGACTGGATCGCATGTCCGTTACACCAGCCACGCAGGGTTAGTAGAGAATCCCTCTAAATGTAAGGACATGAGGTGCATGATGGGAAAGACCTCACTCAGTCCCTCTATAGACTAAACGGAGAAACAGCCAATCAGATTCCAGGTAACATTTAACTTGAGAAGGTTTCAAAATGAAAGCAGCCGTTTGATTGGCTACTAGGACTGCGCCACCTATAGTCTGGGTACACGACTACCTGGGGAAGGACATGGCTTCGGACAGGCCGGTATACATGACGGGACAGCAGCGCGCCCTCCCCGGCGGACTATACATTACCGGGGATGAGCTGCAGCTGGTTGCCCATGTTGTTTACACCGGGATCGTCCTCCCCTTCCTCATCCGCCATTCCTGTTTACAAGCGGTGCATGCTGGGAGCCAGCGACACATCACGTGACACGAACCACCACGCCCCCTTGTCTCCTTAACACACGCCCCCAACAGCGCTGATTGACGGCCCCGTTCCCTTGGCAACGGCCAACGCGGCGAACACGGATTCCAACAAAAGGTGACTCGGAGGACTACAACTCCCATCATTCTCTGATAATAATGTAATATCTAAACCACGTGCAACCAGCTGCTTATAAAAAGGAGAAAGATGATAAAAGGGAAAATCAGGATAATCATCACGTATAAGTGCCCCCATTATAGAGCCCCCCCCCACAGTGCCCCCATAATAGAGCCCCCACAGTGCCCTTTTAATAGAGCCCCCCACACTGCACCCTAAGCCCCTCACACAGCATAGTTGTAATAAAGCCCCCACAGTGCCGCTACAATAGAGCTCCCCCACACAGCACCCCTATAATACAGCCACCACCAAAACAGCACCCCTATAATAGAGCCCCCCACACAGCGCAGCTGTAATAAAGCCCCCACAGTGCCCCTACAATAGAGCTCCCCCACACAGCACCCCTATAATACAGCCACCACCAACACAGCCCCCCCATAATACAGCCCCCCACACAGCGCAGCTGTAATAAAGCCCCCACAGTGCCGCTACAATAGAGCTCCCCCACACAGCACCCCTATAATAGAGCCCCCCACACAGCACCCCTATAATAGAGCCCCCCACACAGCGCAGCTGTAATAAAGCCCCCCACACAGCGCCGCTGTAATAAAGCCCCCACAGTGCCGCTACAATAGAGCTCCCCACACAGCACCCCTATAATAGAGCCCCCCACACAGCATAGTTGTAATAAAGCCCCCACAGTGCCGCTACAATAGAGCTCCCCCACACAGCACCCCTATAATACAGCCACCACCAACACAGCCCCCCCATAATACAGCCCCCCACACAGCGCAGCTGTAATAAAGCCCCCACAGTGCCGCTACAATAGAGCTCCCCCACACAGCACCCCTATAATACAGCCACCACCAAAACAGCACCCCTATAATAGAGCCCCCCACACAGCGCAGCTGTAATAAAGCCCCCACAGTGCCCCTACAATAGAGCTCCCCCACACAGCACCCCTATAATACAGCCACCACCAACACAGCCCCCCCATAATACAGCCCCCCACACAGCGCAGCTGTAATAAAGCCCCCACAGTGCCGCTACAATAGAGCTCCCCCACACAGCACCCCTATAATAGAGCCCCCCACACAGCGCAGCTGTAATAAAGCCCCCCACACAGCGCCGCTGTAATAAAGCCCCCACAGTGCCGCTACAATAGAGCTCCCCACACAGCACCCCTATAATAGAGCCCCCCACACAGCATAGTTGTAATAAAGCCCCCACAGTGCCGCTACAATAGAGCTCCCCCACACAGCACCCCTATAATACAGCCACCACCAAAACAGCACCCCTATAATAGAGCCCCCCACACAGCACCCCTATAATACAGCCACCACCAAAACAGCACCCCTATAATAGAGCTCCCCCACACAGCACCCCTATAATACAGCCACCACCAAAACAGCACCCCTATAATAGAGCTCCCCCACACAGCACCTCTATAATACAGCCACCACCAAAACAGCACCCCTATAATAGAGCCCCCCATAATAGAGCCCCCTACAGTGCTCCTTTAATAGAGCCCCGCGCACAGCATAGGCTACTTTCACACTAGCGTTCGGGTTTCCGTTCGTGAGCTCCGTTTGAAGGAGCTCACGAGCGGACCCGAACGCAGCCGTCCAGCCCTGATGCAGTCTGAATGGAGGCGGATCCGCTCAGACTGCATCAGTCTGGCGGCGTTCAGCCTCCGCTCCGCTCGCCTCCGCACGGACAGGCGGACAGCTGAACGCTGCTTGCAGCGTTCGGGTGTCCGCCTGGCCGTTCGGAGGCGTGCGGATCCGTGCGGATCCGTCCAGACTTTCAATGTAAGTCAATGGGGACGGATCCGTTTGAAGATGCCACAATGTGGCTCAATCTTCAAGCGGATCCGTCCCCCATTGACTTTACATTGAAAGTCTGGACGGATCCGTCCCAGGCTATTTTCACACTTAGCTTTTTTTTGCTAATATAATGCAGACGGATCCGCCCGAATGCTAGTGTGAAAGTAGCCATAGCTGTAATAAAGCCCCCACAGTGCCCCTATGATATCGCCCCATAATAGAGCCCCCCACACAGCACCCTGATAATAGAGCCACCCCCCACAACACCCCTATAATAGATCCCCCCCATAAATTGTCTGGCCGCAGGTCTCTCTAATGCCTCAGTCACACGTCAGTGTTCGGTCAGTGATTTTTATCAGTAATTTTGAGCCAAAACCAGGTGCGGCTCTAAACACAGAACAGGAGCAGCTCTTCCCCTGACACCTGATCTCTGTGGAGGCTCCGCTCCTGGTTCTTGCTCACAATCACTGATGGAAATCACTGACCAAACACTGACGTGTGAATGAGGCTTAAGTGGCGGCCTGTGCTCTGCTGATGAGAGGCGGTGACTCCGCTGTAATTATAACGGTATAATCTCCGCTCAGCGACTCCCGATATTCTCCTCCTGTACAGCAGAGCTATCGCTCTTATCACGGGCTCCTCCGCTCCTGCGCTGCTCCGGCCTCACTGTTCCTTATTTCTTACTTCACGTTTTAAGGGGGTCCTAAACCTTAAAGGGAATGTCACCAGGACCTCCCTATCCAGCTGTTTGCCATTTGGTAATCCGAGGCCGAGTTATGATGCTTTTTCTTAATATGCAAATTAGGCCTTTGGTGCAATGAGGGTGTCACCGTTGCTCTTGTTGCACCCTTTCTGTGGCCACTGTCTGCTTTCCCTCTGCCTGGTTCTGTCAAACAAAGCAGCCAGGGAGGGGCTGGCCACAGAAAGGAGCAGAGTTTGGGTGCAACAAGAGCAATGGCGACGCCCTCATTGCGGTCTAATTTGCATATTAAGATTTTTTTTTATATAATTTGGGATCTGAGCCTCAGATCAATATACTGAGAGATATAATCCCAGGAGCCTGCGCCTGTCTGTGTGTACTGCACAGAGTGTCCAGCAGATGGCGCCCTGCGCCCCTCATAGTGTAGACTGCATTCCATCCTCTTGTATCCGGGGGTCCGCGCTCCCATGGCAGGTTTCTGCAGCGCACATAGATCTCCATCTGATTTCTGTTGTCTGGGATGTTCCTGAAGAAGATGCGGAGTCCGTACATCACCCTGTACCATCGCCTGCATATAAGGGTCGGCTTACATTACGTTTTATGCCTCCGTTTGACTTATACGTTACAAAAAAAAGGATACAAAAAAGCTGCACAGCGCGTTCTTGTATCCTGCACAGTCCGGTAAAAGAAAGCACACGATGGAACGCTATGGTGAACGGATTCCACTGTACGGCATCAGTCTGAGGCGTGTCACATCACCGTATACAGCAGGCGTCACATCACCGTATACAGCAGGCGTCACATCACCGTATACAGCAGGCGTCACATCACCGTATACAGCAGGCGTCACATCACCGTATACAGCAGGCGTCACATCACCGTATACAGCAGGCGTCACATCACCGTATACAGCAGCGCGTCACATCACCGTATACAGCAGGCGTCACATCACCGTATACAGCAGACGTCACATCACCATATACAGCAGGCGTCACATCACCATATGCAGCAGGCGTCACATCACCGTATGCAGCAGGCGTCACATCACCGTATACAGCAGGCGTCACATCACCGTATACAGCAGGCGTCACATCACCGTATACAGCAGGCGTCACATCACCGTATACAGCAGACGTCACATCACCGTATACAGCAGGCGTCACATCACCGTATACAGCAGGCGTCACATCACCGTATACAGCAGGCGTCACATCACTGTATACAGCAGGCGTCACATCACCGTATACAGCAGGCGTCACATCACCGTATACAGCAGGCGTCACATCACCGTATACAGCAGACGTCACATCACCGTATACAGCAGGCGTCACATCACCATATACAGCAGGCGTCACATCACAATATACAGCAGGCGTCACATCACCGTATACAGCAGACGTCACATCACCGTATACAGCAGGCGTCACATCACCGTATACAGCAGGCGTCACATCACCGTATACAGCAGGCGTCACATCACCGTATACAGCAGGCGTCACATCACCGTATACAGCAGGCGTCACATCACCGTATACAGCAGCGCGTCACATCACCGTATACAGCAGCGCGTCACATCACCGTATACAGCAGGCGTCACATCACCGTATACAGCAGGCGTCACATCACCGTATACAGCAGACGTCACATCACCGTATACAGCAGGCGTCACATCACCGTATGCAGCAGGATCCAAGAGCTTACACTCATCATGTACTTACCAAATGGCTGTAACCGGTACATATTTACTGCCTGTAAGGAAGATTGCTCCCTTTCACTGACAGCAAGCACAGATCTTAAAGGGCTTCTGTCACCCCCCATTGTGCAATCTTCATTAGCCGACAGTAGCTATTTGCTAATATCAGCTGAATGCAGTCAGACATGTCTTACCTTTGAAAATTGCACCATGGGGGGTGACAGAAGCCCTTTAAAACCTTCAGGAATTTAAACCTGATGGGGGATATTTATTAAGACCAGAGTTTTACCACCAGTCGTAATCTCTGTCCCGCCAGCGTGAGAGGCGCTCTTAATATCTGTTCGCGGACCAGTTCCATCAGCTCAGGACTATAGGAACGTCACATGACGCGTCCTCCCAGGCAGAGCCGGTGCTACCATAAGGCAGACCAAGCGGCTGCCTTAGGGCGCACCCTGGGGGAGGGCGGAAAAATGTGACATGGAGGGGGAGAAATGTGACATGGAGGCTGATGGCTTACATGGGGGCTAATGGATGACATGGGGGGCTAAAGGCTGATATGGCGGCATGATGTCGGACATGGGGGGCTGATCTGAGGTCTGGGGGGTCTGATTGCTGGTCTGACCTGAGGTGTAATGGAAAATATTATTTCCTTATTATCCTCCTCTAAAACCCAGGTGCATCTTAGAGGGTGAAAACTATGGTCCTCAAACCAGCGATTGTCTGAAGCAGAGAGAAGATACCAGGGCCACACAGAGGAGAGGCCGCTGCAGACGGGACCAGGGCCAGGTGAGCTGCCGGGGGGGGGGGGGGCGCCAAAATGGAGCTTCGCTTGTGTTGGCAAAACTCCTTGCACCGGCCCTGCTCCCAGGAGCCGGAGATACTCTTTATAGGCGCTCATGCACACAACCGTGTTTTTTGTACGCATCTGATCCGCATTTTTTGGGGGGTCAGATTCACTTCAATCGGGCCGCAGACAACACACCGTGCGCTGTCTGCATCCGTCTGTCCGTTTCCTATTCTCCATTTTTCGGACAAGGATTGGACTGTTCAATAATGGGCTGGAAGTTCCGTTCCGCAAAATGCGAGAACATGAGCGTCCGGTATCCTTGTTTTGCAGATCCAAAATTTGCGAACCTCAAATATGTAGTATTTCACACCTTCGTATTATGGAGCCGCTCATACACGATGCGGTCTGGCGGTTTCCAATAACATGTACAGGAGCGGCAATTATCAGTAAACCATGTGCGGTACACGGGCTCGCGTGTAATATTGCCCTGACCGCGTGTCATCTATTACTAAGATCCTGCAGGATTGATTAGCCATGTCTGCTCCGGATTGTGGGGACACAAAATAGGTGACCACCGACTCTCCTTACAGGGCAGACATGACCAATCAATCCGGCAGGGAGCTCATCTCATCCTCCCTCCATGTTCAGAGCCCGAGTTCTAGAAGTTAAGGAGCTCGGCGTGCTTGACTCCCCTACAGTCATACAGAGGACACGTTATACAGTCGCCCCTCCTGACTGCAGAGACATCTCATTGCAACGCACCTCACCTAGGACTGCAGCTCGCTCTACACTACAGGGCCACGCGCAGTTACAAGCACGTTATCCTGCACTGACAACCACAAGGTGACCTCTAGGATTCCAGCCTCTCGCACCTACTCCCATCATCCCCCTGCTTCCCATCCTGTGTAGTGCCGCTCCATGGACATTACTGAGCACCTCCACTGTCGTCCACCTTCTCTGAGTCGGTGTGATGAGCCCTCTGAGACGCCTTGAGGTGTCTTGTCTCTATATATAGTTCTCCGTGAGTCAGGAGAAGATTCTGCAGCTTCTGCACTTTCTTCTTTCTGATGAGCTGTTACCCTGCGGAGCGTTTCTTCACTATATTCCAGGTAACGATCACCTGCAGCAGCGCGGTATACCCAGGAGCGGCCCTCACCTGGCAGGTGTTGTGCTTCTGCCCGTACAGCACTTTCTGTAATTGTACTAAAAATCCTCAAAATTCACTTAAAAGCAAATTCCAGTCACAGACAATATTACCGTCCTGTTATGTTCTTCTGTCATACATCAGGATCAGACGCAGCCTCCAGGTTCACTATCCCCCCATGATGAGCTTTTCATGCACTTTAAGTCACCCACCAATGAGTAATGTATACAATCCTGCCTCAACAATGCAACTACTATAATACTGCCTCCTATGTACAACAATATAACTACTGTAATACTGCTATATTCAAGAATATAACTACTATAATACTGCTCCTATGTACAAGAATATAACTACTATAATACTGCCTCCTATGTACAAGAATATAACTACTATAATACTGCCTCCTATGTACAAGAATATAACTACTATAATACTGCCTCCTATGTACAAGAATATAACTACTATAATACTGCTCCTATGTGCAAGAATATAACTACTATAATACTGCCTCCTATGTGCAAGAATATAACTACTATAATACTGCTCCTATGTGCAAGAATATAACTACTATAATACTGCCTCCTATGTGCAAGAATATAACTACTATAATACTGCTCCTATGTACAAGAATATAACTACTATAATACTGCTCCTATGTACAAGAATATAACTACTAAAATACTGCTCCTATGTGCAAGAATATAACTACTAAAATACTGCTCCTATGTACAAGAATATAACTACTATATTACTGCTCCTATGTACAAGAATATATCTACTATAATACTGCCTCCTATGTACAAGAATATAACTGCTATAATACTGCTCCTATGTGCAAGAATATAACTACTATAATACTGCCTCCTATGTACAAGAATATAACTGCTATAATACTGCTCCTATGTACAAGAATATAACTACTATAATACTGCCTCCTATGTACAAGAATATAACTACTATAATACTGCTCCTATGTGCAAGAATATAACTACTATAATACTGCCTCCTATGTGCAAGAATATAACTACTATAATACTGCTCCTATGTACAAGAATATAACTACTATAATACTGCTCCTATGTACAAGAATATAACTACTAAAATACTGCTCCTATGTGCAAGAATATAACTACTAAAATACTGCTCCTATGTACAAGAATATAACTACTATATTACTGCTCCTATGTACAAGAATATATCTACTATAATACTGCCTCCTATGTACAAGAATATAACTGCTATAATACTGCCTCCTATGTACAAGAATATAACTACTATAATACTGCCTCCTATGTACAAGAATATAACTGATATAATACTGCTACTATGTACAAGAATATAACTACTATAATACTGCCTCCTATGTACAATAATATAACTTCTATAATACTGCTCCTATGTACAAGAATATAACTACTATAATACTGCCTCCTATGTACAAGAATATAACTGATATAATACTGCTACTATGTACAAGAATATAACTACTAAAATACTGCTCCTATGTACAAGAATATAACTACTATAATACTGCTCCTATGTACAAGAATATAACTACTATAATACTGCCTCCTATGTACAAGAATATAACTGATATAATACTGCTACTATGTACAAGAATATAACTACTAAAATACTGCTCCTATGTACAAGAATATAACTACTATAATACTGCCTCCTATGTACAAGAATATAACTGCTATAATACTGCTCCAATCTACAAGAATATAACTACTATAATACTGCCTCCTATATACAAGAATATAACTGCTATAATACTGCTTCAATCTACAAGAATATAACTACTATAATACTGCCTCCTATGTACAGGAATATAACTACTATAATACTGCTCCTATGTACATGAATATAACTACTATAATACTGCTCCTATGTACAGGGATATAACTACTATAATACTGCTCCTCTGTACAAGAATATAACTACTATAATACTGCCTCCTATGTACAAGAATATAACTACTATAATACTGCCCCTCTGTACAAGAATATAACTACTACTATAATACTGCTCCTATGTACAAGAATATAACTACTATAATACTGCTCCTATGTACAAGAATATAACTGCTATAATACTGCTCCTATGTACAAGAATATAACTCCTATAATACTGCTCCTATGTACCAGAATATAACTACTATAATACTGCTCCTATGTACAAGAATATAACTGCTATAATACTGCTCCTATGTACAAGAATATAACTACTATAATACTGCTCCTATGTACAAGAATATAACTACTATAATACTGCCTCCTATGTACAAGAATATAACTACTATAATACTGCTCCTATGTACAGGAATATAACTACTATAATACTGCTCCTATGTACCAGAATATAACTACTATAATACTGCTCCTATGTACAAGAATATAACTGCTATAATACTGCTCCTATGTACAAGAATATAACTACTATAATACTGCTCCTATGTACAAGAATATAACTACTATAATACTGCCTCCTATGTACAAGAATATAACTACTATAATACTGCCCCTCTGTACAAGAATATAACTACTACTATAATACTGCTCCTATGTACAAGAATATAACTACTATAATACTGCTCCTATGTACAAGAATATAACTACTATAATACTGCTCCTATGTACAAGAATATAACTGCTATAATACTGCTCCTATGTACAAGAATATAACTACTATAATACTGCCTCCTATGTACAAGAATATAACTACTATAATACTGCTCCTATGTACAAGAATATAACTACTATAATACTGCTCCTATGTACAAGAATATAACTACTATAATACTGCCTCCTATGTACAAGAATATAACTACTATAATACTGCTCCTATGTACAAGAATATAACTACTATAATACTGCTCCTATGTACAAGATATAACTACTATAATACTGCCTCCTATGTACAAGAATATAACTACTATAATACTGCTCCTATGTACAAGACTATAACTACTATAATACTGCTCCTATGTACAAGAATATAACTACTATGATACTGTCTCCTATGTACAGGAATATAACTACTATAATACTGCCTCCTATGTACAGGAATATAACTACTATAATACTGCTCCTATGTACAGGAATATAACTACTATAATACTGCCTCCTATGTACAAGAATATAACTACTATAATACTGCCTCCTATGTACAAGAATATAACTACTATAATACTGCCTCCTATGTACAAGAATATAGCTACTATAATACTGCTCCTATGTACAGGAATATAACTGCTATAATACTGCCCCCTATGTACATGAATATAACTGCTATAATACTGCTCCTATGTACAAGAATATAACTACTATAATACTGCTCCTATGTACAAGAATATAACTACTATAATACTGCTCCTATGTACAGGAATATAACTACTATAATACTGCTCCTATGTACAGGAATATAACTACTATAATACTGCTCCTATGTACAAGAATATAACTGCTATAATACTGCTCCTATGTAGAAGAACATAACTACTATAATACTGCCTCCTATGTACAGGAATATAACTGCTATAATACTGCTCCTATGTACAGGAATATAGCTACTATAATACTGCCTCCTATGTACAAGAATATAACTACTATAATACTGCTCCTATGTACAGGAATATAACTACTATAATACTGCTCCTATGTACAAGAGTATAACTACTATAATACTGCTCCTATGTACAAGAATATAACTACTATAATACTGCTCCTATGTACAAGAGTATAACTACTATAATACTGCTCCTATGTACAAGAATATAACTACTATAATACTGCTCCTATGTACAAGAATATAACTACTATAATACTGCCTCCTATGTACAAGAATATAACTACTATAATACTGCTCCTATGTACAGGAATATAACTACTATAATACTCTGTATAATAATTTTTCGCTCTCTTTCCAGGATTGCATTCCTATACTCTTTCTCTCTCCATCTTTTCTTCCCGTCTTCGCGCCGACTCTCCCTCTCATTATCCCTAATTACTGCGCTCTCTCTGTATCGGCTGTCACATGAGATTCTTCAAGACGCTGAGCCTTTCTAGTAAACCCTGGTGCCAGCATTTTCAGAACCCGCTGACCCCACAAGAGCTGCTGGAAGAAAGTAGACAAGCTTGAAGCTTCTGTTGTCAGCAGCTCGGGGGAGGGTTTCCTAATCGTGGGAAAGCTGGGTGGGAATCAGTACGGCATCACTGCAGAGCCAGGAGAATTTGCCATTCAGGGGTCTCGTAAAGCTGGGTGATGACAGTGAGACACGATGTCCTGCGCGTACCGGCGTCGCGGCTCACAGGGGCTTTAATGTGAGTCATAGCGCTGTGATTAAATATTCATCCCGTGTGACGGATCCGCTCGCCGGGGTTAAGTACACGCGGGAAGAGTCAATCTTCAGGCATGAAATGTGTGTCAGTGAGCCACCGTGGAAGAAAGTCCTCAGAGCCGTTTATTACTTCTCTCACAGACCAGAGTCGTTAGCGTCGGGGACGTTATTTAGTGTGACGCGCCCCTGGGACCATTAGAGGGGTTTTCTTAGATTTTACACTTATGACTTATCATCTGGATAGGTCATCAGTATCTGATCAGTGGGGTCAAACACCCGAGACCACCGCTGATCCGCTGTTTGAGAAGGCTGCGGCGCTGGCATTATCGGTCACGAGGCCTAGGCGCAGCTCAGCCCCATAAAAGTGAATAGGGCTGAGCGCAATACCAAGCACGGCCACTATACAATGTATGGCGCTGTGCTAGGTGAGCTGTGAGAAGGATGCGGCGCTCACAGGAGCGCTGATCGGTAGGGGTCCCGGGTGTCGGACCCCCACAAATCAGTGCCGTACAACATGTGTGCCAGGATCAGTCCATCCTCCAGAACACGTGAGGCCCCGAGGAGGGGCAAATAGGGCCGAGGGGATGTTCACACTACAGAGTCTCCATGCAGGTTTCAGTTCCCAAATCCACTTGGAATTCGGTTAAAATTTCCCTCCCATCACTGGTTATGGCGGTTCCATGCTACGGTTTTTATGGTATAGACTTTAAAGGGGTCCTCTCAGTTTAGTTAATGACATTTATCATGTAGAGAAAGTTAATACAAGGCACCTCCTAATGTATTGTGACTCTCCATGTTGCCTCCTTTGCTGGCTAGATCTATTTTTCCATCACATTATACACGGCTTGTTTCCATGGTTATGTCCACCCGGCAATCTATCAGCGGTGGTCGTGCTTGCACACTATAGGAAAAAGTGCCTTCCTCTCTGGTGGGCCGTGGGATCACACACAGGCCAGTGCTTTTTCCTATAGTGTGCAAGCACGACCACCACTGATGGATTGCCGGGTGGACATAACCATGGAAACAAGCCGTGTATAATGTGATGGAAAAATGGATCTAGCCAGCAAAGGAAGCAACATGGAGGATCCCTATACATTAGGAGGTGCCTTGTATTTAGTGCTATTTGCTGAAGTGACACTGCCCCTTTCAGTCTGGGTCGAGCAGCATGTCGGCTTCTGTGCAGAGAACTGCAAACCCGCAGCAAAAATCAAAGGGAAAGCGGAAAAATCAGCATGTGAATGTGGCCCAAAAATGTGATCTAAGAGGGCACATACGCAGCGGATATTCCACAGCGGGTTTATGTAGCAAAGTAAATGAGATTTTATGAACAAAGCGATTAGGAAATGAATCCCCCCTGCACCAAGTATTATCATGGACCATGGGGCAGGATAGCGGCCCATGAAGGGGGGGCAGCGGAGATTGGCGCCATTAATTAACTAGGGGGTGGAGGAAGCTTTCGTAGGGACAGTTTGGGAAAGTGGTAGGAGTCGCCCCCCATAGGTACACCACTGGCATGGAGGGATAATGAGCTCAGCAACCCCCTCCTGCCAGGTCCTATGGCACTGGCATTTCTCCCACATCACATTCATTGGTGCTGACAGGGCATCGCCGGGGATCTCCGCTACAGATGTGACCTTGTAAGACAAAAGACCTCGCCTTCATTTATCAATAATTCATTCATTAGTCTGAAGACAAGCAATTAAGGAACGAGGTGTGCGCTGTACATGTGGACCCCTGAGGACGGTCTAGACTGGACACAACTGTGACAGACCCTCAGCTGCTGGAACAAGGCAGGAAAGGCTTTCAGATTCTGAATGTTTCCATGTTTCTATTTATGGACTGCAAGCAGAGATTTTGAAAGTAATGAATTATTTAACGATTTGCCTTTATAGGGTTCTGTTTTTCCGAGACAAAGCACCAAATACAGCCCTAGAGTGCCTTTAAAATGTCTTGCTGCCTCTAGAGGGAGCTCAGTACATACAGAATACATAGTCACCACTAGAGGGCGTTTACTACATAGAGAGTAAGCAGCCACCAATAGAGAGCTCACTACATGCATATTATATACTACATACAGATTATACAGACTCCACTAGAGAGTTTACTACATAGAGATTATACAGTCACCGCTAAAGGGAGCTCACTACATACAGATTATACAGCCACCACTAGAGAGAGCTCACTACATACAGATTATACAGCCACCACTAGAGGGAGCTCACTACATACAGATTATACAGCCACCACTAGGGGGAGCTCACTACATATAGATCATATATCCACCACTAGGCAGAGCTCACTACATACAGATTATACAGCCACCACTAGAGGGAGCTCCCTACATACAGATTATACAGCCACCACTAGGGGGAGCTCACTACATACAGATTATACAGCCACCACTAGAGGGAGCTCACTACATACAGATCATACAGCCACCACTAGGGGGAGCTCACTACATACAGATTATACAGCCACCACTAGAGGGAGCTCACTACATACAGATTATACAGTCACCACTAGAGGGAGCTCACTACATACAGATTATACAGCCACCACTAGAGGGAGCTCACTACATACAGATTTTATTACAAGACCCGGAGGCTCGTATTGCAATTCTCCTTCTTTACTCTGACCAATAGCAGCAAAGAAAAAAGAAAAAAATTGAAACTTGAGATCAGCCCCTCCCCATAGTCTCTCTATAACAGGCCACACCGCCTGCAAAACCTCCTCTTTCTTTGCTGCTGACCGCAGAGATAAGTAGTACCTTTTACTGTTTTATGTCATTGTGACTTACTGATGCACATTTATATTTGTTGGGATTTTTTGTCTTTGCTTGTTCTCTCCCCCCTTGGGGCTATTTGGGGTGTATATAGGTATTTATACAGTGCTTATTATCTTGTATTTCCCCCTAACTTATTTGTGTCATGGTCTTACCTCCTTGCTGTTCTCCTTCGTTTGACATGTGCTGGCGGCCATCTTGGTTTCTGGGTTTCTTGTAGCCTCCCACCCTGCGGCTTCTCCTTCCCACTGGGAGGAGCTGGATGCCTAGCTCATATATATAGGAGGTCTGTGGCTTCAGTTCCCTGCTTGGTCCTCCTGTGCTCACATGCTTCTAAGACTGCTGCTGCTTCTGGTTCCTGATCCTGGCTTCGTCTGACTACCCTGCTGATTCCTGATCCTGGCTTCGTCTGACTACCCTGTTGGTTCCTGATCCTGGCTTCATCTGACTACCCTTCTGGTTCCTGATCTCTGGTTTCGCAAGACCCTGCTTCGGTTTAGCCATCCGTTTGGACTTTTGCCTTACAGCTTTATTTTCAATAAAGCCTTCTTATTTCCACTCATCTCTTGTTGTACGTCTGGTTCATGGTTCCATGACATTAGGACCAAGCCATGAATTTTGACGGTACAGGGCCATCCTCGCTACCTACGCTGGTTGCCAGACTTGATCAGCAGGATCACCTGTTGGGTCGGTTCGCTGTGGCGTTGCAAACCCTGCTTGAACGCACGGCTCATTTAGCTTCCGTTGCCGATGGGTCGGTTGTCGCTCCTGGGCCCGCTCCTACTGCCGCTCCGGTTGTTGCGCCAGAGTCTACCCCGACACCTGTTGCTGCGCCTGCGGTGTTTCGGGGTATGACCGGTTCTGCCCCCCTTCCACAGCGCTTTGGGGGAGAGCCAACTCAGTGCCGAGGTTTCCTTAACCAGGTGGGCATTTACTTCGAGTTGCTGCCACATGCCTTTCCTACTGAGAGATCAAAGGTGGGCTTCTTGATCTCGCTGCTCTCGGACAAGGCCTTGGCCTGGGCCAGCCCTTTATGGGAGAACAACAATCCGGTGGTTGCCGAGTTTTCCGGTTTTGTTGCTTCTCTTTGGAAGGTATTCGATGTGCCGGCTCGTGCTGCCTCTGCTGCGAAGCTCCTTATGTCCATCAGACAGGGTTCACGATCCGTAGCTGAATACGCCATTGAGTTTCGTACCCTGGCAGCAGAGGTGGGCTGGAATAATGAGGCTCTGGTCGCTGCTTTCTCTCATGGTCTCTCGGATGCCTTGAAGGATGAGGTTGCAGCTAAGGACCTACCTGTGGAGCTCGAGTCTCTTATTTCTTTCCTGATTTTGATTGACACCAGACTCAGGGAGAGACCTTCCTTTAAGGAGAGCCTGCGGAGGTCTTCTAACAGATTGGCGCCTACGTTTGCTGTCCCACCCATGCCTCCCTCTCCTCCCACGCCTCCTGGGGATGACTTGTCTGGGGGTGAACCCATGCAGCTGGGGTTTGCTCGCCTGTCCGAGGGGGAGAGGGTACTCCGGAGACGCGAGGGCCGATGCATGTACTGTGGTCTCGGGTGGGCATTTTCGGTTGGCATGCCCGAACCGTCCGGGAAACGCTCGCACCTGAGATCCTGTCGGGGGCAGATCTTGGGTGGAGTCTCCTCGTCCCCGGTTTCCCGTGTTGACAAACCACCGATTACTGTTGTCCTCTCCTGGGTCGGGGGCTCGGTGACGACCTAGGCGTTGGTGGACTCTGGTGCTGGTGGTTTGTTCATTGATAGTGTGTTCGCTGCCGCCAATTCCATTCCTCTGCAGCCTCGAGGTTCCCCACTGGCTCTTGAGGCGATAGACGGCAGACCCCTTCTGCCGCCACACGTGACTCATGAGACCCTTCCAGTGGGGATGGCCATTGGTGCCGTTCACAGAGAGTCGGTCTGTCTCCAGGTTATTTCGTCTCCACACTACTCGGTGGTCTTGGGGTACCCCTGGCTCCAGAAGCATAATCCGACTTTCGATTGGAAATCGGCCGAGATCCTCTCGTGGTCACCGCAGTGTGGGGCTAGTTGCATCCATGGGCCTGTCAAGTTGCTGTGTACTTCCTCGGACTCTCTGTTGCCTCCTGAATACGAGGAGTACCGGGATGTATTCGATAAGGTGCGCGCGGTTGCCCTACCTCCGCACCGCCCATACGATTGTGCCATAGAGTTACAATCTGGTGCCGTTCCTACTCATGGCAAAGTCTATCCACTGTCGGTAGCGGAGAATGAGGCCATGGAGGAGTACGTGAGGGAGGCGCTTTCACGCGGACACATTCGCAAATCCTCGTCCCCGGCAGGGGCTGGATTTTTCTTTGTGAAAAAGAAGGGCGGTGAGTTGAGGCCTTGCATCGATTACAGGGGTCTCAATCGCATCACGATCAAGAACGCTTACCCGATACCCTTGATTTCCGAGCTGTTCGATCGCCTCAAAGGGGCCACGGTCTTTACCAAACTCGACCTGAGGGCGGCATATAACCTGGTAAGGATCAAGGCGGGCGATGAGTGGAAGACCGCGTTTAACACCAGGACCGGTCATTATGAATCCTTGGTTATGCCCTTTGGGTTGTGCAATGCGCCCGCAGTCTTCCAGGAATTCATCAACGATGTTTTCCGTGACCTGTTGCAGCAGTGTGTGGTGGTCTATTTGGATGACATCTTGGTATATTCTGAATCCATGGAGGCCCACATTCTGGATGTCAGACGAGTGTTGCAACGGTTACGAGAGAACAAGCTGTTCGGTAAGCTTGAGAAATGCGAATTTCACCGATCCCAGGTAACCTTCTTAGGTTACATCATTTCCGCTGAGGGGTTCTCCATGGATCCTGAGAAGGTTTCGGCTGTCTTACAGTGGCCCCAGCCCAGTGGTCTTCGTGCCCTGCAGCGCTTTTTGGGCTTCGCCAATTATTATCGGAAGTTCATCAGGGACTTTTCCATGCTAGCCAAGCCTCTCACGGATCTGACCAGGAAGGGCAGTAATCCCCAGGTCTGGCCGCCCGAGGCCATCCGAGCTTTTGAGGCTCTAAAGTCCGCCTTTGTGTCGGCTCCGATTCTGTCGCATCCCAACCCTGGGTTGCCGTTTGTCCTCGAGGTGGACGCGTCTGAGACGGGAGTAGGCGCCCTCCTGTCTCAGCGTAGAACACCAGAGGGTCCTCTGCTTCCTTGTGGGTTTTACTCCCGGAAACTGTCTTCCGCGGAGTGCAACTATCAGATTGGTGACAGGGAGTTATTGGCCATCGTGCAGGCCCTTAAAGAATGGAGGCACTTGCTCGAGGGCTCGGTGGTTCCGGTTCTCATCCTGACGGACCACAAGAATCTGACCTACCTCTCTGAGGCCAAGAGATTGACACCACGTCAGGCCAGATGGGCTCTGTTCTTGTCACGTTTTAATTACGTGGTCTCCTACCTACCCGGTTCCAAGAACATCAGAGCGGATGCCTTATCACGGCAGTACTCCGAGCTGTCCGGGGAGGAGTCGATTCCGACTTCGGTCATACCTCCGAATCAGATCCTGGCCGCCATTCGCACCAGCCTGACCTCTCCCCTGGGTGAGCAGATTTTGGCGGCTCAATCTGGTGCTCCCTCTGGGAGACCCAACGGCAGGTGTTTTGTGCCTGAGGAGTTGCGCACTCGGTTGTTGCGAACCTACCATAACTCCAAGGCCGCGGGGCATCCTGGAAAGAATCAGCTGTCCTGGGCTGTTTCACGTCTGTTCTGGTGGCCTTCTCTTCGTTCCGACATCGCCGCATACAGTCATGTGAAAAAATTAGGACACCCTTTGAAAGCATGTGGTTTTTTGTAACATTTTTAATAAAAGGTTATTTCATCTCCGTTTCAACAATACAGAGAGATTAAAGTAATCCGACTAAACAAAGAAAACTGAAGAAAAGTCTTTTCAAGATCTTCTGTAAATGTCATTCTACAAAAATGCCTATTCTAACTGAGGAAAAAGATAGGACACCCTTGCCCCTAATAGCGAGTGTTACCTCCTTTGGCTGAAATAACTGCAGTGAGACGGTTCTTGTAGCCATCTACCAGTCTTCGACATCGGTCTGAGGAAATTTTACCCCACTCCTCAATGCAGAACTTTTTCAGCTGTGAGATGTTTGAGGGGTTTCTTGCACGTACAGCCCTTTTCAAGTCACCCCACAGCATCTCAATGGGATTCAAATCTGGACTTTGACTTGGCCATTCCAGGACTCTCCATTTCTTCTTTTTCAGCCAATCTTTGGTTGATTTACTAGTATGTTTTGGGTCATTGTCATGTTGCATGGTCCAGTTCCGCTTCAGCTTTAATTTTCTAACTGATGGTCTCACATGTTCTTCAAGCACCTTCTGATACACAGTAGAATTCATCGTGGATTCTATGATGGTGAGCTGACCAGGTCCTGCTGCAGCAAAGCAGCCCCAAACCATGACACTTCCACCTCCATGCTTCACAGTTGGTATGAGGTTCTTTTCTTGGAATGCTGTGTTTGGTTTACGCCAAACATGTCCTCTGCTGTTGTGTCCAAATAATTCAATTTTGGACTCATCTGTCCAAAGAACATTATTCCAGAAGTCCTGGTCTTTGTCAACTTTATCTCTGGCAAATGTCAGTCTGGCCTCGATGTTTCTCTTGGAAAGCAAAGGTTTCCTCCTTGCACACCTCCCATGCAAGTTAAACTTGTACAGTCTCTTTCTGATTGTAGAGGCATGTACTTCTACATCAACAGTAGCCAGAGCCTGCTGTAGTTCTCGAGATGACACTTTAGGGTTTTTGGAGACCTCTTTTAGCATCTTGCGGTCTGCTCTTGGGGTGAACTTGCTGGGGCGACCAGTCCTGGGCATGTTGGCAGTTGTTTTGAAAGCCCTCCACTTGTAGACTATCTTCCGGACAGTGGAATGGCTGATTTCAAAATCTTTTGAGATCTTTTTAAATCCCTTCCCAGACTCATAGGCTGCTACAATCTTTTTTCTGAAGTCCTCTGACAGCTCTTTTGCTCTCACCATGGTGCTCACTCTCACTTCAACAGTCAGGAGCACACCAAACTAAATGTCTGAGGTTTAAATAGGGCAAGCCTCATTCAACATGCAGAGTAACGATCTACTAATTATGTGCACCTGGTGTGATATACCTGTGTGAGATCTGAGCCAATTTAAGAGGGAATACATGTGAGGGTGTCCTATCTTTTTCCTCAGTTAGAATAGGCATTTTTGTAGAATGACATTTACAGAAGATCTTGAAAAGACTTTTCTTCAGTTTTCTTTGTTTAGTTGGATTACTTTAATCTCTCTGTATTGTTGAAACGGAGATGAAATAACCTTTTATTAAAAATGTTACAAAAAACCACATGCTTTCAAAGGGTGTCCTAATTTTTTCACATAACTGTATGTAGCGGCATGCTCCGTTTGTGCCCAGAGTAAGTCCCCTCGGCACCTTCCGTTGGGCCTTTTGCAACCCATAGCCACCGGGGAGCGTCCATGGTCACACCTGGGGATGGATTTCATTGTGGACCTCCCTGCATCCCGAGGCCATACGGTCATTCTCATGATAGTGGATCGGTTTTCCAAAATGTGCCACTGTGTACCTCTCAAGAAGTTACCATCTGCACAAGAGTTGGCCTCGATTTTTGCCAGGGAGGTCTTCCGGTTGCACGGTTTGCCCAAGGAGATTGTGTCGGATCGGGGGAGTCAGTTTGTGTCCAGGTTCTGGCGCGCCTTTTGCTCCCAGTTGGGGGTTCATCTCTCTTTCTCATCGGCCTACCACCCTCAGTCCAATGGGGCCGCAGAACGATCCAATCAGGCCTTGGAGCAATTCCTTCGTTGCTATGTCTCCGATCACTAAGACAATTGGGTTGACCTCCTGCCTTGGGCTGAGTTTGCCAGGAACACGGCGGTGAACTCTTCCTCTGGGACGTCTCCCTTCATGGCCAATTATGGGTTCCAACCTGCCGTGTTACCGGAGGTATTCTCTCCCCAGGATATTCCGGCTGTGGAGGATCACCTTTCCGTCCTACGTGCTTCTTGGGTACAGATCCAGAGGTCCCTTGAGGTCTCTGCGCAGTGCCAGAGACTCCAGGCTGATCGCAGACGAGCGCCCGCTCCTTCCCACCAGGTCGGAGACCGCGTATGGTTGTCCACCCGCAACCTCAACCTTCGAGTGCCCACTCCCAAGCTGGCGCCTCGCTTTGTTGGTCCCTTCCGAGTGCTTCGCAGGGTAAACCCGGTAGCCTATGCCCTTGCGCTTCCTCCTGGCATGCGGATCTCCAACGTGTTTCATGTCTCCCTCTTGAAGCCACTGGTGTGTAATCGTTTCACTTCCTCGATTCCTCGGCCTCGTCCGGTCCAAGTGGGCAATCGTGAGGAGTATGAGGTGAGCAATATCCTGGACTCACGCCTGGTCCGCGGCCGGGTGCAGTTTTTGGTCCATTGGCGTGGTTATGGTCCAGAGGAGCGTTCCTGGGTTCCCTCCGCAGATGTCCATGCTCCTGCCTTGCTCCGAGCCTTCCACGCACGCTTCCCTCAGAAACCGTTCCTTACTCCGCGGAGGAGGGGCCCTTGAGGGGGAGGTACTGTCATGGTCTTACCTCCTTGCTGTTCTCCTTCGTTTGACATGTGCTGGCGGCCATCTTGGTTTCTGGGTTTCTTGTAGCCTCCCACCCTGCGGCTCCTCCTTCCCACTGGGAGGAGCTGGATGCCTAGCTCATATATATAGGAGGTCTGTGGCTTCAGTTCCCTGCTTGGTCCTCCTGTGCTCACATGCTTCTAAGGCTGCTGCTGCTTCTGGTTCCTGATCCTGGCTTCGTCTGACTACCCTGCTGATTCCTGATCCTGGCTTCGTCTGACTACCCTGTTGGTTCCTGATCCTGGCTTCATCTGACTACCCTTCTGGTTCCTGATCTCTGGTTTCGCAAGACCCTGCTTCGGTTTAGCCATCCGTTTGGACTTTTGCCTTACAGCTTTATTTTCAATAAAGCCTTCTTATTTCCACTCATCTCTTGTTGTACGTCTGGTTCATGGTTCCATGACAATTTGGCTCTTTTGGGCTTCCTCTATTAGTGGTATATTGCTCTAGTAAGTGAGAGCCTAGGTTCAGATCCCAGGACGGACATCTTTGTTCTCACTCTTATTCCTCCTCACTGTGCCCTCTTCTATCCCCCCCTCCTTATCGGGCGGCTCTTTTTCCCGCCACCGCTTACCTCTGTACGGCCGCGGCTGCGCTCTTTTCTTTCTGGCAAGCGCGCCCGAGATCTCGGGCACTTCCGCTTCCGCTGTTGCGTCTTCTCTGCCTGGAGCTCGGCTGCCTCGGTCCGTCCCTGGTTGTCCTGTCAGGTTTTCTTGCAGCGTTTTTGCTCTTACTGGCCTGGGGCAAATCCCCATCACCAGTTTCTTCTCCCCTCAACCATTAGATCGCTCCTATTTCATTAACATAAGCAGCACCATTTATAAGTATAAAAAGTTGCACAGGTCATCATGCTTAAGAATGTGCATACTGGCCAGGGCCCTGCTGAGGAGGACGTCCCTCTTGTGGAATTAACCCCTTCGGGGGAGGATGGCCATATCCCGATCCCTGGGGATCAAACCTCTGATTTCCAGGCGTCACTATCCAGCACCATAGCTGCAGCCATAGGATCTATGACTTCGGTCATTTCCCAGACTATCGCTCAGGCCCTTGCTGCCCATCCGGCTACCTCTCAGACCCCGCAGCCCGTCATGGTGTCCTCACCCACCGGGCCAGGGCCGTCTGCCTCCAGAAAAAGAAATCATAAGGGTGATGATGTTTCCACCAATGTTGGCGCGCCTGGTCCGCGCAAGAGAGCCTGTACGCATCGGGCAGAACGCACGCGCAACTGGAAAAGTGCTAGAGCACTACAGGAATTGGATTCCGACTCTGAAATCGGATCCGAGGAGGAGGCTATTGATGACGCCTTTGAGGAGGCAGAGGAGGACCCATCAGGGGTCATGGATGATAACCCCCTACCCGGGTGTAGCTCCCTAATGTCTGCTGCAGAAGGTATGCCTGCATCTTTGACGGATCCCTCTGGGGAACCCTTGTTCGACCCAGATTCGCTCCACCACCCCCGCTCGGCTGAGTGGTTACCGTTGGAGCACGTTTTCCAAATATTTGGAGGCTAGAGTGCGATGTCCTCTTTCCAAAGAGGCTCGCAATAAGCTTAGGGCGGAATGCCCCAGACCCGTCATCCCTAACAGGGTATGCGAGACTCCGGCGGTCGACCCCAAAATAACGCAGTTCCTCGCCAAATCCGGTTGGAACCCGCGTAGGGCTCTGGAGTCGGCGCTAAGATCCTGCCAGGATAAACTCCTGGACATCTTTGGCCCGCTGGCTAAACTATTTGACCTGGCGGAGGTGGCAAAAGCCGAGAACAAACAGGTGGATCCGGTAGATTTACGCGAATGGGTACAAAGGGCCATTTGCATAGCGGGGAACGTGAATACGTCCTTAGCTATAGAGAGGCGAAAGGCCATCCTCTTCAAAATCGAGCCCAAATTGTCAAACCTAGCTCTTACGGAGGCTGGCAAGGAGGCCCAGGGCCTTTTATTTGGAGAACCTTTCATTAAGGACCTAGGGAGGTTTGTGGGGGCTTTCACGGCCCTAGACAAGGCCCAAACCTCTATGAAGAGAGTTTTTCATGGTAGGGTCTCTACCAGGGCCGGCAGCTTCAGGGGCCGCCTGTCCGGCCGTGCCAATTTTCAGTCCCGTGGTTCGGGCCGAGGCTCCTTCTCTCAGAGGTCTTCCTTCCAGGAGCACAGACGAGAACAGTCATCGTTCTTCCCTTTACGAGGAAGTTCCTGGCGTCCAAGAGGATATAGAGGAAATCCTTCTTCTAGACGTCCCTACGGTGAGTCTACTAACTTATTTCAATTCTTTATAGGCTTGTGTAGGGGGCAGACTACGTCTTTTTTCTCCAGCTTGGTCCCGCATCACCTCAGACCAATGGGTCCTGTCCATGGTCAGGGGTTTCCATATCGAGCTGACGTCTTCCCCACTATCCATCCCACCTCCACACCCTGTAATACTCTCAGCGGAAAACCGCATACTGGTCGACTCAGAACTGTCGGATCTTGTCCGCAAAGGAGCCATAGAACCGGCTCCAATGTCCCCTGGTCTGATAATCAGCAATATTTTTCTAGTGGCAAAAAAGGGGGGCCAACTTCGGCCTGTTATCAATTTACGCGCCCTCAACGAGTTTGTCAGATACCGCCATTTCAAAATGGAGGGCATCCATCTCCTTCGGGACCTCCTGCAGATGGGCGATTGGATGGTCAAGCTGGACTTGAAGGACGCTTATCTTACTGTCCCAGTAGAGGACGCGTCCAGGAACCTTCTCTGTTTCTCTTGGCAGGACAGGATTTGGCGGTTCACGTGCCTCCCATTCGGCCTCTCTTCAGCTCCCTGGTGTTTCACCAAGCTGATGCGCCCGGCTATGGCATGGCTACGCAGTCGGGGAGTTCGTCTCATCGTATATCTGGACGACATTCTGGTCATGGCCCAGAATCGGTCAGTATTGCTGAATCATCTTCGCTGGACCATGGATCTTCTGTCGGATCTGGGTTTCCTCCTCAATCAGGAGAAATCCTGCCTCACCCCGTCTCACGTGATGGAGTTCTTGGGTTATCTGGTGGATTCCACGGCAGGGACGCTCAGCCTACCTCAGGCCAAGGTTCGGTCCATACGGAAGGAGTTGTGCAAAGCCAGGTCATCTTCCCAGATCCCTTTACGCCAACTAGCCAGGATCGAAGGTCTGCTGGCCTCATCTATCCAGGCGGTTTTCCCAGCCCCGCTCCACTACCGGGCTCTGCAGCGCCTGAAGATTTCCCACCTACGGGCGGGAGCTTCCTATGCGGATTGGATCTCGCTGGACGAGGAGACCAAGGAGGAACTATCCTGATGGATCCACAATTTGCAGGCTTGGAACGGCAAGGCGATCTTCGGCCATTGTCCGGATTTCGTGGTGGATTCGGATGCCAGCCTGTCGGGCTGGGGAGCTCACTGCGAGGGGATCACGACTGGAGGCGGTTGGTCGGAGGCCGAGGCAGGATTCCATATGAATGCGCTGGAACTGTTGGCTGGATCATTTGCGATCAAGAGCTTCACGAGAGACACGGCCAGATCCTGCATCCAACTACGCATGGACAATGTGTCAGCGGTAAGGTACATCAACGGCTTGGGCGGAACCCGTTCCACCATCTTGTCTCGTTTGGCAAAGGATTTCTGGGACTACTGTCTAGACAAGGAGTTGATTGTGTTGGCGGAATATCTTCCTGGCGTCCAGAACATTCATGCGGATTGGAGTTCTCGGTATCTTTCCGATTCCAGCGACTGGCAGTTAGATCCAACGGTGTTCCGTTCCTTAATGTCAGTTTGGGGTCCTTGCTGCATCGACCTGTTTGCTTCCCGTCTCAACTCGCAACTACAACGTTTTTACAGCTGGCGCCCGGACCCGGAAGCCGAAGCGGTGGACGCGTTTCTGCAGGATTGGTCCAGAGATCTGCTTTACGCGTTTCCTCCATTCCAGCTGATTCCCAGGACCCTGATTCAAGTGCGACGTTATTCGGCGGATCTGGTGCTGCTGGTCCCATTTTGGAACTCCCAGTCATGGTTTCCCCACCTTCTGGAGATGATAATAGAGGTTCCGTACCTGCTACCGACATCTCAGACTCTCCTCCGAGGTCCGAATCACCAACTACATCCTCTTCTCCTAAACGGATCCCTGCGCCTGCTGGCATGTCGGATTTCAGGGGACCCTGGGAGGTCCCTGGAGTTTCGGGAACAGCTAGAGTCCTTTTGGAAAATGCATGGGCCCCGGGCACCAGAAGATCTTACAGATCAGCCTGGGGATCTTGGGCTCGCTGGTGCGTGGCTAGGGACTTGGATCCCGTATCGGCACCTGTGACGGAGATCTTACATTTCCTATCTTCTTTGTTTGACCAGGGCAAGGCTTATCGCACAATCAGCCTGTTCAGGTCGGCTTTTTCTGCCTCTCATCAAGGGTTTGATGGTACTCCTGCGGGACAACATCCTTTAGTATGTCGTCTCCTGCGCGGTTCTCGGATGTCTCGTCCTCCTACGCCTAGATTTTCTGCCACTTGGGATGTGTCTTGTCTCCTTTCCTTTTTATCTTCTTGGCCTCAGAATGCGGACCTTTCCTTTCGGCAACTGTCGGCGAAGCTCGTCACTCTCTTTTGTCTGATTTTCTGCAAGCGGGTTTCAGACTTCCGGGCTTTGGACTATGATGCACGCTCGTACACCCCGGAGGGGGTCTCTTTTGACATCTCGAGGTGGACTAAGACCCACATACGTTCGGTCGCTTATCCTGCTTTCCCGGCTTCACCTTCACTTTGCCCAGTGGCCTGCCTCAGGGAGTATGAGGCTCGCACTTCTCTTCATCGGTCCCGTGAGTTCCCGCAGCTTTTCCTTTCGACCATTCGTCCTTTTGCCCCGGTGACCACTCCCACGCTGGCTAGGTGGATGAAGTGGATCATGGAGCTGGCGGGCGTGGACACTTCTATATTTTCGGCGCATTCCGCTAGGGGGGCATCTGCTACCTCTTTGGCAGTTTCTGGCGCCAGACTCGAGGACATCTTGAAACTGGCGGACTGGTCCAGAGTATCCACGTTCAGGGAATTTTACTTTCGTCCAGGTCCTCGCGTTTTCTCATCAATTATTGAGAATTTATCTTAAACTTTGAACTTGCAATACGAGCCTCCGGGTCTTGTAATAAAATCAGGTGATTTTCCTATTTCATGACGTAAAGTCATGATTTTATTAAAGACACGGAGGCGATTATTGCCCACCCTATGTTTTTCCCTCCCTATGTGGGTTTTAATATAGGAATGATTTTGATTGTGTGTCATTTGCCTATTGCTTTAACTCTATGAGTTTTTTCCTGAGTAGGTTTGTCGCAACCATTTGTTTGTGAATACGATGCACCAATTTGCTTCTATCATGGTTCTGGTTTTCACCTTATTTCCAGGTTGAGGTCGGCCTATTCGGTGGTATCCTTTGATCTACGTCCTGGTTCGGAGGGTCGGCAGTTTGGTTCCAGCCGATCGTATGATGTGGATAGCTTCAGGAGATTCTTCAGCGTTGTTCCTGTTGCTCCAGTTCGTTTCCGGATGGATGGCGCTTTTGTTCCCGAACGGTTCCGGTTTCTGGTTGGCGGTTCAGTTGGACTTTTTCGGTTTGGACTTACAAAGAAAGAGGAGGTTTTGCAGGCGGTGTGGCCTGTTATAGGGGGACTATGGGGAGGGGCTGATCACATGTTTCAATATTTTTCTTTTTTCTTTGCTGCTATTGGTCAGAGTAAAGAAGGAGAATAGCAATACTCGCCTCCGTGTCTTTAATAAAATCATGACTTTACGTCATGAAATAGGAAAATCACCTGATTATACAACCACCACTAGAGGGAGCTCACTACATACAGATTATACAGCCACCACTAGGGGGAGCTCACTACATACAGATTATACAGCCACCACTAGAGGGAGCTCACTACATACAGATTATACAGCCACCACTAGGGGGAGCTCACTACATACAGATTATACAGCCACCACTAGATGGAGCTCACTACATACAGATTATACAGTCACCACTAGGGGGAGCTCACTACATACAGATTATACAGACACCACTAGAGGGAGCTCACTACATACTGATTATACAGCCACCACTAGAGGGACCTTACTACATACAGATTATACAGTCACCACTAGAGGGAGCTCACTACATACAGATTATAGAGCCACCACTAGAGGGAGCTCACTACCTACAGATCATACAGCCACCACTAGAGGGAGCTCACTACATACAGATTATACAGCCACCACTAGGGGGAGCTCACTACATACAGATTATACAGTCACCACTAGATGGAGCTCACTACATACAGATTATACAGCCACCACTAGAGGGAGCTCACTACATACAGATTATACAGCCACCACTAGAGGGAGCTCACTGCATACAGATTATACAGCCACCACTAGAGGGAGCTCACTACATACAGATTATACAGCCACCACTAGAGGGAGCTCACTACATACAGATTATACAGCCACCACTAGAGGGAGCTCACTGCATACAGATTATACAGCCACCACTAGAGGGAGCTCACTGCATACAGATTATACAGCCACCACTAGAGGGAGCTCACTGCATACAGATTATACAGCCACCACTAGAGGGAGCTCACTACATACAGATTATACAGCCACCACTAGAGGGAGCTCAGTACATACAGATTATACAGCCACCACTAGAGGGAGCTCAGTACATACAGATTATACAGCCACCACTAGAGGGAGCTCACTACATACAGATTATACAGCCACCACTAGAGGGAGCTCACTACATACTGATTATACAGCCACCACTAGAGGGAGCTCACTACATACAGATTATACAGTCACCACTAGAGGGAGCTCACTACATACAGATTATACAGCCACCACTAGAGGGAGCTCACTACATACAGATTATACAGCCACCACTAGAGGGAGCTCACTGCATACAGATTATACAGCCACCACTAGAGGGAGCTCACTACATACAGATTATACAGCCACCACTAGAGGGAGCTCACTACATACAGATTATACAGCCACCACTAGAGGGAGCTCACTGCATACAGATTATACAGCCACCACTAGAGGGAGCTCACTGCATACAGATTATACAGCCACCACTAGAGGGAGCTCACTGCATACAGATTATACAGCCACCACTAGGGGAGCTCACTACATACAGATTATACAGTCACCACTAGAGGGAGCTCACTACATACAGATTATACAGTCACCACTAGAGGGAGCTCACTACATACAGATTATACAGTCACCACTAGAGGGAGCTCACTACATACAGATTATACAGCCACCACTAGAGGGAGCTCACTACATACAGATTATACAGCCACCACTAGAGGGAGCTCACTACATACAGATTATACAGCCACCACTAGAGGGAGCTCACTACATACAGATTATACAGCCACCACCAGGGGGAGCTCACTGCATACAGATTATACAGCCACCACTAGAGGGAGCTCACTACATACAGATTATACAGCCACCACTAGAGGGAGCTCACTACATACAGAATATACAGCCACCACTAGAGGGAGCTCACTACATACAGATTATACAGCCACCACTAGGGGGAGCTCACTACATACAGATTATACAGTCACTACTACAGGATTGTGTAAAAATGGAGTTCTGATCTCCTCTAAAGTTCTAAAGTGGAATTAAAAGACACAACATTTTGGACATAGAATTACTTAACATTAAAAATGGAGTTATACCTAAAATCCAACATCACTGTGAAGTAACGCTGAATTGGAGATTCTGTAGGACAGGCATTTCCAGAAGCTCCGGACTGTCATTAAAGGCCAGTTAACTTGTGCATTGACTAAAAGTGGAGTTCCCCTTTAACCACTCTGTGGCTGCTTTACTTGGCCCTGTGCCCACCAGCGTTCTTAAGATCCGTTGAAGGAATCAGAAGGAACACAAGTTGAGGTTTAATCAGCCAGGAACGTATCTGGGAGACTTCTGAGAACAGATGGACCTGCAGAAGCTGCTGCTGGGACGCGACAATCACATTCGGAGGACGGAGCCACAATCTGCCCGAATGTTCTCGTCGTCATCACAACATTGCGATCACACCTGACAACACAAATGTCACACGTACGTGAAAACATTCGCAAACATTATGTCTACACTCTCAGAAAAATCAAGATCGCCCTCCAGTCTAAAAGTCTGCGCCAAATTACTTCTCAAAGACCTCTCGCTTCCGAACTTAAAGGGGCATTCCACCGTAACTCTCTGACATCAGGGAGGCCTGGCATGAGATGGCGCGGGCGGAGGTCCGTCTCCCTATGGCTACGAAAGCTGTGTGATGCTCTGTGTTGGCAGCAATAATGGCAGCCATATTGCTTTCTCCCTGTAATGATTTGTGCCGTATTTTTTCCTCCCTGCCTGGCGCCGCCGAACGCCGCGATGGTTTCTGATTTTCCGGTTATTAATCGTTGTAATACTTTTGGTTATTTTCTTTTTTACAGCGTTAAATGAGGATAAAGCCTGATGCGACCCTGGCCTGTCTGATATATCATCATCGCCAGTAAGAGTCGTTGGCATCGTTTTATCACAAGCCTGGCGCGGCAGACGCGCTGCTGGATGGCGAGAAATTAGCTCATTAAGATCCAGACAATTTGCAGAAGAGGCGATTTTGTGATTGCGCCCTGCGTGTGGCAAGTGGGTGGGTGATGGTTCGTTCTGCTGAGCAGAGGGAAGGGCAGCATCACACAGCCAGAGGTGCCCATCGCAGCCAGTGGCCCCCTTTATCAGACGCGTTATTATCAGACGCGGTGGGCACCACAGCACATCAGATGCTGTTTAACCCATTAATGACTGAAGCTGCAGGAAGACTCTTCTAAGCAGCAGCTCCTGACCCCTGGGTGGGCGACTGGTTCGTTATCTGCCAATTTACGGACATTCTCGCTCCAGGCCCCAATCTTAAGTCTTTTATGGAGCTGCTCACTGGGGTTGAAGGATGGCGCCCGTCAGCGGGCCGCTTGTTAATATCTGACAGCCCGGCATCCACACTTTTTATCCCTTCCCTCTGGAATAACTGAAGAGATGGGCCCCACGCGTCTTTCGTTTTTGATAACATTTCTAAAAAATAAAAATGGCGCTTGTTTTCTAGATTGTGAAAGTGGCGCTGATTGTACCAGCTGTATAGGTTGTATGTGCACATGGAAACCTGGAGCAAATATTATGGACGGGCACCAAATGTGAGCCATTGTAATAGGGCACTAAACAGCCCCCCATACAGTGCCCACAAAGTAACCAGATACGTGCCCAAATAATACCCCCATACAGTGACCACAAAGTAACCAGATACGTGCCCGAATAATACCCCCATACAGTGCCCACAAAGTAACCAGATACGTGCTCGAATAATACCCCCATACAGTGACCACAAAGTAACCAGATACGTGCCCGAATAATACCCCCATACAGTGCCCACATAATATACAGATACGTGCCCAAATAATACTATTAATTCAGTGCCCACGTGATATCCAAATATGTGCCCAAATAATACCCCCATGCAGTACCCACAAAGTATCCAGATATGTGCCTTAATTTATGCCCCATACAGTGCCCACAAAGTATCCAGATATGTGCCCAAATAATACCCCCCATATAGTGCCCACACAGTAAACAGATATGTGCCCAAATAATACCCCATACATTGCCCACATAGTATACAGATATCTGCCCAATGCCCCATACAGTGCCTACAAAGTACCCAGATACGTGCCCGAATAATACCCCCATACAGTGCCCACATAATATACAGATATGTGCCCAAATAATACCATTAATTCAGTGCCCACATGATATCCAAATATGTGCCCAAATAATACACCCATGCAGTACCCACAAAGTATCCAGATATGTGCCCAAATAATACCCCCCATATAGTGCCCACACAGTATACAGATATGTGCCCAAATAATACCCCATACATTGCCTACATAGTATACAGATATCTGCCCAATGCCCCATACAGTGCCCACGTAATAGCCACAAGTGTCCAAATAACATCCCTATACAGTGCCCCCATAATACCCAGATACGTGCCCAAATAATACCCCCATACAGTGCCCACACAGTATACAGATGTGCCCAAATAATACCCCCATACAGTGCCCACACAGTATACAGATGTGCCCAAATAATACCCCCATACAGTGCCCACAAAGTAACCAGATACGTGCCCAAATAATACCCCCATACAGTGCCCACATAATATACAGATATGTGCCCAAATAATACTCTTAATGCAGTGCCCACATGATATCCAAATATGTGCCCAAATAATACCCCCATGCAGTACCCACAAAGTATCCAGATATGTGCCCAAATAATACCCCCCATATAGTGCCCACACAGTATACAGATATGTACCCAAATAATACCCCATACATTGCCCACATAGTATACAGATATCTGCCCAATACCCCAGACAGTGCCCAGGTGTCCAAATACACCTCCCTCAGGGTCACCGCCGCTCCTATTCCTGCGCATTTTGCAGATGAGAATAGCCCTTTCTATGGATGGAAGTGAGAAAAACCAGAATGTACGTGGAAGCTCTTCCGTCTTCCAAGGATCCTTTCTTGTGTACAGCCGGGTGCACCTTCCTTCACACCTAAAGCTGGTTTGTGGTTTTCTTTAATCTAAAAACACCTGAAAAACGTGTCTTTTTATGGCTGTTTTTTAGGTATTTTTGTGACACTTTTTGCTAAAATTGTTTTGGCACAAGCATTTTTGAATGGCTTTTTCTTGCAAGCCATGTCTTTTCTACAGGATAGTATGTACCTACCCCCCTCTGATGTCACTTCCTCTGTAGATAAAATAAAAACATGAAACAAAAAAACACAATATAAAAATGTAACAGATTGTCGTTTTTTCCAAGCAGCGGCAAAAGAACAATGGATCCATGGAGACGCTGCAAAAAACACCTCAGATGGTGCACATGTTAAGAAAAAAAAACATGCACCTAAAAAACACAACACAAATGAAGAATAACGCAGCTACGGAAAAAGTGTGCATTTCCTGATTCATACAGACTAAGGTGGCATGGCCAAAAACTACAAAACTATGTGTGAAACCAGCCATATAGTGCCCACAGAGCTTGGGTAATACTGCCTAACAGTGCACAAATAGCAGCGTACAGAGTGCCTGGAGTAGTTCCCATGCCAGTGCCTATATACAGTATAAGCTCCAGCCACAATGCCCTGGTATAGTGCCACCCAGAATACCACTGTAATAGCACCAGCCCTGGTGTAGTGCCACCCAGAATACCACTGTAATAGCACCAGCCCTGGTGTAGTGCCAGCCACAATGCCCATGTAATATTGCCAGCTTTGGTATAGTGCCACCCACAATGCCCCTGAAACAGTGCCATCCCAGTGTAGTTCCACTCACAATACCAATGTAATAATACCAGTCCTGGTGTAGAGCCAGCCACAATACCCTTGTAATAGTGCCAGCCCTGGTGTAGTGCCAACAACAATGCCCCTGAAATAGTTGCCGTCCTGGTGTAGTACCGCAACAATGTCACAGTAATATTGCCAGCCGCGGTGTAATGGCAGCCACAAGGCCCCTGAAATAGCGCCAGCCATGGGTATAGTGCCAGCCACAATTACCCTGTAATATTGCCAGCTGTAGTGTGATCTTCTCACTAGATCAGGGTTCAGCAACCTTCGGCAGTCCAGGTGTGGTGAAACTACGACTCCCAGCATGTACACTTGCTTGGCTGTGCTCAGTACTCCCATAGAAGTGAATGAAGCATGCTGGGAGTTGTAGTTTTACAACAGCTGGAGTGCCCGAGGTTGCTGACCCATGCACTAGATATTACAGGGCAGTGTTTTTGACCATAACACTATGGCCACTACTCTTAGTACAGGCACCTTTCCAGCAGCTGCAGTGTAAAGCATGGAGGAAAGACAGAACCCATAGGCATGCCCTGTTTATATCAAGCCTATCTAGTGACTACTTCCTGGCAATGAATTGAGAGACAAGTCAAAAAGTTGCTAAAGCTAATCCTCTCATATCTTGATCACCTCTAATATTTTGGGGAGTGGGAGATCAAAACTAATTCTACACTAAAGCAGAGTATCATTTTGGGGTGGAGTCGTCCTTTAAGGTGGGTATGTCTGGCACGATGGGCAGAGGGTTGATCTGAATTGTGCAGTACACAACGACCCTGGTGTGTTGCTGGCGCTCTGTGCCCCCCCCACGTGCCCACCTTACCCGCTGTGATCCACCCCCCTGGCATCATGAGAATGCCACATACACATTTCCAGAGGGAGAAAAATGCACTTTTCCTAGCGCCTGGGTAATAGAAATCTGCAGAATCCATTAGACTGTTATGTAATTGCATCTACTTCTAATTAAGCCGAGAGCTCGCTCGGGTCGTTAACCTGTGAAGGTTCATTAAGGTGAAGAGCTGATTCGTGGCTGGTGGAGCTGTCACTTAAAGGGAAAGAGCACAGCCAGAGGCTCCTCCGTAGGGGCTTATCCCAAACTTCTGAATGAGGCTTTCCCCAGCATTTATCGCACCCCTCACCCCTACCGAACAGCAATGAGCGCAGACACTTCAGCCCCAAAGACCCCCAAACCCAGCAGGGAGGGAGGATGCAGGAGGTCTTGGTCCTTTTCGTGGTCTCCTGGCTGTGAGGTGGCATGCTTGATGCTGGAGCCCTATGCACCCAAGAAGCCTTGTGACACCCCAGAGACCCCATGTTTGCCAGCGGGGTTCCCAGGTACCTAGTCTTGTCTTGCTGCCCCTCTGACATCTCCGCAAGGGTCACCGTCCACCAGGTGGAGGGGGCTCATCTGAGATGAGGGAACTGGTGGTGTTTTGGGCCCTGGTGTAGAGGGGTGGGGATGGCACGGACTGTGGAGCACCCCCTCACTACTCACTAGGGGGGACACAGCCCGCACTCTGGTGACAGCTCAGGGCACATCTGCCGCTGTGACCCTTTCCTATAATGACGATTATTTGTGCTTCATGATGGGAAGGACAGCTACATCAACTGTGTGCAGAGTTGCCCTTTAAAGTACATCTGTCAGCAGTTTTGTCCCTATGACACCGGCTGACCTGTTACATGTGCGCTTGGCATCTGTGTTGGTCCCGTGTTCATATGTGCCCGCATTGCTGAGAAAAAGGATGCCTTCAGCTGCCAAGTGCACATGCAACAGGTCAGTCAGTGTCATAGGTACAAAACTGCTGACAGATGCCCTTCAGCGCTGGCCCGCTGAGGGTGCTGGTCCTTCCACAGTGGGCACCTGTAGCCTACATAAACATTGCGTGTAATCCAGTGGCCGCTGGTTTGTTTCCTTCTGTCCCTCTTTGTGATCCACTCCGTAAATCCTCTGCCTCGCCTAATCCCCGGCCTGCAGAGCAGCGCTCTCTGCAACAACATTTCATGCCAACTCAATCTCCACCAGATGGGGCCGAGGCCTGTGAGGGTTTACGTGCGCTCCACGCCCAGATCAGCGATATTTAGGCGATAAGGGTGATGAGGGCAATGCCTGGCAAACACCCCGCCCGCTGAGGGGCCCCCACCCCCATCTGTAATGATAATTGATGGTATTCCAGGGTATCCCCATGGCATAGGCTCCATCATCTCGGATTGTGGGGGCGTGTTATTTAAAGGGCACACCCATTTTTACGTCAATTTAGCACAATCAATAGGAAAGTTCTAATATATTTGTATATTTTTTTAGATCCTCTGTTTGCTGTCAGTGAATGGGAAGCTTCATACTCGTGTCCATAGGCTGAAAACTTGTATGAACCTAATACTTCTCACAGCTGAGGGTTTGTAACAATTGCATCCAGTCTAGACAATCCTCTAGGTCAGGGGTCAGCAACCTCCGGCACTCCAGGTGTTGTGAAACTACATCTCCCATCATGCACACTTGCTTGGCTGCTCTCTAAACTCCCACACAAGTGGAAAGAACATGCTGGGAGTGCCGAAGGTTGCTGATCCCTGCTCTGGGTAATACTTACCTGTATCCTCTGCTTCACTAGGGCACAGCTGACTTCTCTGCATTGTTTTCTTCGCTTCTGAGGTTACTTGAAATCTACCTGCTGTCTAATGAGAGGCTCATGTTGTTACTCTGCACTCCCCCATACTTTACACTGGACTAGTGCACTAATATTCATGCAGCGAGCCGGACCGCAGGGGAAAACACATGAGGCTCACGGTGGGCTGATGGGGTAGTAGTTCATGTACTCACGGTTAGCAGAGCCTCCCTGGGCCGGCAGTGCAGTGATGAGGAAGACAGCACTAGATCCTCCGGGGCGCTCTCTATTGCAGGGAACACCAGCCAGATGGAAGGTGAGGTGCCCTTGATGGTGTAGGTGTTTAAGGTGCTTTGGTGGCTGGGCCCCTGTGTTCGTGACACCAGCACTGTAAGGTGCAAATGTTGAGTGTAGTAGTAGAAGTAATGACGAGGAGTCGGTTGTTGTAAACCAGTTGAACATTTACTGGAAATCAATAGTCTCTGGACTATCAATGGATCATCAATGGAAAGCTTTCTGTATAGCACAGATAATAATAATAAGTTCGCCTGTAATCCTAATATCCGGTAGTGGCAGTTGTCAATGAAGGAGTTGTCCCTTTTAAAGTAGACCCTTTACAGGCAAGGATCCTGGTGGTAACCCTAAATCCACTCTACAGCACTCTGGTACTAAGTATGCTGATATATCTGCTTACTATGAGCTATCCTTTAAGGGCGTTCCCCTCGCGACAGGCAAACACTTCTGCTTCATTATTTGCAGGATACTCTTCTGAAAAGGTTTAGGTTTTGTGTAGTGGATAAGGACAATTCTGTGCATTAATTGTCTATTTGTGTCCTGGCACTCGGAAAGCTGCTCTCAGGCACCTGTGCTGATGAGGTCCATAAGCTAGGTTTAGCTGTTATCCTCACTAGGCTCTCTGCATCTTTGTACATAGACTCACTGTCTGGTGCTTGGTTGCTGGGGTTGTCTTCTCCAGGCTTGATCAGGGCCCAGAGGAAAGGAAAACAGTTACATGGTGACTTCAGCCTGTTTCTCTCCTCCATGAACTTGCTTCTCCTCCTCTCACCAACTACTAACTCTACCCTGTCTAGACACACCCGAGTTATATAAATGATGTGGTGCCAGCACCACCTAGGGGAAAGTGGGATGTAATAACATTGCCAGCCAGATAATAGGAAATACCATACATTGCAAATACAGATGTTTAAAGTGTCACATTTACACACATATGTGGGACACTGCATACCCCACTGCTAAAAGATAAGTCGTCCTTGACGTTTTCAGTGTCTGAAGCTGTGGATCTCTACGCCGTCTCCTGAAATACACCAAATACACGCCACAAAATACAAATATGGATATAAATATTGCAATGCACTATCATGATACTTCGATAACCTTCAGTAATAAAGGGTTATGCACAACAACACATTCTAGGCAATTTATCACATACACATTTTGCATATTTCACATTAGATAGCAAAAAGGGATAATGGGCGTTGTTCTTCTTCTTTACTTGACGGGGAAAAAATGGGCGGTGATCTAACATTTGGGGCAATGCAGTCCATGATATAGTCCTGAGACAAAGTCCTTCTCTGATTTGGGTTGGAATCCATTGGACTTGTTAAAGTGCAAAGTTTTCTGATCTAAGAGACTGTGCGTTGCATAGGATAATGCACAGAAAAATGTCTTTCTGGGTACAGTTCTTGAACGTTGTAGCAACTTTGGTTTTCAAAAACCCAGACAACCTGAGAAGCAGGTAAAAAGGGGATAAAATGGCGCAAACTTGGCGCAACCTCGGATTAGCAGGCAATGGGCTCAAGCAGGTAGTCCTGAACAAGTTAGAACAAGGGGGCCTGGGGGAACTGCCACAGCAACAAACTTCAACAAAGAGTTCCTTTTCCCAATACAACAGGACTAGATCCTAACAAAATAGTCTCTCACATAGAGGCTAAGTCATTTTGGCCAGCCGCCCTACTTTGGTGGAAGGGTCTGGACTGGAAGGGACATCCGTTTCCATGGGGGATCCAGACTCCCATTCATCTGAGGAAGAGTATTCAGGTGCTCCTTCTAGCAGACACAGGAGGTAGATTTTAGATGTTTTCTTACCTCATCAAAGATAGAGAACTGATTCTCTTGTTTAAGTAGACAGGGCTCCAGCCCAACTTTGGGTTTCCTAAGTAAATTCTGTTCCTACGTAGGTGCAGATAGAACCAAAGCTGTTTATTTCACTTAAGTAAAAAGGGGTGAACTTTACATCAGAAACTGCAGTCGGCTTCATTCCTTGAAGTTGGGTCACAACGGCTTGTTGTTGGACCACCAATTGTCACAACAGTTGGGTACACTCTTGGTGTGGTTCAGAAACAGGAGCAAACTTTGGCTTGTTCGTGCGCCGTGCCTTCTTTTTAGGAAGAGCCTCTGGATCCTTAGTGGCGATTGTGGGTTGCCAAAGGATGTTAGTTCCTGCAAAGCCAGTGGCATATTGGTTTTGGCTAGGGGTCAGACTAGGCACATATCTGGCATCCGGTCGCTTGGGGGCAGTAAAGAAGACTGGATATTCATCCTCTTCTGATTCGGAGCTCTCTACTAATTCCTAAGACTCTGGTTCCTGCATGGACCGCGTAACAAACAGCATAAGGTCCACGTGTACCCTCCGCCGGGGTAAATTCCACAATCTCACCCCTATATAAGCTGTGGAGGTGACTAGGAAGATCCTTTCTTTTTACGGACCGTCTGTTAACATAGTAGTCTCCTCCATGTTCCAGCTCTTTAATAAAACCGAAACCCTGCTGCTTGCAGAAATTAAGTACTTGGCCCCTCTTCCGTATGTGTACGGGGATATCCTCCACCGGATCTTTTATTAATCTGCGGGTGATATCTTCATTGTACTTTATACAAGCATGCGTTCTAACCAGTCACGCCGTCTTTATGTCAGCTGCCAATTCAGTCCATACCTTTGTATGTGATGCAGGAGACCATGTGTAACCAATTGTAGCTTGATCCTGGCCGGACCTTTCGGCACTAACATCAACTGGGGAAGCTGGGAGTGACTGACCTGCTGTGCTGGTGAACGGCGTCGGTGGGGGTTCCATCCCTTGTTCACGCCAGTGGCGTTTCCTGGATGCGAACCTGCAACTCTTCCATATCATAGGCCGCAGAAAAAGTTGGTCCAATCACCACTATAGGGGCGGTCAAGTTCCCTCTGCTCGCTACTGTGATCGCGGTCTCAAGTGTAAGACACCCGCTTGCCTCCGGTGCAGCAATAGCAGGCTGGTCCCTCATCATAGGTACCGCAAGGGAATCCTCCGGTGTAGAGATGACAGGGGTAGCTTCCTGATCTGCCTCCGGTACCGACTCCATATTCGCGTCAGCCATGCCGCTTGCTTCTCTTCTCTCTGCGTATTCAGCGTCTACTGACATGTTCAGCGTGCACATGTACGTCACGCTCTTCTGCTGCGCGACCATCGCACTGGGTTCTCTTTGCATAGGGGAGGCATATTTTGAATTACTTTGCATAAGGGGGCAGCACAACAGATTTTCCCACTCTGAAGGGGTGTACCTCAACTTTTCCCTCTGCTAGCGGGGCGTTTACACAAAGATGGCGCAGTAAATTAATCAAGAAGACCTCCGGCGGCATTTAAGTTCAGTTCAAAAGTCCATTCACTGACAGCAAGCAGTGATAGTGACACACAAACATGCGATTTTTCCACTTTTACAATTTGTCTGCAGGTGACTTGTATCATGCATCCATGTAATTTTTAAGCGATTTAAACTGTTCTGTAGCCCAATAAAGTGTATGACAAATAAGTCTTTCAATAAAGCAAGTGGGGCTTATTCTCACTGTGTGCAGAGGATTTTGTATCCTGTTCGTAACGCCAATTCATGCAGTGAGCCGGACCGCAGAGGAAAACACGTGAGGCTCACGGTGGGCTGATGGGGTAGTAGTTCATGTGCTCACGGTTAGCAGAGCCTCCCTGGGCCGGCAGTGCAGTGGATGGGAAGACAGCACGAAATCCTCCAGGACACTCTCTCTTGCAGGGAACACCAGCCAGATGGAAGGTGAGGTGCCCTAGATGGTGTAGGTGTTTAAGGTGCTTTGGTGGCTGGGTCCCTGTGTTCGTGACGCCAGCACTGTAAGGTGAAAATGTTGAGTGTAGTAGTAGAAATGATGAGGAGTCGGTTGTTGTAAGCCAGTTGAACATTTACTGCAAATCAGTAGTCTCTGGACAGTTGGTACAGATCATCAATGGAAAGCTTTCTGTATAGCACAAATAATAAGTTCACGTGTAATCCTATTATCCGGTAGTGGCAGTTGTCAGTGAAGGAGTTGTCCCTTTTAAAGTAGACACTTTATAGGCCAGGATCCTGGTGGTAATCCTAAATTCACTCTATAGCACTCTGGTACTAAGTGCATGGATGTATCTGTTTACTATGAGCTATCCTTTAGGGCAGGCATGCTCAACCTGCGGCCCTCCAGCTGTTGCAAAATTACAACTCCCAGCATACCCATACAGCTATCAGCCTACAGCAGGGCATTGTGGGAGTTGTAGCTTTACAACAGCTGGAGGGCCGCAGGTTGACCAGCCCTGCTTTAGGGCGATCTCCCTTGTGGCAGGCAAACACTTCTTCTTCATTATTTGCAGGATACTCTTCTGAAAAGGTTTAGGTTTTTCCCCTATGACCCGGAAGGCTTGTGCAGTGGATAAGGACAATTCTGCGCACTAACTGTCCGTTTGTGTCCCGGCACTCGGAAAGCTGCTCTCGGGCACCTGTGCTGATGAGGTCCATGATCCGGGTTCAGCTGTTACCCTCGCTGGGCTCTCTGCATCTTTGTACATAGACTCACTGTCTGGTGCTTGGTGGCTGGGGTCGTCTTCTCCCGGCTCGATCAGGAAAGGAAAACAGTTACATGGGGACTTCAGCCTGTCTCTCTCCTCCATGAACTTGCTTCTCCTCTAACTAACTCTACCATGTCTAGACACACCCAAGCTATACATAGTGTGGTGCCAGCACCACCTAGGGGCGAGTGGGTGTAATGACAATGCCAGCCAGATAATAGGAAATACCATACATTGCTGTTTAAAGTGTCCCATTTACACACATATGTGGAACGCTGCATCAATGACTATAGCCAACAGCACGGTTTGTCTTTGAAGAGTCTGAGGTAGTCTGAACTCCACCTCCTTCATCAGAGGCTCAGGCTGCCACTCCGTCTTTCCCCCATGCTTTGCACTGCCGCTCTTCTTGTTCAGATTGGCTGCTGTGTATAAGCTCAAACTCAGCAGGACGTCCTCACAGCAAAAGCAGAATAATCATAAACTACAAGCAACTCCACCACTAATGAGATAAAGAAGGTAATTATGGAAGCGCTGCGCACTGGGGGGATATCAGATTGTAAGCTCTTCTGGTGCAGTGACTGACGGGAGATGCATAGTCTGTGTAAATTGTATTTTCCTCGGAAACATGAATGACATTGAGGTGACAACCATGTGGGAGGAGGACGTCCCATTCTGGGCTCCACAAATATGGCTTCCCAGCCAAGTGACTGATGAGTCTCGCCATTAGTGATGCGGTAATTGATGCGTTCCGTGTCTAATAACCATCACTTTAAATTGAGTCATAAAAGAAGCATTCCGCGCCCTGCGCCTGGCTGCTCGCGCCTGCCATAATCCGCTCTCATCCTTCCGGCGCCAGCAGCGCTCTGGACCATGTATAATACAGTAGCAGCAGGATTTATTGCCAGCATTCTCCATGTGATTCTGCGGATGCACGCAGCTTGTCGTACCGTTATATACAGTCGTCCGCGGCGTAGTCACATGACTATAATCACATACAATTCTCACCACAGCATAAGGGGCAATGGGGCCACTGACCCAGGACCTCTCTCACCCGACAGGTCATGTCCTCCTGCATCTCGGATGTATCTCATGGCGCCGCCTGTGGTATTATTTGGGCACCGCGTAATTTTATCATGACCGCCTTAAATAACCGTTTTACCACATTTTACATCCTGAATCGACAGAATTGCTGAGGATCTTTACTAATCCATTGCTTTACTAGTCTGGTACTGATCTTAAAATATATCTTTCATTCTACTCCAATCACATCCAAAGCTGCAATCAAACTAACACTGGCTTTCTGGTAACCAAAGAGCAGTGTATGGTGGGCAATGCCATAGCTATAGGGGGTCCACAGTTACAGCGGCTCCAGCCTCCATCTCTATAATCAGCGCATGGAGAGAACAAGAAGCTATGAACAGCAAACTCGAGCCTGGAGAAGTGAGTAACTACTGGACCCCGGGCATTTAACATGAACCCTTATATTCTCCTCCACCAGGGTTTCTTATATTAAGCCCTTCACTGCCCCACACCACCAGGTATACTGACAATAACCTCTACACTGCCATAGACCACCAGAGATACGGAAATTAAAGCTCCTTACTGCCGTAAACCACCAGGTATAATTACATTAACCCACTAGCTGCCCTAGCTCACCAGGTATACTGACATCAAGCCCTTCACTGCCATAGACCACCAGTGATACTGACATTCACATCTTCATTGCCCTAGACCACCATGTATACCGACAATAACCCCTTCACTGCCCTAGATCACCAGGGAAACCCCTAATTCTGCCCTAGACTAATGACATTAAGCCCCCTCACTGCCATTGACCACCATAGATCCATGCATTAACAGCTTCACTGCCCTGGACCTTCAGGGATACTGGAATTGACCTCCTCACTACTTTAGACCACCACTTAGACATTAACCCATTGACTGTCATAGACCACCAGTGATCTCTTCACTGCCCTAGAGCACAATGAGTATTACCAATAACCCTTTCACTGCCCTAGACCACCAGGGATACTGACACTAACACCTTTACTGTCATAGACCACCAAGAATGTAGACAATGATCTTCAGTGACTAGAGGTGGATGCCGGTATGGTTATTAGGGCTCTGTGCATTAATCTGTATTAGCGGGAGGAATGTCTGCGCCGCTCACCAGCTACAAAGGCTCAGAGGGAACATTTCCAGTGGCCAATATCAATATCTGATCGGTGGGGTCCGATTCACGGCAACCCCACTGTTCAGCTGTATGAAGAGTCTGTGGCGCCTCGTAAGCTTTAGGCCTCTTCCTAAGCCTAAAAAAAACCTCGAGTGAATGGGGCAAAGCTGTGATACCAAGCACAGCCACTATACAATGTACGGCGCTGTACTTGGTGAGATGTGAAGAGGCCGCGGCCCTCACCTGAGCTCCGGTAAGTGCCCCTGCTTCCCCAACCAGCTGATCGGCATGGGTGCTTGGAGTCGGACCCCCGCCGATCTCATATTGATGACCTATCCTGAGAATAGCCCATCATGATGAAAACCACAGAAAACACCTTTAAGAATTAGCAAATGTATTAATTTTGGGACATTGCAAAAGCCTAAAACCTTTGTTTGCATGGCCGTCCCTCCATTTGCACCATAAGATAGTATTGTCACTGTGCTCCGGCCAGAGGTTCCAGCTCCATGTTCTGCACAGACAGAGCGACTCTGATGTAAAGTTGTGTCGGTGCTTTCTGCCCGTACAGCTGGCTCAGACATGTCAGTGGGCAGTGACACAGGAGGAACCAAGCTTGCACCTAGCCCTAACCCCATCACCACAGAGGGCTGGGAGTCTCTTCTAATTCTCTTGCCGCTTCTTAAAGGGGTAGTCCTGTTTGGAAAACCCCTTTTCATATTACTTTTTCCAAAAACAAAACAAAAAACTCCCAAATAATTAGAGCGACACAAAGAAATGACAATATAAGAATACACCTTTATTAAATCATCCAAAAAGAACATCATATACATAATCATGTTTAATATTACTATTTCCCTAGTGACAAACTGGGACCCCCCCCCCCCCCCCTTTAATCAGCTGCTCATTAAAAGAATCATTCAGGAGAATGGTCCAGTCATTGATCTAAGGGCTCCCGCTGCCCCCCCCCCCCCCCCCCATGGCTCTCTGCCCTGGGGACTCCTTGTATTTGTATCAGAGAGCAAAAACGGAACGTTTCTAAAGGGGGCTTCCACAAAGAACGGCAACTTTAAGGGGGAAACCCCACTCCCTCTCTACTGTGCAAGAGCTGCTCCATCAGTGTCCCTCCATGGTACAACCCCACAAGTGGATGAAAGTCGCAGTCTCAGCTGCCGATTGCGGGGTCCACGCAGAAGCTTCACCTTGGGGCTCCTGCAACCCAACTACAGACTGCAGGCTTTGCCCTTGTTTCCAGTTGGACACTCACAGATTGCTGATGTGTGTGCTAAAGTTCTGTACATTTTATGTTCTACATATCGGAAAATAACTTGCCAAAAAAATAAAAGAGGTTCCCTTCCAATCACTATGACTTCTTGAGCCTGTAATGCACATAAATACATAAACATTTCTAATATTTTGCCTCCACATTCACTAAATCCACCTACAGTAAGCGGAAGCTGGGGAGGAGGGGGACGCAGCTGCAGCTTCTCTCCCTTTGTGTCTCCCGGATTCTGCTTTCTCTGAGCAGTAGTAAAGAGATATCTGATTGGATCAGAACACACAGCACAGCGCTGACATCACACCAGGGAGACTCCACCCACTGAGCAGTCGCGAAATGAGCATTTACACAACAAGCCGAGGGAATGAATAAAACCCCCAAATCTGCAGTTTACAAAACCCATTTATGGCAGCTCCACATATATCCATCTAGCAGGGCGACTCTTCAGCAGTCCTTCACCAACATATTCTTCCTCCTCGGTACTTTATGATGTGCATTCAAATCCAAAGCACTAATACTGTAGTTACCCCAGAGAGCCTCCCCTTCCTATCATCAGTTCTACAGGATCTGACATATTCCCCAATTATTCCCTCATTTCTTTTATCTGCAAAAGGAGAATTTTGTCCTACAGACGACTTCCATGACTAAGTCGTGTGGTGCCAGCGTATGTTGTTATTGCTCTAATCCCCGATATAGCAGAGGCCGCGCCATGAATACTTGCCATCTACAAATAAAACAACCATATGCCACCTGCCTGAAGTTCATTACCATATATATGAGGTGACACAAGCCCCCTAGTACATCACATAAAAGATAATCTGTCTGCCACCCTACACCCTAACACAAGCATATCCAAAATCTAAACCCATCTACTGTCATGTAACATGCCCTGATATATATATACAGTACAGCCCAAAAGTTTGGACACCTTCTCATTCAAAGAGTTTTCTTTATTTTCATGACTGTGAAAATTGTGGATTCACACTGAAGGCATCAAAACTATGAATTAACACATGTGGAATTATATACATAACAAAAAAGTGTGAAACAACTGAAAATATGTCATATTCTAGGTTCTTCAAAGTAGCCGCCTTTTGCTTTAATTACTGCTTTGCACACTCTTGGCATTCTCTTGATGAGCTTCAAGAGGTAGTCACCTGAAATGGTCTTCCAACAGTCTTGAGGGAGTTCCCAGAGATGCTTAGCACTTGTTGGCCCTTTTGCCTTCACTCTGCGGTCCAGCTCACCCCAAACCATCTCGATTGGGTTCAGGTCCGGTGACTGTGGAGGCCAGGTCATCTGGCGCAGCACCCCATCACTCTCCTTCATGGTCAAATAGCCCTTACACAGCCTGGAGGTGTGTCTGGGGTCATTGTCCTGTTGAAAAATAAATGATGGTCCAACTAAACGCAAACCGGATGGAATAGCATGCCGCTGCAAGATGCTGTGGTAGCCATGCTGGTTCAGTATGCCTTCAATTTTGAATAAATCCCCAACAGTGTCACCAGCAAAGCCCCCCCACACCATCACACCTCCTCCTCCATGCTTCACGGTGGGAACCAGGCATGTAGAGTCCATCCGGTCACCTTTTCTGCGTCGCACAAAGACACGGTGGTTGGAAGCAAAGATCTCAAATTTGGACTCATCAGACCAAAGCACAGATTTCCACTGGTCTAATGTCCATTCCTTGTGTTCTTTAGCCCAAACAAGTCTCTTCTGCTTGTTGCCCGTCCTTAGCAGTGGTTTCCTAGCAGATCTTCTACCATGAAGGCCTGATTCACACAGTCTCCTCTTAACAGTTGTTGTAGAGATGTGTCTGCTGCTAGAACTCTGGGTGGCATTGACCTGGTCTCTAATCTCAGCTGCTGTTAACCTGCGATTTCTGAGGCTGGTGACTCGGATGAACTTATCCTCCGCAGCAGAGGTGACTCTTGGTCTTCCTTTCCTGGCGCGGTCCGCATGTGAGCCAGTTTCTTTGTAGCGCTTGAGGGTTTTTGTGACTGCACTTTAAAAGTTTTCCCAATTTTTCGGACTGACTGACCTTCATTTCTTAAAGTAATGATGGCCACTCGTTTCTCTTTACTTAGCTGCTTTTTTATTGCCATAATACAAATTCTAACAGTCTATTTAGTGGGACTATCAGCTGTGGATCCACCTGACTTCTCCACAACGCAACTGATGGTCCCAACCCCATTTATAAGGCAAGAAATCCCCCTTATTAAACCTGACAGGGCACACCTGTGAAGTAAAAACCATTTCAGGTGACTACCTCTTGAAGCTCATCAAGAGAATGCCAAGAGTGTGCAAAGCAGTAATCAAAGCAAAAGGTGGCTACTCTGAAGAACCTAGAATATGACATATTTTTAGTTGTTTCACACTTTTTTGTTATGTATATAATTCCACATGTGATAATTCATAGTTTTGATGCCTTCAGTGTGAATCTACAATTGTCATAGTCATGAAAATAAAGAAAATTCTTTGAATGAGAAGGTGCGTCCAAACTTTTGGTCTGTACTGTATATATATACACACACACATACTATATCCTATGTACAAAGATATAACTGCTATAATACTGCTCCTATGTACAAGAATATAACTACTATAATACTGCCTCCTATGTACAAGAATATAACTACTATAATACTGCTCCTCTGTACAAGAATATAACTACTATAATACTGCCTCCTATGTACAAGAATATAACTGCTATAATACTGCCTCCTATGTACAAGAATATAACTGCTATAATACTGCCTCCTATGTACAAGAATATAACTGCTATAATACTGCCTGCTATGTACAAGAATATAACTACTATAATACTGCTCCTCTGTACAGGAATATAACTACTATAATACTGCTCCTATGTACAATAATATAACTACTATAATACTGCTCCTATGTACAAGAAGATAACTACTATAATACTGCTCCTATGTACAAGAATATAACTACTATAATACTGCTCCTCTGTACAAGAATATAACTACTATAATACTGCTCCTATATACAAGAATATAACTACTATAATACTGCTCCTCTGTACAAGAATATAACTACTATAATACTGCTCCTATGTACAACAATATATTTACTATAATACTGCTCCTCTGTACAGGAATATAACTACTATAATACTGCCCCCTATGTACAGGAATATAACTACTATAATACTGCTCCTATGTACAAGAATATAACTACTATAATACTGCTCCTCTGTACAAGAATATAACTACTATAATACTGCTCCTATGTACAACAATATATTTACTATAATACTGCCCCCTATGTACAGGAATATAACTACTATAATACTGCTCCTATGTACAAGAATATAACTACTATAATACTGCTCCTATGTACAAGAATATAACTACTATAATACTGCTCCTATGTACAAGAATATAACTACTATAATACTGCCTCCTATGTACAAGAATATATCTACTATAATACTGCCTCCTATGTACAAGAATATAACTACTATAATACTGCTCCTATGTACAAGAATATAACTACTATAATACTGCTCCTATGTACTAGAATATAACTACTATAATACTGCTTCTATGTACAAGAATATAACTACTATAATACTGCTCCTATGTACAAGAATATAACTGCTATAATACTGCTCCTATGTACAAGAATATAACTGCTATAATACTGCTCCTATGTACAATAATGTAACTATTAAAAAACTGACCTCTAGATGAATGTTTATATGTCACTGGAATATGTGGCTTATGATACACTGTTACATAAAACACACTGATCTCCATAGAACATGAATCAGTTACGTAGCGGTATTACACCCTGGAAGTAATGTTGGCAGCAGATCCTTGGTTTATAGGGACACTTCAGTGTAAGGAATGAGGAGATCTTGTATAGACATTTCCATAAATTTTCTCTTTATCATTAATAAGAAGCCGTTTTCAGTAACTTTCCATATCTGACATTTTTATGTTGTCGTTTTGCCGTCAGTTATTGCTCAGTGAAGCAGATTTACTATTAGAATATGGTATAAATGTTATTCTTTCCTTCTGGGAATATCACTTTATTATTTATTGACCTTCTCTGCTGTAATGAAAGCATCAGCAGTGATCGCGAGTGCCGATCTGACCAAGAATTTCTAAATATGCAATTATAACCATTGAGGGGGGGGAGGAGGGGGCAACTGCATGGAGCCCAGGCACCAAGAAAGGACATTTCCCTTAAAATAAACCTCCAGTATAATCCGAGGAGCCAGCTGCTTCTTCATGGCATCTGTTTGTAGAAAAGGTATATGACAAATTGTTCAGCAACCCAGCTTTCTAGGAAGTGAATGTGTTCCAAAGCCATGAAATTGCTAGATCTAAAATTATGCATTAATTATTTTGAATCTAAATTTAAGAACTGTATTTTACCGTTACATAAACATAGAACTTCATGATAAAATTCTGCTGCCTCCAGCCATCAGCAGAGGGAGCCCAGGAGATTACTGTATACAAATATATATACAGCCACCACTAGAGGGAGCTCAGGAGATTACTACATACAGATATACACAGCCACCACTAGAGGGAGCTCAGGAGATTACTGTATACAGATATATACAGCCACCACTAGAGGGAGCTCAGGAGATTACTACATACAGATATATACAGCCACCACTAGAGGGAGCTCAGGAGATTACTACATACAGATATATACAGCCACCACTAGAGGGAGCTCAGGAGATTACTGTATACAAATATATGTACAGCCACCACTAGAGGGAGCTCAGGAGATTACTGCATACAGATATATACAGTCACCACTAGAGGGAGCCCAGGAGATTACTGTATACAAATATATGTACAGCCACCACTAGAGGGAGCTCAGGAGATTACTACATACAGATATATACAGTCACCACTAGAGGGAGCTCAGGAGATTACTACATACAGATATATACAGCCACCACTAGAGGGAGCTCAGGAGATTACTACATACAGATATATACAGCCATCACTAGGGGGAGCTCAGGAGATTACTACATACAGATATATACAGCCACCACTAGAGGGAGCTCAGGAGATTACTACATACAGATATATACAGCCACCACTAGAGGGAGCTCAGAAGATTACAACATACAGATATATACAGTCACCACTAGAGGGAGCTCAGGAGATTACTACATACATATATATATATATATATATATATATATATATATATACAGCCACCACTAGAGGGAGCTCAGGAGATTACTGTATACAAATATATATACAGCCATCACTAGAGGGAGCTCAGGAGATTACTGCATACAGATATATACAGCCACCACTAGAGGGAGCTCAGGAGATTACTACATACAGATATATACAGCCACCACTAGAGGGAGCTCAGAAGATTACAACATACAGATATATACAGTCACCACTAGAGGGAGCTCAGGAGATTACTACATACATATATATATATATATATATATATATATATATATATATACAGCCACCACTAGAGGGAGCTCAGGAGATTACTGTATACAAATATATATACAGCCATCACTAGAGGGAGCTCAAGAGATTACTACATACAGATATATACAGTCACCACTAGAGGGAGCTCAGGAGATTACTACATACAGATATATACAGCCACCACTAGAGGGAGCTCAGGAGATTACTACATACAGATATATACAGTCACCACTGTATGTAGTGAGCTTCCACTAGTGGTGGCTGTATAATCTGTATGCAGTGAGCTCCCTCTAGTGGTGACTGTATAATCTGTATGCAGTGAGCTCCCTCTAGTGATGGCTGTATAATCTGTATGAAGTGAGCTTCCCCTAGAGGTATCTGTTTAATATGTAGATAGTGAGATCCCTCTAGTGGTGGCTGTATAATCTGTATGTAGTGAGCTCCCTCTAGTGGTGACTGTATAATCTGTATGTAGTGAGCTCCCCCTAGTGGTGGCTGTATAAACTGTATGTAGTGAGCTCCCTCTAGTGGTGGCTGTACAATCTGTATGTAGTGAGCTCCCTCTAGTGATGGCTGCATAATCTGCATGTAGTGAGCTCCCTCTAGTGGTGGCTGTATATTCTGTATGTAGTGAGCTCCCTCTAGTGGTGGCTGTATAATCTGTATGTAGTGAGCTCCCTCTAGTGGTGGCTGTATAATCTGTATGTAGTGAGCTCCCTCTAGTGGTGGCTGTATAATCTGCATGTAGTGAGCTCCCTCTAGTGGTGTCTGTATAATCTGTATGTAGTGAGCTCCCTCTAGTGGTGACTGTATGATCTGTATGTAGTGAGCTCCCTCTAGTGGTGGCTGTATAATCTGTATGTAGTGAGCTCCCTCTAGTGGTGGCTGTATAATCTGTATGTAGTGAGCTCCCACTAGTGGTGGCTGTATAATCTGTATGTAGTGAGCTCCCTCTAGTGGTGGCTGTATAATCTGTATGTAGTGAGCTCTCTCTAGTGGTGGCTGTATAATCTGTATGCAGTGAGCTCCTTCTAGTGGTGACTGTATAATCTGTATGTAGTGAGCTCCCCCTAGTGGTGGCTGTATAATCTGTATGTAGTGAGCTCCCTCTAGTGGTGGCTGTATAATCTGTATATAGTGAGCTCCCTCTAGTGGTGGCTGTATAATCTGTATGTAGTGAGCTCCCACTAGTGGTGGCTGTATAATCTGTATGCAGTGAGCTCCCTCTAGTGGTGGCTGTATAATCTGTATGTAGTGAGCTCCCTCTAGTGGTGGCTGTATAATCTGTATGTAGTGAGCTCCCTCTAGTGGTGGCTGTATAATCTGTATGCAGTGAGCTCCCTCTAGTGGTGGCTACAGGTAGACAGGGTATTATCATGTCAATCTTTGACTTTGGAGGGCTTTTGGAGGTTTGTATCAGACCACTATAAAGATATGTTTAGAACCTACTTACCTCACTTACTTAATCTACAGAACCTAGCAGATTTTATGGTATTTAAGCATCAGTTTTACATTACAGAGAAACTATTAACAAACCCAGTGAGAACTTTAATGGCCATAATGTTTATCATCCAGCTTTCCCAGAAACAGATATAATACATATGGACAGAAGGTCGGACAGATCAGGAGGACGTTATATGGGAATTGCTGCCTTTAGCTGTGGGATACGTTAGATTTGCACCTTGTCCTACAAGTAATGTCCGGCCACTCGCTCAATCCCCAGGAACCAGGAAATCCTGCAATTGCTATTTATGCGATTCCCAGTATAAGATTCAAATAGCGACCGTCGTAAACTGCAGATAATAAACACTGAGCACAGACAGCAGTGTAGAGGATGCATATGTATAGCGGGTGAGGACACGCCCCGGGCTGCACTCCAGCGCTATCGCTCTCCATTACAGCTTTTCATATTCTGCTCTCAGACTAATTTATCAAAGTCTGAAAAAGTGGGACACGAGGATCGGCTTCTGGGAGAAGATTCCACGCCCCGCGCTGGAAATGGACTGCAGGGCCCTTATCCGTCTGCACCAGTATGCCGCTGTGCGCGTGTCCGCAGCTCATCCATCATCCGCAGATGGAGAAATCTCAGTGCTTCAGACTAGTAAATATCACTGAGAACAGGCTCGGACTGGGCGACCGCGGTACAGGTGAATCCCCCGGTGGGCCCCTGAGCAAGGTGGGCCCCTAGTTCCCCATCCCCTGCACAAGTGGCACATAACACAGTACTTACTGCACTACATACATATATTCAATGTACAGCACCTCCACCAGCCTATGTTCATATAAAAAACTTGAATGCAGCCTATCCATCACTAGAGATCAGCGGTGACATCAGTGAGAATGCCGCCTATCCATCACTAGAGATCAGCGGTGACATCAGTGAGAATGCCGCCTATCCATTCACTAGGAGTCAGCGGTGATGTCACTGAGAATGCCGCCTATCCATTCACTAGAGATCAGCGGTGACATCACTGAGAATGCAGCCTATCCATTAGAAATCAGCAGTGACATCACTGAGAATGACGCCTATCCATTCACTAGAGATCAGCGGTAACATCAATGAGAATGCAGCCTATCCATCCACTAGAGATCAGCGGTGACATCACTGAGAATGCAGCCTATCCATTTACTAGAGATCAGCGGTGACATCACTGAGAATGCAGCCTATCCATTCACTAGAGATCAGCGGTGACATCACTGAGAATGCAGCCTATCCATTCACTAGAGATCGGTGGTGACATCACTGAGAATGCAGCCTATCCATTCACTAGAGATCAGCGGTGACATCAGTGAGAATGCAGCCTATCCATTCACTAGAGATCAGCAGTGACATCACTGAGAATGCCGCCTATATATTCACTAGAGATCAGCGGTGACATCACTGAGAATGCCGCCTATATATTCACTAGAGATCAGCGGTGACATCACTGAGAATGCAGCCTATCCATCCACTAGAGATCAGCGGTAACATCAATGAGAATGCAGCCTATCCATTCACTAGAGATTAGCGGTGACATCACTGAGAATGCCGCCTATCTATTCACTAGAAATCAGCAGTGACATCACTAAGAATGCCGCCTATCCATTCACTAGAGATCAGCGGTGACATAGCTGAGAATGCCGCCTATCCATTCACTAGAGATCAGCGGTGACATCACTGAGAATGCCGCCTATCCATTCACTAGAGATCAGCAGTGACATCACTGAGAATGCCGCCTATCCATTCACTAGAGATCAGCGGTGACATCACTGAGAATGCAGCCTATCCATCCACTAGAGATCAGCGGTAACATCAATGAGAATGCAGCCTATCCATTTACTAGAGATTAGCGGTGACATCACTGAGAATGCCGCCTATCCATTCACTAGAAATCAGCAGTGACATCACTAAGAATGCCGCCTATCCATTCACTAGAGATCAGCGGTGACATAGCTGAGAATGCCGCCTATCCATTCACTAGAGATCAGCGGTGACATCACTGAGAATGCCGCCTATCCATTCACTAGAGATCAGCAGTGACATCACTGAGAATGCCGCCTATCCATTCACTAGAGATCAGCGGTGACATCACTGAGAATGCCGCCTATCCATTCACTAGAGATCAGCGGTGACATCACTGAGAATGCCGCCTATCCATTCACTAGAGATCAGCGGTGACATCACTGAGAATGCCGCCTATCCATTCACTAGAGATCAGCGGTGACATCACTGAGAATGCCGCCTATCCATTCACTAGAGATCAGCGGTGACATCACTGAGAATGCCGCCTATCCATTCACTAGAGATCAGCGGTGACATCACTGAGAATGCCGCCTATTCTACTCTGAATGTAAAAAAAATCTTATTTACTGACAGCAAGCAGGGATTTTGAATTCTATACTATGATTATCCATTATATATATCGGGCTGGATGACCCCGTTAGTGTGACCCTCCCACATGTAGTAACCGCATTATTTCGCGGAGCAGCGGGGGTTTTATGGAGCCTCGGCGCCGGTTCCATGCGGGTCACTCCATCCCTTGTTCTTACACTTCCAGCTCAAGTAAAACGTTAATTATGATAAGTGGCTGCGCAGACAATGGCGTCCGGGCAGCCGACATCCCACCTGCGCCTCTAAATAAAATATATTCCTGGGGGGGCGCCGGACGCCATGCCTGCCCTTACAGCTAAATGTGTCCTGGCAGGAAGGCGGCATGAAATATTAAAGCGCATTTCATCGCCGGCTGCAGCTCTCCCTGCACTATCTGCAGCTGAGAGGAGGGAGACATGCTGGATGATGGGGATTGTGGTTCCCGAGCCACGCACTGGACTGTATCACACAGTTCGATAGGCTGAGATACAGCAGCTCATCACACAGTACCACACATGACTGGATCAGATACACAGCTTAGCAGACAGTGTCACACATTATAGGATTAGATACACAGCTCAGCAGACAGTATCACACAGGAGAGGATTAGATACACAGCTCAGCAGGCAGTATCACACAGGATAGGATTAGATACACAGCTCAGCAGACAGTATCACTCAGGATAGGATTAGATACACAGCTCAGCAGACAGTATCACACAGGATAGGATTAGATACACAGCTCAGCAGACAGTATCACACAGGATAGGATTAGATACACAGCTCAGCAGATAGTATCACACATGATAGGATCAGATACACAGCTCAGCAGACTGTATCACTCAGGATAGGATTAGATACACAGCTCAGCAGACAGTATCACACAGGATAGGATTAGATACACAGCTCAGCAGACAGTATCACACAGGATAGGATTAGATACACAGCTCAGCAGACAGTATCACACAGGATAGGATTAGATACACAGCTCAGCAGACAGTATCACACATGATAGGATTAGATACACAGCTCAGCAGACAGTATCACACAGGATAGGATTAGATACACAGCTCAGCAGACAGTATCACACAGGATAGGATTAGATACACAGCTCAGCAGACAGTATCACACAGGATAGGATTAGATACACAGCTCAGCAGACAGTATCACACAGGATAGGATAGATACACAGCTCAGCAGACAGTATCACACAGGATAGGATTAGATACACAGCTCAGCAGACAGTATCACACATGATAGGATTAGATACACAGCTCAGCAGACATGTATCACACAGGATAGGATTAGATACACAGCTCAGCAGACAGTATCACACAGGATAGGATTAGATACACAGCTCAGCAGACAGTATCACACAGGAAGGATTAGATACACAGCTCAGCAGGACAGTATCACACAGGATAGGATTAGATACACAGCTCAGCAGGACAGTATCACACAGATAGAATTAGATACACAGCTCAGCAGACAGTATCACACAGGATAGGATTAGATACACAGCTCAGCAGACAGTATCACACAGGATCGATTAGATTACACAGCTCAGCAGACAGTATCACACAGGATAGGATTAGATACACAGCTCAGCAGACAGTATCACACAGGATAGGATTAGATACACAGCTCAGCAGACAGTATCACACAGGATAGGATTAGATACACAGCTCAGCAGACAGTATCACACAGGATAGGATTAGATACACAGCTCAGCAGACAGTATCACACAGGATAGGATTAGATACACAGCTCAGCAGACAGTATCACACAGGATAGGATTAGATACACAGCTCAGCAGACAGTATCACACAGGATAGGATTAGATACACAGCTCAGCAGACAGTATCACACAGGATAGGATTAGATACACAGCTCAGCAGACAGTATCACACAGGATAGGATTAGATACACAGCTCAGCAGACAGTATCACACATGATAGGATTAGATACACAGCTCAGCAGACAGTATCACACAGGATAGGATTAGATACACAGCTCAGCAGACAGTATCACACAGGATAGGATTAGATACACAGCTCAGCAGACAGGATAGGATTAGATACACAGCTCAGCAGACAGTATCACACAGGATAGGATTAGATACACAGCTTCAGCAGACAGTATCACACAGGATAGGATTAGATACACAGCTCAGCAGACAGTATCACACAGGATAGGATTAGATACACAGCTCAGCAGACAGTATCACACAGGATAGGATTAGATACACAGCTCAGCAGACAAGTATCACACATGATAGGATTAGATACACAGCTCAGCAGACAGTATCACACAGGATAGGATTAGATACAGCAGCTCAGCAGACTAGTATCAACACATGATAGGATTAGATACACAGCTTAGCAGACAGTATCACACAGGATAGGATTAGATACACAGCTCAGCAGACAGTACACACAGATCAGGATTAGATACACAGCTCAGCAGGACAGTATCACACAGGATAGGATTAGATACACAGCTCAGCAGACAAGTATCACACAGGATAGGATTAGATACACAGCTCAGCAGACAGTATCACACAGGATAGGATTAGATACACAGGCTCAGCAGACAGTATCACAACAGGATAGGATTAGATACACAGCTTCAGCAGACAGTATCACACAGGGATAGGATTAGATACACAGCTCAGCAGACAGTATCACACAGGATAGGATTAGATACACAGCTCAGCAGACAGTATCACACAGGATAGGATTAGATACACAGCTCAGCAGACAGTATCACACAGGATAGATTAGATACACAGCTCAGCAGACAGTATCACACAGGATAGGATTAGATACACAGCTCAGCAGACAGTATCACACAGGATAGGATTAGATACACAGCTCAGCAGACAGTATCACACAGGATAGGATTAGATACACAGCTCAGCAGACAGTATCACACAGGATAGGATTAGATACAGCAGCTCAGCAGACAGTATCACACAGGATAGGATTAGATACACAGCTCAGCAGACAGTATCACACAGGATAGGATTAGATACACAGCTCAGCAGACAGTATCACACAGGATAGGATTAGATACACAGCTCAGCAGGACAGTATCACACAGGATAGGATTAGATACACAGCTCAGCAGACAGTATCACACAGGATAGGATTAGATACACAGCTCAGCAGACAGTATCACACAGGACAGATTAGATACACAGCTCAGCAGACAGTATCACACAGGATAGGATTAGATACACAGCTCAGCAGACAGTATCACACAGGACTAGGATTAGATACACAGCTCAGCAGGCAGTATCACACAGGAGAGGATTAGATACACAGCTCAGCAGACAGTATCACACAGGATAGGATTAGATACACAGCTCAGCAGACAGTATCACACAGGATAGAATTAGATACACGGCTCAGCAGACAGTATCACACAGGATAGGATTAGATACAGCAGCTCAGCAGACAGTATCACACAGGATAGGATTAGATACACAGCTCAGCAGACAGTATCACACAGGATCAGATTAGATACACAGCTCAGCAGACAGTATCACACAGGATAGGATTAGATACAGCAGCTCAGCAGACCAAGTATCACACAGGATAGGATTAGATACACGCTCAGCAGACAGTATCACACAGGATAGGATTAGATACACAGCTCATCAGACAGTATCACACAGGATAGGATTAGATACACAGCTCAGCAGACAGTATCACACAGGATCGGATTAGATACACAGCTCAGCAGACAGTATCACACAGGATAGGATTAGATACACAGCTCAAGACAGTAATCAACAGACATGGATAGATACACAGCTCAGCAGACAGTATCACACAGGAACAGATTAGATACACAGCTCCGCAGACAGTATCACACATGATAGGATTAGATACACAGCTCAGCAGACAGTCTCACACATGATCAGGATTAGATACACAGCCTCAGCAGACAGTATCACACAGGATAGGATTAGATACACAGCTCAGCAGACAGTATCACCAGGACAGGATTAGATACACAGCTCAGCAGACAGTATCACACAGGATAGGATTAGATACACAGCTCAGCAGACAGTATCACACAGGACAGGATTAGATACACAGCTCAGCAGACAGTATCACACAGGACAGGATTAGATACACAGCTCAGCAGACAGTATCACACAGGATAGGATTAGATACACAGCTCAGCAGACAGTATCACACAGGACAGGATTAGATACACAGCAGCAGAGTTTCATCAGAGCAGAGGTTGCGCAGATTGCATGTCCCAGTTCTGCCCCTTCGGTCGTGTGGCTGTGACTCCGGCGCTCGGTGTGTTCAGCCATTGACTGGACATATGCGGCCGCAGAGCCCCTGGCGCCGGGCACAGGCTTATTTAGACCAAAACCCAGTGGTGGTCCCTGGAACGTGTCACATAGTGGCGTCGCTAGAGGGGGGCGAGGGGGGGCAATTGCCCCCCCTATGTTGTCCCTTGCCCCCCCGGGTGCCCCCCCGCTAATTCTCCCAGGTGAATACTAATGAGCGCTTCCATTATGGAAGCGCTCATTAGTACCGAAGGACCAGGAAGTGGTGAACGCTCTGTACTCACCACTTCCTGGTCCTCGGCTGTCGGCTGTGCAGGGCTGCGCACAGCGTGAGGTCGCTCTGTGACCTCACGCTGTGCGCGCCAGTTTAGAGCACAGTCGACTGAGAAGAAAATGGCAGGCGGCGTCCGTCCAGGAACAGGAGAGGTAAGTGTTTTTATTTTTTATTTTATAAAAAATGTGGCTGCTGGGGGCATTATGGGGGCTAATAGGAGGCATATAAGGGCTAATTGGAGCCATATGGGGCATTTGGAGGCATATTTGGGGGCTAATAGGAGGCATATGGGGGCTATTTGGGGGCTAATTGGAGGCATATATGGGGGCTAATTGGAGGCATATTTGGGGCTAATTGGAGGCATATTTGGGGCTAATTGGAGGCATATTTGGGGCTAATTGGAGGCATATTTGGGGCTAATAGGAGGCATATGGGGCTAATAGGAGGCATATGGGGCTGATAGGAGGCATATGGGGGCTAATTGGAGGCATATGGGGGCCTATGGGGCTAATAGGAGGCATATGGGGGCTAATTGGAGGCATATGGGGGCTAATTGGAGGCATATGGGGCTAATTGGAGGCATATGGGGCTAATTGGAGGCATATGGGGGCTAATTGGAGGCATATGGGGGCTAATTGGAGGCATATGGGGGCATATGGGGGCTAATAGGAGGCATATGGGGGCTAATTGGAGGCATATGGGGGCTAATTGGAGGCAAATGGGGGCATATGGGGCTAATAGGAGGCATATGGGGTAATAGGAGGCATATGGGGGCTGATAGGAGGCATATGGGGGCTAATAGGAGGCATATGGGGGCTAATAGGAGGCATATAGGGGCTAATAGGAGGCATATGGGGGCTAATTGGAGGCATATGGGGGCTAATTGGAGGCATATGGGGGCTAATTGGAGGCATATGGGGGCTAATTGGAGGCATATGGGGGCTAATTGGAGGCATATGGGGGCTAATTGGAGGCATATGGGGGCATATGGGGCTAATAGGAGGCATATGGGGGCTAATTGGAGGCATATGGGGGCTAATTGGAGGCATATGGGGGCTAATTGGAGGCATATGGGGGCTAATAGGAGGCATATGGGGGCTAATAGGAGGCATATGGGGGCTAATTGGAGGCATATGGGGGCTAATTGGAGGCATATGGGGGCTAATAAGAGGCATAATGGGGGCTAATGAGGCATAAGGGCTGATATGGGGGCTAATGAGGCATAAGGGCTGATATGGGGGCTAATGAGGCATAAGGGCTGATATGGGGGCTAATGAGGCATAAGGGCTGATATGGGAGCTAATGAGGCATAAGGGCTGATATGGGGGCTGATATGAGAGGCATAATGAGGGCTAATGAGAGGCATAATGTGTCATCCACAGATGCCCCCATAACAGTGTGTCTTCCACAGATCCACCATAACAGTGCGCCTGTGCACTGACGAGAGACAGAAAGAAGGGGAAAGAATACGTGGATGCAAGCAGAGGACGGCACAGCAGACGACTGAGTAGCTTCTTTTGTAAGTAAATTGCTTTATTATAACTGTATCCCTGCATATCGCAATTCACTCGTATTTTGTAATCTTATTGATATATACTTATTTTGTTTGTGCCCCCCCATTTTTGACTGTGGTATCTTTGTGCCCCCCCCTATATATTGTTCCTAGAGTCGCCACTGGTGTCACACGAAGGAAGGATCGGCTTTAACCCTTCAGAATTTATCAAGAATTCTGCTTCAGGTTCTCATGATGTCTTTGGAGGGGTACATGGGACGTGGCTGAGGAGAGGTCACCAGGAGTGGAGCCTACAGAGAAGAGTATGATGGAGGCATCTGTGCTTCTTGTGTTTTGGACCCACTTCTGGTTTTGACTCACAAATCCATTGCCTTGAAAACTATTCACACCCCTTGGACTTTTCAACCTTTTTTCACGTTACACTCACAAACTTAAATGTATTTTATTGGGATTTTATGTGATCGACCAACACAAAGTACAAGTCTGTGTGAAGTGAGAAGATGATGATACAAGGTATTCACAATGTTTAAGAAATAAAAATCAGGAAAGTGCAGGGTGCACTTTGTAGGACCACCTTTTATTGAAGTTACTGCTGCAGTCTTTTGGGGGATGTCTCTTTGCACATCTAGAGGGTGACTTTTTTGCCCATTCTTCTTTGCAGAAGAGCTTGCGCTCAGTCAGATTGGATGGAGAACGTCTGTGATCAGTAATCTCCAAGTCTTGCCCGAGATTCTCAGTGGGAGTTAGGTCTGGACTGTGACTGGGCATTCCATTGTAGCTCTGGCTGAATGTTGAGGGTGGTTGTCCTGCTGGAAGATGAGCCTTCTCCTAGTCTTAAGTCTTTTGCAGCCTCTACCAGGTTTTCCTCCAGGATTGTCCTGTATTTAGCTCCATCCATCTTCCCATCACCTCTGACCGGCTTCCCTGTCCCTGCTGAAGAAGAGCCTCCCTCCCAGCATGATGCTGCCACCACCATGTCTCACGGTGGGGATGGTGTGTTCAGGGTGATGTGCAGGGTTAGTTTTTCCCACACATAGTGTTTAGGCCAAAAAGTTCCACTTTGGTCTCCTCTGACCAGAGCACCTTCTTCCACATGTTTGCTGTGTCCTCTACATGGCTTGTGGCAAACTGCAAACAAGACTTCTTATGTCTTCGTTCAGAAATGGCTTCCATAAAGGGCAGATTTGTGGAGAACACGACTAATAGTTGTCCCGTGGACAGATTCTTCTACCTGAGCTGTGGCTCTCTGCACCTTCTTCAGAGTGACCATGGGCCTCTTGGCTGCTTCTCTAATTAGTGCTCTCCATGTCTTGGTAGGTTTTCAGTTGTGCCATACTCCTTCCATTTTTGAATGATGGATTTAACTGTACTCCATGAGATGTTCAGAGTTTGGGATATTTTTTATAACCTAACCCTGCTTTACACTTCTCCACAACTTTATCCCTGACCTGTCTGGTGTGTTCCTTGGTTTTCATGGTCCTGTTTGATCACTAATTTTCTCTAACAACCCTCTGAGGCCTTCACAAAACAGTTGTAGTTAGGGCCCTTGAACACGACCGTATGTCCTCCGAGATATACAGTCTGTGAGTGGGCCATATGTCCGTGAGTGGCATTGATCGTGCGCACGGGAGCACACAGCTTCATAGATTATAATGATGCTGTGCACGTCGGGCCGCCCGCGGGACTATTATCCTGCACTCGTAAGACCATATGAGTGCGGGACAATAGCCCCGCGGGCGGCCCAACGTGCACATCATCATTATAATCTATGATGCTGTGCGCTCCCGTACGCACTATCAATGCCGCTCACAGACCGTATATCTCAGAGGGCATACGGTCGTGTGCAAGGGCCTATATACTGAGAAGTCATTACACACAGGAGGACTCTATGTACTAATTAGGTGACTTCACATTGTGATTGGTCACACTGGATTTTATTTAGGGGGATCAGAGCACAGGGGGCTGAATACAAATGCACATCACACTTTTCAGGATTTTTTGCAAATTTTGAGAACCATATATCATCTTCTGCTCCCCTCACACGGACTTGTACTTTGTGTTGGTCGATCCCATTCAATTCCAATAAAATACATTTGAGTTTGTGGCTGTAACTAGAGATGAGCGAATGTCATATTTTGAAATTAGTTCACGCTTTGTTTTCTCGTAAAAGGTGAATTGCGTTATGGATTCCGTCACCACGGACCATAACACAATTCTATGACGAAATGCATTCAAGTCTATGGGCTGAAAAACGGATCTGTCCCGTTTCCGTTATGCAGGGGAGTCCTCTCCTGCCTCTAAAGGCATTCCGTCATAGAATTGTGTTATGGTCCGTGGTAACGGAATCCATAACGCAATTCACCTTTTACCAGTAAACGAAGCGTGAATTTCATAACCTGAAATTCGCTCATCTCTAGTTGTAACGGTACGACGGGTATGATTACCTTTTCAGAGCACTGTACTAATGGAAAATACTGACCTTGTAAAAGTGACCTTAGACCTTGGATACAAAGTAACACAACGTTTCGCATTCTAAAAAGCGGAACCAAAATGTTTCCAGATGGGGAAAAAAGTTACAAGTGACCTTATGACCATTACAAAAAGGGGTGAAGCGCGACGAGAGCCAGGCACTCGTATATTCATCCCTCCAGTACTGCGCCTCCGTGAGGCCCACGGACAGCTGATCTGGGGCTCCCAGCTGTGCCCCTCCCCCGCCCCTTTCATTTTCTGGAAGACTGATCCACAATTGAATGGTGCGCAGAGAAAGAAGTTTTCTTTTTCCAGTGTCAGGATTTCATCCGGGGTTAATGAACCGGAATCAAACTGCTTTCTAAACACCAGCTTGAGGCCAAATAATTGTGACACTTCCCCTTTAAATGGTGATGACATCCTGACACTGGGAGAGGTTTATTTGTGGCCAGTGCTATATATACATGTATATGTGCAGCATCTGTCTGTCTGGTTATTTCTGGTGGGTGGCACTCCGCAGCCGCCACATTCCTGCTACACTCGTTCCCCCTTGATGGGGTGCGCAAAATGTACTTAACAGTTCTGCGTACAGTATACGGCTCTGTGGTTGTATCCATGCTCCGCAGGCGTCAGCCCGCGCCTGTCCATCAAAGCCAAGCACTGCACCCTGCAGGATATACCCAGAGCCAGGTCCTACTAGGCCCCTCCACCTCCCAGGGACATACAGACCATCAGTACAGAAGGGTCTGGTCATGGGTGCTCCCGAACAATTAAAGGGGTATTCTCACCTCACTTTATGATGGGTGCTCGATACGACCTCAGAATCCCTCGACGCACTCCTCCACAGTATAGCCCTATATAGTCTCCCGCTGCCATATGTCACCCATAGGAATCGTTCTAAAAAAAAGTGCACGCTGCGCGGTATACGTTATTTATTGTGTAGTCGTCGCTATTAGATACAATGAAATAACAGGTTTTACGATGTTTGCCAGTCAATAGAACATGCCAGGAGAATTGGGCCTCATGGATATGTTTGGCGCATGCGCTGGGAGCCTCTGGTCATGATAGATTTTACCTTACATAAAAGTGATAACTAAATAAATATTAAAACAATACTGACAATAACAATTAAAATCTTAAAAAGATCAATCATACAATGAGGCAATAATAAACTACCCCTGTAACAAAAAAACGTGAGGAGACCCAAGGGAGGGAAACAGGGCGGGCAATACTCGCCTCCGTGTCTTTAATAAAACTATGACTTTACGTCGTAGACTAGGAAAATCATTGAGTTTTACAGCAAGACACGGAGGCTCATATTGCAAGTTCAAAGCCGGTCTATAATAGAAGCAAATAAATTAGTCGGAGGACGAAAATAAAATTCTCTGAACGTGGTAACATTAGACCAATCAGCCAGGCGCATCACGTCCTCCAACCTGGCCCCAGAAACCGCCAAGGCGGTGGCAGAAGCACTACGCGCAGAATGGGCCGTGAAGACGGAAGTGTCTATTCCCGCTAGCGTCATGACCAATTTAAGCCAGCGTGCCAACGTAGGGCTGGAAACCGGCCCAAAAGGATGTCTGATAGAAAGGAACAACTGAGATATGGCGGGAGACCGATGGGCCTTAGTCCTGGATTCGTATTCCCTAAGGCAAGCCACAGGACACAAAATTGGAGATGAAGTGAAACTGGGATAGGAGACAAACCGGATGCTAGTCTTGGTGCGACGCAAAATGTTAAAGGTGACCCCCTCCGGGGTGAAAGAACGAGCGTCATAATCAAGGGCCCTCACATCCGAGACCCTCTTGCAAGAAATAAGGCAAAACAATGCCAACAATTTAGCGGACAATTGCCTAAGTGAAAGAGCAGAATTCTCCGGCCAAGAGGATAAAAAGGAAAGGACCAGGGAGACGTCCCACGTAGTGGAAAAACGAGGCCGAGGAGGACGTGCCAACCGAGACCCACGCAACAAGCGAGAGACCGAAGGATGTTGACCAGCCGGTACACCCTCGTAACCTAAATGGGTAGAAGAAGTAGCGGACCTGAAAAGGTTAATGGTCCGATACGCCTTCCCCACCTCAAAAAGAGAGGTAAGAAACTGAAGCAGATGAGCTACAGGCGCCGAAACGGGATCCAAGTCCCGTTCCATGCACCAGTTAGCCCAAGTTTTCCAGGCTGCCCGGTAAGACTTTCTGGTGCCGGGAGCCCATGCGTTGTCCAGTAACTGTCGAGTCGCTTCCGAAATGCCATCGACAGCTCCAGGTGTCCGGAGATCCGGCACGCCAGCAGGCGTAGGGACCCGTCGAGGAGAAGTGGGTGGTGCAGACCCTGAGGGTTGCGCAGGAGATCCGGACGGGTCGGGAGAAGAAGAGGAATCTCCACTAGCATCCTCAGCAACGAAGGGAACCAGACCTGAGACCCCCAGAACGGAACCACCAACACCAAGTCCGCCAGATGTCGTTGAACCTGAAGGAGCGTCCTCGGAATCATCGAGAAAGGAGGAAAAGCGTAAAGGCGGGATACCGACCAATCTTGGAGAAACGCATCCACCGCCACTGCTTCCGGATCCGGACGCCAGCTGAAAAACCGGGTGAGTTGCCTGTTGAGCCGAGAAGCAAAGAGATCGAAAGACATCGGTCCCCATAAGTCCGAAATCGCTGAGAACACCTCCGGATCCAACTGCCAATCGCTGCCGTCCGACAGGTAGCGCGAGTTCCAATCCGCACGAACGCTGCTCAGCCCCGGTAAGTATTCCGCCTGCACCATGATGTCCCTTGACAGGCAAAACGACCAAAAATCCTTGGCTAACCGAGCCAAGGTTGCCGAGTGAGTACCCCCCAATCGGTTGACATACCAGACCGCCGAGATATTGTCCATCCGCAGTCTGATGCCCTGGAGGCTCGCATCCGACTCGATGGTCAACTCCGGCAGAAATCCGAAGATCGCTCTGCCGTTCCACGCCTCCAGATTGGCGATCCACCAGTCCAACTCCTCTCGGGCTTCCGAGTCCAGAACCACCGCGTCCGCAAAGGAGGCACCGGTCCGAAGATGGGCGATCTTCAGTCGCTGGAGAGCACGGTAGTGCAACGGGGCCGGAAACACAGCCTGAATCGATGAAGCTAACAGCCCGATGATGCGAGCCAGGTGATGTAACGAGAGGTGGGGAATGAGAAGAGCATGTTTCAATTCCTTGCAAATCGCCCGCAACTTCGCCATCGGAAGGCTGAGGGACTCCGAGAGCGAATCCACCATGAAGCCCAGGAACTCCATCCTCTGAGATGGGATGAGGCATGACTTCTCCTTGTTGAGGAGGAAACCGCTGTCCACTGCAGATGTTCCAGCAATCCCACACTGGACTCGTGCATCAGGAGGATGTCGTCCAGGTAAATGATGAGACGTACGCCACGAGTCCTCAACCATGACACGACTGGACACAGCAGCTTGGTGAAACACCAAGGAGCTGAAGACAGCCCGAATGGGAGACACGTGAACCTCCAGATCTCTCCTCTCCACCAGAACCGGAGCAGATCCCTGGAACGAGTGGCCACTGGGAACGTCAGGTAAGCATCTTTTAGATCCAGCTTTACCATCCAGTCCCCAGGAACTAACAGGTCCCGAAGGAGATAGATCCCCTCCATCTTGAAATGACGGTAGCGTACCATCGTATTCAGAGCGCGAAGGTTGATGACCGGTCTCCAGTGGCGGATTACAATAGGGACGTTCGGGTCGGCAGCCCCGGGCCCAGCACCGCTGGGGGGCCCAACGCTGACCCGAACGCCCACATACTGCGGCGGGGCACGGGAGCGCATAGCTCCCTGTCCCGTCGCCGATCACCGGCATTCAGCGCATAGGCCTGACTCATCCCGCCCGCCTTCCTCTGCGAGCAAGCGCCTGGCCCTGGACATAGGTGAGTATTTATTTTTTCATTTTTTGTTAATTTTTTATTTTTTTATTTCATTTGCCTACTTGGGGGGGGGGGACACACAGGAGGACCTATTAGGGAAGATAAATCGATTACATGGGGGGGAATGTGGGGGCTGTATGGGGCCAAATTATTATGGGAGGAAATACTATGTGGGGGCAAATTACTAGATGGGGCAGTGTGGGGGCAAATTATTATGAGGGAATACTATGTGGGGGCAAATTATTATGAAAAGGACTACTATGTGGGGGCAAATTACTAGATGGGGCAGTGTGGGGGAAACTATTGTGTGGGGGCAAATTATTATGGGAGGGACTACTATGTGGGGGCAAATTACTAGATGGGGCAGTGTGGGGGCAAATTACTAGATGGTGCAGTGTGGGGGCAAATTGCTATGTGGGGGCAGTGTGGGGAAATTGCTATGTGGGGACAAATTACTATGGGAGGGACTACTATGTGGGGGCAAATTACTAGATGGGGCAGTGTGGGGGAAAATTACTGTGTGGGGGAAATTGCAATGTGGGGACAGTGTGGGGTAATTTCGATGTGGGGTAATTTCGATGTGGGGACAGTGTGGGGTAATTGCTATGTGGGAAAATTGCTATGTGGGGCAAAATACTATGTGGGGGCAGTGTGGAGGAAATTACTGTGTGGGGGCAGTGTGGAGGAAATTACTATGTGGGGGCAGTGTGGTGGAAATTACTATGTGGGGGCAGTGTGGGGGAAATTACTATGTGGGGGCAAACTACTATATGGGGGCAGTGTGGGGGAAATTACTATGTGGGGGCAAACTACTATATGGGGGCAGTGTGGAGGAAATTACTATGTGGGGGCAGTGTGGAGGAAATTACTATGTGGGGGCAGTGTGGGGCAAATTACTATGTGGGGGCAGTGTGGGGCAAATTACTATGTGGGGGCAGTGTGGGGGAAATTACTATATGGGGCAGTGTGGGGGAAATTACTATATGGGGCAGTGTGGAGGAAATTACTATGTGGGGGCAGTGTGGAGGAAATTACTATGTGGGGGCAGTGTGGAGGAAATTACTATATGGGGCAGTGTGGGGGAAATTACTATGTGGGGGCAGTGTGGGGCAAATTACTATGTGGGGGCAGTGTGGGGCAAATTACTATATGGGGGCAGTGTGGGGGAAATTACTGTGTGGGGGCAAACTACTATGTGGGGGCAGTGTGGGGCAAATTACTATATGGGGGCAGTGTGGTGGAAATTACTATATGGGGGTGTTGCTATTGGGGAGGCACTGTAGGGGCAATTATATTATTTCTGGGGACACTATACAGGGATTATGGCCTGGAGCACAATATAGGGTGGTATTATTACTGGGGGTCTCTAGGGGACATTATAGCTGCTGTAGACACTATAGGAACATTTGGGGTAATTTATCAAACTGGTGTACAGCAGAACTGGCTTAGTCGCCCATAGCAGCCAATCAGATTCCACCTTTCATATTTGACAGCTCTTTTGGAAATCCAGTTCTACTTTACACCAGTTTGATAAATTACCCCAATTATATCTTTCAGGGTCACTATTTTTTCAGCAGTATAGTTCCTGGGGCATCGGGGGCACAACGGGCACAGTATTGGGGGTGGCAGCAGGATGACACTGTGGGGACACCAGGATGAGGAGGTTGATGGAAAAATTGAGGAATCTAACGTGTCTGTGTTACAAACTGTAGAGACGAGATTCGGCTAAAAGAATTTGCCATGGTGGTCTGGGTCAAACGGAGGAGAAGAGGAAAGAGAAGGTCTACATGACAGGAGATGTCCCTGGATGTAACAGGTATGTGGTGCTGTATTCTCCTCCATGTCTTTTTTATTACAATTATATGTATTTTAAATTTGACGACCAAATTTTTCAGTTTAGGACCCAATTTGGGGTATTTTTTTTTTTGTCTGAAGATGTCATATGGCCCAAGAAGAGACTGTGGCGCTCATAAAGCACCGCAGCCTCTTCATACAAAAAAAAAAACTAAACTAAATGGGGGGGGGGGGGGGGAGGGGCCCAAGTTGGGTAGACAGCCCCGGGCCTATCATGCACTTAATCCGCCCCTGCCGGTCTCATCTGACTCCCTTTTTTCTGGACGAGGAAAATATTGCTGATTACACCCCACCCAGAAGGAGGTGCTCGTTCTATCGCCTGTTTTTGCCTGAGAGAGCACAGCTCCGCGTCTACCAGAGCGCAATCTGGGCGTGACAGCGGTATGGGCGGGGGGGGGGAGGGGACCAGGCCTGAGGACCCCGAGAGCTCTATGTGAAAGCCCCTGACCGTGGTTAGTACCCATGGATCTGAGGTGATGAGGCCCCAAGCATGAGAAAAAAGTTGTCACGACTGTGACTGATCCAGACAGGTCTGGGAGGAGAAGGTCGCAGCGACTTGCTACTCGCGATAGCTTGTGAGTTTGCTCCGTGGTTCAGGGTATGTCATCCGGGTTTTGCCTTGTGAACCTTTTTGTCCTGACTGGAAGTTTGTAGGCATCCTTCTCAGGTGAGTCCTGTCTGCCACTCCCAGCTACTATATTAGTTTCAGTTTCACTTGCAGTCATTGCCAGATATAGTCCTTACTTCCAGTGCTATTCTGACCTTTGAAGGAGATCGTTTGACGGTATTGCTGTGGAGCGCTTGTCTGGCGTGGACTGTCGTTATTGGGATCACCTTCTCTGCTCGTGACTGGATAAGTCTATCTATGCTATAGATTGTTTGTTTGTTGCTGTCTTCCCCTGTTGTTCTCCTAGACATTAGTGATGGTGACTAGTGCTCCCATCTGCCTTTCCCCAGTCTAGTCTTCTTAGGGTGACTGAGGGTTTTAGGCATCCTGCTCGCCGCACAGGTTCACACCCCGTCTAGGGTATCAGGGCAGACAGGTGCCAGCTTAGGGTTAGTCAGGGGTGGCCGTTCTATTTCCCATCCGTAGATAAGGGTCCCCCTTCCCCTCCGTCTGGTGCGACATGACTGCTGCTGGGATAGCGGTCGTGACAACAAGGTACCGTAGAATCCCCAATCTGGGGAAGACTTACCCAAGGGTCTGCGAGAGCTGGGGTTGCCTCTGAAGGAGCGAGATCGCCACTGGCCTCCTCTTGTAGAGAAGAAGGATAAGGGGTTGCGCTGGTCCTGGAAGGGAGGTCGCTGTCCAACGGAACCTCTACTCGCGCCACGGGCCTGAAAGTTTGCACGGCCGGACAGGCGGCCTCTACCACTGCCGGCCCGATGAGAGACCCGTCCCTGGAATACCCTGCTCATAGAGGCCTGTGCTTTGTCAAGTGCGGTGAAGGTACCCACGAATCGGCCCATATCCTTAATAAAGGAATCGCCGAAAAGGAGACCCTGGGCGTCTTTACCCGCCTCTGTGAGTGCCAAATTCGCCAATTTGGGATCTATTTTAAACAAGATGGCTTTGCGCCTCTCAATTGCCAAGGAAGTATTGGCGTTACCGGCAATACAGATTGCCCTTTGGGTCCAACCCCGCAATTCTTTGGGGTCTATTGGGGAGCCCTCATTTCTAGCCGCCTCGGCTAATTCAAAAATCTTGGCTAGCGGGCCGAAGATATCTAAAACCTTATCCTGGCAGCTGCGCAGAGCTGAGTCCAGGCCCTTTTTTGGGTTCCAACCAGTCTTGGCCTAGAATTGTGACATCTTGGGATCCACAACGGGAGTGTCACATACTTTGTTGGGGACTAGTGGTCTGGGACACTCGACACTAAGCTTGTTCCGGGTCTCCCGGCTCAGAGGGTGACGCACCCAGTGTTCTAAATAAGCCCCCACATGGTCAGTGGGAAGCCACTCCGCCGATCGAGGGTGATGCAAGGTCTCAGGGTCGAACATCGGTTCGCCCGATGAATCCAGCAAAGCATCTGATCGGTTAACGTTGGATGAGGAGGCTACGTCCTTGGCAAAGGAGGCCGCAGTAGCGGAGGCTGAGGGGCCCTGAACTGGGGGGGCAACATCCTCCTCTGACACATAATCAAAATCCGCAATAGCCTCCTCGTCTGATGCTCTGTCCGAGTCAGACATATCAGGTGATTGCGCTCTAGCGCCCTTCCATGTTCGCACCCGTTCTGCCTGGCGTGATGAGGCCCTTTTTCGTGAACTATGCACGATCTCTTAGGTGGCAGGATGCGCACCAGTCAAAGTCTCCTGTGGCACAGGAGGGTCATTAGAGGTAGGCTGCGGTGTAGCAATAGGGTCTTGCAAAGTCACTCTAGCGGGCTGGGCGGATAGTGCCTGGGTAATGCTTTGTGACAATATAGTCGACATGGAGCCCATGGCTGCCATGATGGCGTCTGACACAGAGCGCTGCAGGGCAAGCGCTTGTGCGTCCACCTCAGTGGTATTCTGACCCTCAGGGGAGGAGGGGGGGACATTTGTGGTAGGAGTAAGTGTAGGGTTAGACATGATACCCCTATAATATGGCCGGACAATAGAGGGCACACTGGGGGCTAGCGCTAATGAAACCTGTAAAATCGCAGGGTAAATCGCAGCTAATTCACAGTAGGAGCGCACGCCTGAGCAGCCGACCGGAGCAGAGCGCAGGAGCCGGAGACTGGAGTGACGCGCAGGGGCCGGAAGCGCAGAGGGAACAGGAAACCAGACAAAAAGCCCACGAATTGCGGTACAATCGACAACCAAAATGGACGTCGAGATCTCGCGGCCGGCAGAGCCACTGAAGGCGTCCACAGGAATGGCGCCGCAGAAGCGAGGGGAAGAAGCCCCCGCCTCCGAACGCCGAGGAAAGCGTGGGGACCGAGCAGGTGACACAGAGGGAACGCCGCAATGAGCGGCCTCCGCCGAGAATAGGGAAAACGCAGCAGTCAGAATAAAAGGAACGCAGGGAAGCGCTAAACAGAGAATACAAATAAGCGCAGGGAATAAGCGCAGGGGAAATAGAAGACCCGCAAAGGCAATAAGCGGGTAGAAACCCCCAAGTGAGCGCTGACAGCAAGGGTTAGTCACCCTGGGTTGGAGCAGCGCAAAGGATCAACATAAACACAAACCATGTAGAAAAAACAACAGAATCTATAGGTTTACTTAACTGGTGGCAGCAGCAAAGAAAGAGGAAGGTCCAGAGGAGGAGCGGCCTATTATAGGGGCCATAGGGGAGGGACCTTGGTTACTATGGTTGTTTCCTGTATGTACATTTTTTTTCTCTTTGCTGCTATTGGTGGACAGTAAAGAAGGAGAAAGCAATATGAGCCTCCGTGTCTGGCTGTAAAACTCAGGATCAGTACAGGATAAGTAATGTATGTACACAGTGACTGCACCAGCAGAATAGTGAGTGCAGCTCTGGAGTATAATACAGGATGTAACTCAGGATCAGTACAGGATAAGTAATGTATGTACACAGTGACTGCACCAGCAGAATAGTGAGTGCAGCTCCGGAGTATAATACAGGATGTAACTCAGGATCAGTACAGGATAAGTATTGTCATGTATGTGCACAGTGACTGCACCAGCAGAATAGTGAGTGCAGCTCTGGAGTATAATACAGGATGTAACTCAGGATCAGTACAGGATAAGTAATGTATGTACACAGTGACTGCACCAGCAGAATAGTGAGTGCAGCTCTGGAGTATAATACAGGATGTAACTCAGGATCAGTACAGGATAAGTAATGTATGTACACAGTGACTCCACCAGCAGAATAGTGAGTGCAGCTCTGGAGTATAATACAGGATGTAACACAGGATCAGTACAGGATAAGTAATGTATGCACACAGTGACTGCACCAGCAGAATAGTGAGTGCAGCTCTGGAGTATAATACAGGATGTAACTCAGGATCAGTACAGGATAAGTAATGTATGTACACAGTGACTGCCCCAGCAGAATAGTGAGTGCAGCTCTGGAGTATAATACAGGATGTAACTCGGGATCAGTACAGGATAAGTAATGTATGTACACAGTGACTGCACCAGCAGAATAGTGAGTGCAGCTCTGGAGTATAATACAGGATGTAACTCGGGATCAGTACAGGGTAAGTAATGTATGTACACAGTGACTGCACCAGCAGAATAGTGAGTGCAGCTCTGGAGTATAATACAGGATGTAACACAGGATCAGTACAGGATACATAATGTATGTACACAGTGACTGCACCAGCAGAATAGTGAGTGCAGCTCTGGAGTATAATACAGGATGTATCTCAGGATCAGAGCAGGATAAGTAATGTATGTACACAGTGACTCCACCAGCAGAATAGTGAGTGCAGCTCTGGAGTTTAATATAGGATGTAACTCAGGATCAGTACAGGATAAGTAATGTATGTACACGGTGACTGCACCAGCAGAATAGTGAGTGCAGCTCTGGAGTATAATACAGGATGTAACTCAGGATCAGTACAGGATAAGTAATGTATGTACACAGTGACTGCACCAGCAGAATAGTGAGTGCAGCTCCGGAGTATAATACAGGATGTAACTCAGGATCAGTACAGGATAAGTATTGTCATGTATGTGCACAGTGACTGCACCAGCAGAATAGTGAGTGCAGCTCTGGAGTATAATACAGGATGTAACTCAGGATCAGTACAGGATAAGTAATGTATGTACACAGTGACTGCACCAGCAGAATAGTGAGTGCAGCTCTGGAGTATAATACAGGATGTAACTCAGGATCAGTACAGGATAAGTAATGTATGTACACAGTGACTCCACCAGCAGAATAGTGAGTGCAGCTCTGGAGTATAATACAGGATGTAACACAGGATCAGTACAGGATAAGTAATGTATGCACACAGTGACTGCACCAGCAGAATAGTGAGTGCAGCTCTGGAGTATAATACAGGATGTAACTCAGGATCAGTACAGGATAAGTAATGTATGTACACAGTGACTGCCCCAGCAGAATAGTGAGTGCAGCTCTGGAGTATAATACAGGATGTAACTCGGGATCAGTACAGGATAAGTAATGTATGTACACAGTGACTGCACCAGCAGAATAGTGAGTGCAGCTCTGGAGTATAATACAGGATGTAACTCGGGATCAGTACAGGGTAAGTAATGTATGTACACAGTGACTGCACCAGCAGAATAGTGAGTGCAGCTCTGGAGTATAATACAGGATGTAACACAGGATCAGTACAGGATACATAATGTATGTACACAGTGACTGCACCAGCAGAATAGTGAGTGCAGCTCTGGAGTATAATACAGGATGTATCTCAGGATCAGAGCAGGATAAGTAATGTATGTACACAGTGACTCCACCAGCAGAATAGTGAGTGCAGCTCTGGAGTTTAATATAGGATGTAACTCAGGATCAGTACAGGATAAGTAATGTATGTACACAGTGACTGCACCAGCAGAATAGTGAGTGCAGCTGTGGAGTATAATACAGGATGTAACTCAGGATCAGTACAGGATAAGTAATGTATGTACACAGTGACTGCACCAGCAGAATAGTGAGTGCAGCTCTGGAGTATAATACAGGATGTAACTCAGGAACAGTACAGGATAAGTAATGTATGTACACAGTGACTGCACCAGCAGAATAGTGAGTGCTGCTCTGGAGTATAATACAGGATGTAACTCAGGATCTCTATATAAAATCTGTAAAGTGGTGATCAGAGGTGCATTTGTGTCCCCAATGATGTCTTTCTGTGTGACCGGCCTGAAGAAATATTACGGTGGAGTTTCTCATTTTTAAAGATGTTTTGGTGCAGCAAAATGTTCAAATTAAATTAATGTAATATTTTCTTGATTTTTTTATGTTTTAAAATATTCAGAAAATCAAATAAAATATTATTAACAAATAAAAATAAATTAAAAGCGGGGTCCCTGGTCTAAGTTGTGGGGGGAGAGGGGTACAATGAGAGCCAATGGACAACAGGGGGATCCAGCCGGTCTGTTCTCCTTACCCTGCAGCTGGGATCTTAATGCTGGACACAAAACAGCACTTTAAGTCAATGGTGACACAATCCTGTGAAGAGGGACGTATTGCACATTTACATAGACACACCCCCTCATCTACATAAAGTAAGTCGCACCATCACTGCCTGCGCAAGGGCAGATGGTAACTCCATCAGCCATGTGTATGACCTGTGACCTGTGAACTGTGACCCCCTGTGATAATATGCTGAAAGACATTGCAGCAGAGACCCTGAGAATTCCCATGGAAGAAGACATGGGGTGAAGTCTACCCCCCCCCCCACCCCCCAAACACACATAGATATCAATTATGTCTTTATTATAAGAGAATACACCCCACCTGCTCCTCAACACATGAACGACAGCAGAAGAAAAGTGGGCGATGAGACCTTCATGTGACAATGACTTTTTAATGGCAGCAACTTTCTGGAGTTCAGCTCACTATGTTTAATACCTCTGCTTGCTTTTAGTGAATGTGACACTCGGGGTACAGGATAATGACGCTGACACTTGGGGTACAGGATAATGACGCTGACACTTGGGGTACAGGATAATGACTCTCGGGGTACGGGATAATGACGCTGACACTTGGGGTACAGGATAATGACACTGACACTTGGGGTACAGGATAATGACACTGACACTTGGGGTACAGGATAATGACACTGACACTTGGGGTACAGGATAATGACACTGACACTCGGGGTACAGGATAATAACGCTGACACTCGGGGTACAGGATAATGACACTGACACTTGGGGTACAGGATAATGACACTGACACTTGGGGTACAGGATAATGACACTGACACTTGGGGTACAGGATAATGACACTGACACTTGGGGTACAGGATGATGACACTGACACTCGGGGTACAGGATAATGACGCTGACACTTGGGGTACAGGATAATGACACTGACACTTGGGGTACAGGATAATGACGCTGACACTCGGGGTACAGGATAATGACACTGACACTCGGGGTACAGGATAATGACACTGACACTCGGGGTACAGGATAATGACGCTGACACTCGGGGTACGGGATAATGACGCTGACACTCGGGGTACGGGATAATGACGCTGACACTCGGGGTACGGGATAATGACGCTGACACTCGGGGTGCGGGATAATGACGCTGACACTCGGGGTGCGGGATAATGACGCTGACACTCGGGGTACGGGATAATGACGCTGACACTCGGGGTACAGGATAATGACACTGACACTTGGGGTACAGGATAATGACGCTGACACTCGGGGTACAGGATAATGACGCTGACACTCGGGGTACAGGATAATGACGCTGACACTCGGGGTACAGGATAATGACGCTGACACTCGGGGTACAGGATAATGACGCTGACACTCGGGGTACAGGATAATGACGCTGACACTCGGGGTACAGGATAATGACGCTGACACTCGGGGTACAGGATAATGACACTGACACTCGGGGTACAGGATAATGACGCTGACACTCGGGGTACAGGATAATGACGCTGACACTCGGGGTACAGGATAATGACGCTGACACTCGGGGTACAGGATAATGACACTGACACTCGGGGTACAGGATAATGACACTGACACTCGGGGTACAGGATAATGACGCTGACACTCGGGGTACAGGATAATGACTCTGACACTTGGGGTACAGGATAATGACGCTGACACTCGGGGTACAGGATAATGACACTGACACTCGGGGTACAGGATAATGACGCTGACACTCGGGGTACAGGATAATGACACTGACACTCGGGGTACAGGATAATGACTCTGACACTTGGGGTACAGGATAATGACACTTGGGGTACAGGATAATGACGCTGACACTCGGGGTACAGGATAATGACAGGATGTGCTGGATGGAGGAGGATGGTGGTTGTTTTTCTTTGTGTTACATTATAATTTCGATATAAATAATAACAATGATAATGCTGTGTGTATTCTCTGCTGATCGGTGATGAGGAGGAGGATAGTGGTTGTTGTCCTGGCAGATGATAACTATCTCCACACCCAGAAGTTGCTCCCCACCTGCCGCCCCCTCCTCCACTGTCCTCTCCCCTCCTCCCCTCCATTGTTCCCGGTGCAGATGGAGCTCCCGGCAGCAGCCAATCAGCGCAGACCAGAGCGGGACTACTACCCCAGGGGCAGGAGCAGAGGGCTTAGTCCAGGAGAGGAGGCAGAGGGTGACATGGGGGTAATGGGGACGACATAGAGGAGGTGAGTGCCGCGGTGTGTGCACGGGGAGTGCAGGGGGATGCGGCTCTGTATTCACTGTGTAGCTTTGTGTTTGCATCTTATATACAATGTTTATATGGTGAGTGCAGCACTGACTGTATGTGCTGTGTAGAGTGTACAGTGTGTGCAGTATATAGTGTACAGTGTGTGCTGTATATAGTGTACAGTGTGTGCTGTATATAGTGTACAGTGTGTGCTGTATATAGTGTACAGTGTGTGCAGTATATAGTGTATTGTGTGTGCTGTATATAGTGTACAGTGTGTGCAGTATATAGTGTGTGTGTGTGTGTGTGCTGTATATAGTGTGTGTGTGCTGTATATAGTGTACAGTGTGTGCTGTATATAGTGTACAGTGTGTGCTGTATATAGTGTATTGTGTGCTGTATATAGTGTGCAGTGTGCTGTATATAGTGTACAGTGTGTGCTGTATATAGTGTGTGTATGTGCTGTATATAGTGTACAGTGTGTGCAGTATATAGTGTGTGTGTGCTGTATATAGTGTACAGTGTGTGCTGTATATAGTGTACAGTGTGTGCAGTATATAGTGTGTGTGTGCTGTACATAGTGTACAGTGTGTGCAGTATATAGTGTGTGTGTGCTGTATATAGTGTACAGTGTGTGCTGTATATAGTGTACAGTGTGTGCTGTATATAGTGTATTGTGTGTGCAGTATATAGTGTGTGCTGTATATAGTGTACAGTGTGTGCAGTATATAGTGTATTGTGTGTATGCTGTATATAGTGTACAGTGTGTGCAGTGTATTGTGTGTGCAGTATATAGTGTACAGTGTGTGCAGTGTATTGTGTGTGCAGTATATAGTGTACAGTGTGTACAGTGTATTGTGTGTGCAGTATATAGTGTACAGTGTGTGCAGTGTATTGTGTGTGCAGTATATAGTGTATTGTGTGTGCAGTATATAGTGTACAGTGTGTGCAGTGTATTGTGTGTGCAGTATATAGTGTACAGTGTGTGCAGTGTATTGTGTGTGCAGTATATAGTGTATAGTGTGTGCAGTATATAGTGTATTGTGTGTGTGCAGTATATAGTGTACAGTGTGTGCAGTATATAGTGTACAGTGTGTGCAGTGTATTGTGTGTGCAGTATATAGTGTACAGTGTGAGCAGTATATAGTGTGTGTGTGCAGTATATAGTGTACAGTGTGTGCAGTGTATTGTGTGTGCAGTATATAGTGTACAGTGTGTGCAGTGTATTGTGTGTGCAGTATATAGTGTATTGTGCGTGCAGTATATAGTGTACAGTGTGTGCAGTGTATTGTGTGTGCAGTATATAGTGTACAGTGTGTGCAGTGTATTGTGTGTGCAGTATATAGTGTATAGTGTGTGCAGTGTATTGTGTGTGCAGTATATAGTGTACAGTGTGTGCAGTGTATGGTGTACGGTATACAATGTGTTTGCTCCTCTTTGTAGCAGTGCATTGTGTGTACACAGTGCTGTACATGTGCTGTATGTGCTGTATGTGCTGTTTGTGCTGTATGTGCTGTTTGTGCTGTATGTGCTGTATGTGCTGTTTGTGCTGTATGTGCTGTTTGTGCTGTATGTGCTGTTTGTGCTGTATGTGCTGTTTGTGCTGTTTGTGCTGTATGTGCTGTTTGTGCTGTGTGTGCTGTTTGTGCTGTTTGTGCTGTTTGTGCTGTATGTGCTGTATGTGCTGTTTGTGCTGTATGTTTAGTGTGTTCAGAAATTGTGTTAGTTTTGCTTCTATGTGTAGATTTTGGTTTTCCTGTGGATGTTGTGTGTTTATTACTAGGAATAGTCACTTTTGGCTTCTGTCCATCTGGTATTACAGGACTGGTGTGTACTGGTGTGCACTGGTGTGTACTGGACCCTTAATACATAGCTCAGGGTTTAGGACTTCTGTGTACATTGCTGGGATGATGGGGGTAGTGATGTTCCTGGGACATATGGAGCAGGTGCCTCTGCTTGTGATCTGGGGCAGCTGACACCACATCCCCTCCCCCACCCAAAACAACCCAGTAATCATAAATGACATTGACTACAATAAATCTGGTGACCAACTAAATGTCATGAGATTTCTTAAAGCAGATCAGTAGATCCAAAGTCATATCACAAATCCATGTGCATGTAACAAAGAAATCACTGGTGATCTGGTCACTTGTATTATTGACTTTGACAGGGATCTAGTGTTATATGATGTCACATTTATTCTTGTAATGTCCAAGTAATCTGGTGATATGTGCAGGAGGCTCATGAGATCTTGTCCTAGTAATCTAGTATGATAATAATATTGCACATAACCAACTGATCTAGTCTGATGTGCCAGGGATCCGGTGATCTGGTCACATCTCCTAATAATTTAGTTTCTAGTGATTTTGTATATCAAGCAGGGGATCTGGTTTTACATGAAATCACGTCTGTTTCTCTTGAGGTCCTTGTGATCCAGTCACATTGTATGTGTTAGTGATCTACTGTAGCCTTACAGAATCTGTAGTGTTGATCCAGTCACCTAGTGCGATGTTGCAGCCAACGTGTCCTGTGATGTCCTAGTGATCTTGTGGCATGGATTACTTGAGTAAAGTGATCTGTAATGATCTGCAACTCATCTGATTTGACATGGCGTTCCAGTAACATTTATTTTTTTTGTAAGGTTAGATGCTATTATGTGATCTTGTCATATCCCAGAGATCTCATCCCTTCTGCTAGTGATCTAGTGTGGGGGTAGAGACTCTTTGTTGTCCGGTTGATCTCATGATATAGCCGTCATCTAGTATTATGTGGAATTGCAGGGACAATTTGAGATTAGCAAGTGATCTGGAGATCTAGCGCTTGGAATCTCTTAAGGATCTAGTGTTCTCTCTAGTGATCCTGTGTGCAGCAGGTATTAGTGATGCACCATTCAGGGCTCCGCAGTGATGTCTGGCTGGTTACATCCAACCTTTCATCCCCATAGAAATAAACCATCAGCGCTGATTATAATCCCATGTGACCCATTTTCCTCCCTGTGATCTCATGGCCAAGTGGTTAACTCCCATGGATACAAGTGTTTGTCTGCGCAGAGCAGGATTAGGCCACTTTCACACTGGCGTCTTAGCTTTCCGTTTGTGCGATCCGTTCAGGGCTCAGTTTGCATTCTAAGGCACTGTCGAGGCTGCGCTGTGTGATTTGTGCGCTGATAGCTGGGATTATGGATACTATGTACCGATTATGAAGAGTATGTTGGGATTATAGATATTTTATGGGGATTATTATATCATTTAGGACCCTCCTAGTTTACTTTGTGTTCTCCATCACAAGAACTGCGCTGTTCTGTCCAGTGAAATAATGGACCGCACTGTTGTCAGACCTCGTTACTGCCGTCATCTGACGGATCTGGTGATTCCGCCATTTTTGTTGCTTTGATTCAATGACAGAAATGGTACCGGAAGTTTTGCAGTGATGTGAACAAGCTGGAAGGGTTTGCTACGTTCACATCACCGTATCCAGCATATAATGCCGCAAACCTCCGGATCCCTATTGACTATAATGGGCTCCGATGGGGTCCTGTTGCCGGCTTTTGGACACACAAAAAGTTGTGCACACAGGACTTTTTGTCTGGCTGAAAGCCGCCATTTATGCCGGAAAGCGAGAGGATCCCATTATGGTCCAGCATATTGCGGCATTATCCGTCTATGGTGGATACGGCGAACTCCCACAGGCTGTTCCTCTGCCGGAGTTCACCAGGGAGATGTGAATATAGCCTTGCAGTTCCGGTGTTGTGTTCCAGAAGAATTGACGGATCGGGCATATGGCACCATCGCCACCCGCCGGATCCCATTCACTGTAATGGGATTCACCAGGTTTCCTGCATGGACACCAGCATTCTTCCAGACAAAATACCGCAGCCAATGGATTAGCATTAGGGGTGCATGACCTTTCATTACAGAAGGGAGGCGCCATTGACCCTAATGACTTAGGGCGCTTTCACACCAGCGTTATTCTTTTCCGGTATTGAGTTCCGTCCTAGGGGGTCAATACCGGAAAAGAACTGATCAGTTTTATCCTAATGCATTCTGAATGGAGAGCGATCCGTTCAGGATGCATCAGTTCAGTCCCTCTTACGTTTTTTGGACTGAGAAAATTCCATTGAAATGCATTAATGCCGGATCCGGACCCAAGTGTTCCGGCAAAACGGATCCGGTTTTGCAGTCTGTGCATGCGCAGACCTTTATAAAAATGACAAATAAATAAATACCGGATCCATTTTTCCGGAAAGACGGATCCGGTATTGCAATGCATTTGTGAGACGGATCCGCATCCTGATCCGTCTCACAAATGCATCCATTTGCGTCCGGATTGTCGGATCCGATAGGCAGTTCCGGAGATGGAAGCCTCAAATGCCCTTATGCACCAGAGCCTTGAACCCTTGATGCCATACCTGGTGCCCACTTTAATCAGCAGTGATTGGGCGGTGTCATCTGTGCACTATATGGGGGGGGGGGGGGGATAGAAGGTTCTGCATAGAATGTAACACATTGTATCCATTAAGTAATAACACTCTATGTAGTGTGGACCCTTGTATGTTCTGTATGTTGATAATTAACCCCTTCTCCTCCCTCTCCCCACGTGTCCTGTTGTTATTACAGCGTATATTCCACGGCTGCGGTTTATTACTCTGCTGCTCCCGGAGCTGATGCTGGAGTAATACTGAGGAATGCTCTGGTGTAGCAGAGTTACGGATCGCTCATTACATGGATTCACTTCTCATATGCTGTCGGGTTATTGCAGTGATCACTTTGGATGCCGGGCTTTAGATGTAGCAGAGACTATTCTTGTATGACAGCCTGTTCAGTTGTAATAGGGTTGAGTTTGTCATTTGAAACACTCCATCATGATAGCTATGGTTTTACATGGGACTTCTAGTGTTGCCTGGACTCCTCGAGTTATCACAGTGCAGAAGCCAAGCAGCCCTAGAAAGATAAATGACATATTCAGCTCTGCTACATCCCATAGGTTTTGCTGTGTCACATCTGAACTATTAACCAGAGGTGAGGCTGTAGGGTGAAATGAGGATCTAAGGAAAGTCCACACCACAAAGAGAATACTTCCGTTTTCCATGATACTGTCTGGCGCCGACCTTCTTCCGTCCGCGATCCCAGGGCTCTTCTTAGTGTTCAAAGAGTTGTCAGAGGCGGCCATGTTTGCAGTGATCTGTAATGTAGCACCAGTAATCCCTGCTCCCTCCCCACCCTGGAAATCACATCGAAATCATACACATCAGCAGGAATCTGGTGCTGAGTCTGCTAGGAGTTGTAGTCCCACAAACACAGGCTGCTAAACCCTGAAAACATTTCCATTGTAACTTACAGGGTATCTTCACACAACCTACAGTCTACTGCTCCCTGATATCAGCCATTTCAGACTGGAGAGGCCTGAGGTGCAGGGTATGCAGATGTGACTGTAGTGTCTGTGTAATGTGTGTATATGGTGTGTATATAGTATATATAGTGTGTATGTGTGTGTATATAGTATATATAGTGTGTGTGTATGGTGCGTGTGTGTGTATATGGTATATATAGTGTATATATAGTGTCTGTGTGTATATAGTATGTGTGTATATAGTGTGTATATAGTATATATAATGTGTGTATAGTGTGTGTGTGTGTATATATATATATATATAGATTGTGTATGTGACTGTATTGTGCACTGTGTGTATATGGTGTGTATAGTGTGTATATAGTATATATAATGTGTGTATAGTGTGTGTGTGTGTGTATATGTATAGATTGTGTATGTGACTGTATTGTGCACTGTGTGTTTCTCTTGTGCCTCCTTTTTGTGTCCCCTTTCTCCCTGGTTTGAGGTCCTGCTGTTCTCCTACCTCTCGTCCCCTTTGTGGTGCCCTGATGTCCCCTCCTCCCGTGGCCTATGGGGGGTAGTAAGTCACTTTGTGTTCCCAGCTGAGGTGTGGATTCACACCAGGCATACCCCCTGCCAGCCTCGTGATTTGCATGGCAATGAGGCACCAATGCCAGATGTCCCCTTCCCTCTTCACGTGGAGGAATTTACTGCACAAAGACTCCGGGAACAAAGTGCCCGAGATAAAGCCCTGGGCAGGGGAGTGGGCACGGCCTCGATATGTGAGCACCTGGGTACAGGATGGGCGAGCAGGGGGCATGCAGAGAGGTGCCCGGCGTGAGCGGCGCTGGCACTGAGGCGCTTTGTGCAGTCTCCATTCTCCTTTGTCAGGCTGCCCAGTTCTGCAGAGCGAAGCAGAATCTATTCATCCTGCAGCAGAGCCGGATCACATCACAGACAGAGCCAGTGTCCCCAATAGTGCTTTCTGCAGCCAGTACTGGCACAGCCCATATACCCACCGCCTGCCACTAGAACCTCATACAGTGACTTTCCTCTAATCCAGAATCAGCAGGACCATTTCTGGATTATCAGAGGGTCCTGGAAAAGTCACACTTGTAATAGTAAAAAAACTTCAGAGAGACCCGGTGCCCATAGAGCCCAGGAGCTTCTGATTGAACGGGCCCTTTACGTACCATAGAAGTCATTATGTCTTTGGCCAGTTTACCCCCACCTGTCCGACTGTCATACAACCTCAAGAGCGTTCAATCCGTAACAAGAAACCAAATTCTGAATGCAGCTTTGGGTGTGAATGGAGAGAACATCATGTAACACATAATCAGTTTTAGAGCTCATGCTGGCTGGGCCTGCAAATTGAGGCCCGCAATGCAGGGCACCGACCATATGCCCACCGTCTGCGGATGCTCAGCCATTCACTTGAATGGAGTCTATGATCCATATCCGACGGTCCGCACCGCAAAAAAGTAGTGCAATCACAACTATTTGCAGTGCAGAGGCACGGACATAAAACCCATGGAAGCATTCTGTAGCGCCTCCGTGGGGTTCTGTGCTGTCGTTCCGCACCGCACCTTCCGGATCCGTGATGCGGTGCACAAACAGCCGGTGCCCGTATATTTTGGACTCGCTGTTTGCGGGCCGCAATACGGTCGTGTGCATCAGCCCTTAAGATGTAGTAATAAACTGTTGTAAAAGTGACGTTTCCTCTAAGGCCAGGTTCACACTGCAACATTTGTCGCGCGACATTTTTTCTCACCAATGTCGCAGGACAATTTTTATAATGATAGTCTATGGTGTCGCATGCAACAGTTGCAGGAAAATCCATATCAAACAGATTTATTGCGACAGTCACATTGCAGTCGCAGGATGTCGCAGGTCGCAGTGCTACACCATAGACTATCATTATAAAAATTGTCGCGGGACAAATGTCGTTGTGTAGACCTAGCCTAAAGCACTGGTCTCCCACCTGGGGCTCTCCAGCTGTGGCAAAGCTGCATCTCTTACCTTAATCGGACAACAACCTTCCTGATGGGAGTTGTAGTTTTGACAACAGTTGGAGAGCCACAGTTTGAGGACCTGCTGTAAAGATTCATAGACTGAAGCAACCCTTATGCCTCATTCACACATCAGTGTTCGGTCAGTGATTTCCATCAGTAATTTTGAGCCCAAACCAGGTGCGGCTCTAAACACAGAACAGGAGCAGATCTTTCCATTATACCTTATGTCAGGTGGAGGCTCCAATCCTGGTTTTGGCTTACAATCACTGATGGAAATCACTGACCAAACACTGACTGTGTGAATGAGGCTTTAGGCCAGAATGTACCGCACTGAGTCTGTCCATCTGCACAGTGAGGGATTTAGTCGCTTGCACAGTGACCGGAGCAGAAATCGTACATCTCCTGGACTGTATCCCTGCGTGCAGTTACACATACTGTAGGTCATATCCCTCACGCCATGTCTTTTTTTGTCTGAAGTTATTACATCTTCTGGGTCCTCGAAGCACAAGTGCGGACCCCCGGGGTAGAAGATCAGCTGTTATTGTGTGACCCTGCTCCCAGCTGTCAGGAGATTTGTGTATGAATAGTGCGCGGGGCGATTGTGGTCATTGTGTCTCATTCTTCAGCATTGTTCCCCTGAGCTCTACCTCCTTTCATTGTGTTTTCTATGGGGGAGGGGCATAAACGTATTGGTTTGCTACAATGTATCCAGTCTGAACAATCCTCTGCGATATAAACACATCAGCAGCACAAATCTTTCTCCTGTCCTGATAGTTTGTTACAGTGTATCGGTGCAGGTAAAATGTATCAGTCCGGAAAGTGTTTGTATCACAGAGGATTGTCTAGACTGGATACATTTGTAACAAATCCTCATCTGTGAAATATATTAGGTCTGTGCAGTTTTCATGTATTGACAGCAAGCACAGATCTTGAAGGTGGTATGGAATTAGAACACAAAGGGGAAGATTTACTAAGATCGGTGCCAAACATTTGCATCAAACGTATTGTGCATTTTCGGGCTGTTCATGCACCCAAACAAAACCTACACTAGCTGTGGGCTTGCCCCCCCCCCCCCCTTCACGAAAAAGTACAGTGATAAATAGAAAATTCCCAAAATGCCACTTGTGCAAATATTTGCGATGCATAATGCAACAAACCCTTTAACACTTGCTGTGAATTTGACCAATTAAATGTAATGTCCTTCTCTGTTCCATTTCAGGTCCGATCCAGGGAGGGAAGAAAATCAGGATCGAGACTCTTATTAGCACTTGCCCAGTTTTCTGCAGCTCTCATATCTCCCCAGATGGTGGCCATGGCCTGTAGGAAACTCCTTGTGTTGACATATTACAAGTTGCTGATTGGATTTCTCATCACTTCTTTAACGGGATCTGAAGCCAACGAATGTCCTCAGCTTTGTGTTTGTGGGAACCGTCCTTGGTTTACTCCACAGTCGACCTACCGCGAGGCCAAAACCGTGGATTGCAATGACCTACGTCTGACCAAGATCCCAGCCAACCTTTCTGCAGACACCCAGGTGCTTCTTCTGCAGAGCAACAACATCGAGCGGACTAATGGAGAACTTCAGCAGCTGGTGAACCTCACGGAGCTTGATCTTTCCCAGAATAACATCACCTCCATTCAAGATGTGGGTCTGGCCAATCTCAGCCAGCTCACCACTCTGCACCTGGAGGAGAACCAAGTCTTCGAAATGACTGACTACTGTCTTCAAGACTTGACCAACCTTGAGGAACTCTACATCAACCACAACCAGCTCAGCTCCATCTCACCTAGTGCCTTTGCTGGACTGCGCAGTTTACTCCGCCTGCACCTAAATTCAAATAAATTGCGGATTATTGACAGTCGCTGGTTTGATTCCACCCCTATCTTGGAGATCCTAATGATTGGTGAAAACCCAGTCATCGGTATATTGGATCTAAATTTCCAACCACTGAGAAGTTTGAGGAGCTTAGTCTTGGCCGGCATGTACCTTAGTGACATTCCAGGGAACGCTTTGTTGGGGTTGGATAATCTGGAGAGTTTATCCTTCTATGACAATAAGCTCAGTCAAGTTCCCCAGGTGGCTCTACAAAAACTTCCGAACCTCAAGTTTTTGGACCTTAATAAAAATCCCATCAGAAAGATTCAGGAAGGAGACTTCAAGAACATGTTACGCCTGAAGGAGCTGGGGATCAACAACATGGCAGAGCTTGTATCTATAGACCGCTACGCTCTAGACAATCTCCCAGAGTTAACGAAGCTTGAAGCTACAAACAATCCGAAACTGTCCTATATCCACCGATCCGCCTTCCGTAATGTGCCTACCCTGGAGAGCTTGATGCTAAATAATAATGCTCTGAACTCTGTGTACAAGGGTACGGTGGAATCGCTGCCCAATCTGCGGGAAATTAGTATCCACAGTAACCCGATACGTTGTGACTGCGTCTTGCACTGGATAGGTTCCAATCAAACCACCATCCGTTTTATGGAGCCGCTGTCCATGTTTTGCGCATTTCCCCCAGAATATCGAGGCCAGTCTGTGAAGGAGGCCTTGGCTCAGGACTCGACTGCAGAGCAGTGTTTACCCATGATAGCTCAAGAAACCTTCCCCAGCCATCTCAGCCTAGACTTAGGTATGACCATTTCCTTGGATTGCAGAGCAATGGCCGAACCTGAGCCTGATATCTACTGGGTTACCCCCATGGGCCATAAGGTTACCACAGAGACTTTATCTGATAAATATCGCTTGGGCGGGGAAGGGACCCTGCAGATCAGCAATGTGCAGGTGGAGGACTCTGGCCGGTACACCTGTGTGGCACAAAATTCAGAAGGGGCAGACACCAGGGTGGCAACACTGCGTATAAACGGGACCCTTCTGGATGGTTCTCAGGTTCTCCGGCTTTACGTGCAGCAGACTGAAGCTAGTTCAGTCCTGGTGTCCTGGAAGGTTAGCTCCAGTGTCTTGGCTTCTAACCTGAAGTGGTCTTCTGCCACCATGAAGATTGACAACCCTCACATCACATACACGGCCCGGGTTCCTGCCGACGTCCACGAATACAACCTGACCCATCTCCAACCCGCCACCGAGTACGAAGTGTGTCTGACGGTATCTGGTCTACATCAACAAGCTCAGCGAGCCTGCATTAATGTCACCACCAAGGGCACGTCCTACTCATTGACCGTCACCGACCAGGAGACCAGCGCGGCCCTGGCTGCCGTTATGGGGTCTCTTTTTGCCCTCATCAGTTTTGCTTCGGTTTCTGTTTACGCAGCAAAAAGATTCCAGAGGAAAAACTATCGTCATTCCCTGAAGAAGTACATGCAGAAGACATCTTCCATCCCACTGAACGAGCTGTACCCCCCACTCATCAGCCTGTGGGAGGGGGACAGTGAGAAGGAGACGGGGACTGCGGAGACCAAAGCCTCCCAGGTGGACACAACCCGGAGCTATTACATGTGGTAACGCCTGATGGTGACATCTGAGCAGAGCACAATGACTGATGGAGGCGACTACAACACCCCCATGGCCCCCTTAGATTTCCCCTTACACCCCCCATGGTCTTGTTAGGTTTGCCCTTGACCCCCCATGGGCCCAGTAAGTTTCCCCTTCACCCCCATGTCCACCTTAGGTTCCCATTACATCCCCTATCACCCCCTTATGTCCTTCTCTATCTTTCCTCTTTTTGTCCTCCCTTGTGCGCTGCCCGGCCAGAAACCCATGAACGGCTGCCAAGTCCGAGCTGCTGACGGCTCCGCTGCCTCAGTGGGCGACTCTTGGTCGCGTTTCAAGCTTGTCAGTTACTGGACGTCAATGTAAATCCATTTAGGATCGAGCTGCAGGAAGACGAGAGAAAAGTGCAGTCTCATCATTACGCTTCATCACTGAGGCAAATATAGATATAGCAAAGGCCCAACCAGGGGGACATGGGCGGAGGGGCATGCATCCTGGGGGCCAGTGGGGCCCCCAACCAGCTACTCAGTGTAGATGCCAAGCCATGAATCCAGGCCCAGCTGACGACTGGTCCTGAAATCATAGAGAACCGTCTATTAGAAGGATGGACCTGGTGACTTAAAGGGGCACTCCACCTAACCCTACTGACTTAGCATTTTGCACATCCGTGCTTGGAATTCTCACTCTCATTAGGCCTATGTATGTTTCTTACACTTGGACATGACGCAGAGCTGCTTTCTAACTTCCAGTGTGTATAATCCAGGGAAGGCGGCAGATCTGTGTCCTGTTCAACGGAGGCACAAATGAGAATCACTTTGGTTGCTGATGTGAGGTTGATGCAGAAAGATAAGCCATGGCAGTCTACATGCCATACCCGATGGACTCACCCACCCAAAGGTGCCCTCTAATTGCCAGTCATTGCCCCAACAGTCACAGACTGCATTGCATTATGGGATCCTAGCAGAACTGCCGGGGGTTATGGGGTGAAGCTTTGAATGCAGTTCTGGTTGTGACTGGAGTAGAAGACCATGCACATAATAATATCATGGGAGCAGCGGTATTGAAGGTTTAGGCAAAGTGATTCTATTAACCCCTTCCCCCCTGCACCTGTACAGTCTGGACTGTTATAACCTGTCAGCGGGGCGCCAATATTTACGCAGCCTTCCTTCATTGTAAATGAATGGATCCTTTGCAGCTTGTCGGTTTCTGGCCAGGCGGCGCAGCAACGCATTTCGGCGTCTTTGCTGCTATGGTGGCAGAGTGATTTTATTCGGCCTGGATTATTTTGGTTTTTCTCGTACGGCGTATCGCAGCTTTATTGGGAGGAATTTTTGTTTTTCTCGCTCCCGATTTCCCATTTTAGACATTTTTATCTTTTTAATTATTTCGGCAAAGGGCTGATTTATAAAGCGGCCAGCGCGCCACGTGAACACTTGTTGAATTGGCGTGAGCAAAACCCGGAGGGCACGGACCCCGCCCGCAGTGAACAAAAATTCCGCCTCCGCCCCAAAAACAAGTGAACTGACTGTATCGTTGTATCAACTTCTTCTCTGGAATTTTTTGGACTGATGGGGAACAGGAGCCTGAACCCCTTTTATAGTAGAAGATTAAAGCTTCCTGGTAGAGCTGTCCTAGCAATATGTCCTCTCACCCCCCCCCCCCCCCCCCACTTACACAGGCAGCCATCTTGAACACACAAGCCGTGGACTGGCTGGAGGAGTAGTGACGTCATCAGTTTCTGAAGAAAAGCCATGCTATAACCACCCCTGAGTGACTGATAGACTGCGTCCCCATGACAGCTCTTCTGGTCGGTGGAATGGCTGCCACTGCTGCATGCGTAGACGACGGGTGCTCTTTAGGGACGCTTCATCCTGAGTATCATGCGTGAGAGACGGGCGGCTGCTCTCATTTCTTCGCCACATCATTACAAGGTGCATTGAGACCTCAGGAAGAAAATAACTTTCACTGCTTCAGTGGCGGCGGCGACGGCCGCTTGTCACGTGACTGTTACCGCATGTCACCTTCCTCGTTAAAGCACAACGTCATACTATTCCGCTCAGCCTAGTAAGGCGGTAGAGAGTAGCATACAGCTCACCCCACCCCCGAATGCCATCTAATGCAGAGTAATTGTATAGCGCTAGATTCACTTTATTCTGTACAATGCGAGGTTTTCTATATAAAATAAACCCTGTTTTTCACACTGCGCCGTAAAATTATTAATTGTTTTTGTTAGCACCAGCAGCGCTGTTGTAAAACTACAAGTCCCAGCATGCCCCGATAGCTGCCTGTGGTCATATCCTGCCAGGGATTGGAGCTGCACTGCTGGTGGGGAGTCATGGGTGGCAGCCCATTGTGACCACCAGGTGGCGCTGCTACTGGCTGCAGCAGATGACTCATTGCATTGATACATTTCGCTACATGACAGCTGTCAATCATTATATCAGGGGACGCAGCAGAACTGCGACTACAGACAGGGACTATCCGGAGAAGTAATGCTCTGCTTCTGACTGATCAGCTGGAGGTGAGAATTAGACAGGTTCTGGGGCCGCTGCCCCCAGTGTCGCACAGCAGAGCTCTACATGTTACTGCTGGATCAGGCTGGGATTGTATTTTGGTCATTTTCACACATTTATATTTAAAAAATGTTTAATTAACAACTGAGACCCAAGGGAACATTCAGAAAGCCAGTCGTTTGTGATACTGTGATGCAGAGCTGTGTATCCAAGCTTGTCCTGTGTGATACTGTCTGCTGAGCTGTGTATCTAATCCTATCCTGTGTGATACTGTCTGCTGAGCTGTGTATCTAATCCTATCCTGTGTGATACTGTCTGCTGAGCTGTGTATCTAATCCTATCCTGTGTGATACTGTCTGCTGAGCTGTGTATCTAATCCTATCCTGTGTGATACTGTCTGCTGAGCTGTGTATCTAATCCTATCCTGTGTGATACAGTCTGCTGAGCTGTGTATCTAATCCTATCCTGTGTGATACAGTCTGCTGAGACAATGTATCTAATCCCATCATGTGTGATACTGTCTGCTGAAACTATGTATCTAATCCCATCATGTGTGATACTGTCTGCTGAGCTGTGTATCTAATCCTATCCTGTGTGATACTGTCTGCTGAGCTGTGTATCTAATCCTATCCTGTGTGATACTGTCTGCTGAGCTGTGTATCTAATCCTATCCTGTGTGATACAGTCTGCTGAGCTGTGTATCTAATCCTATCCTGTGTGATACTGTCTGCTGAGCTGTGTATCTAATCCTATCCTGTGTGATACTGTCTGCTGAGCTGTGTATCTAATCCTATCATGTGTGATACTGTCTGCTGAGCTGTGTATCTAATCCTATCCTGTGTGATACTGTCTGCTGAGTTGTGTATCTAATCTTATCAGGTGTGATGTGGTGTCACAGGGACCGCACTCTGACCTGTAATGAGGCATGTCTGGTAACTCCAGGTGGGGGCCTCGGTGCGGTGTTGTGCCTGTGTCTCGGGGCGATGCAGCGCGGCAGATGATCGATACGTGTAATGTACAGTCTCAGCAGCGCCATAAGTCTTTGTTTACATTATTGCTTCTCGACGGATATTGAGGCTTAGATGGTTCTCTGCGTCTTGTCTCCCCAAGGGCGTTTTAGAGACCCTAATGCAAGACCATAAAACCAGCAGCCATCATCCATCATTGTGTGAGGAAGATGAAGGGGAGAAATCAGAGATAAGTCTGCAACTCAGGACCAAAAAGATCTCCCTGAGAGCAGTGGAGGAGCAGAGAGGAAGGAGAAGGAGCAGAGAGGAAGAAGCATGGGGAGAGAAGAAGAGGCAGAGAGGAAGGAGCATGGGGAAAAGAAGAACGGGTAGAGAGGAAGGAGCAGGAGGAGAGAAGAAGAGGCAGAGAGGAAGGAGCATGGGGAAAGAAGAAGAGACAGAGAGGAAGGAGCACAGGGAGAGAAGAAGAGGCAGAGAGGAAGGAGCATGGGGAGAGAAGGGGCAGAGAGGAAGGAGCATGGGGAGAGAAGAAGGGGCAGAGAGGAAGGAGCATGGGGAGACAAGAAGGGGCAGAGAGGAAGGAGCATGGGGAGAGAAGAAGGGGCAGAGAGGAAGGAGCATGGGGAGAGAAGAAGGGGCAGAGAGGAAGGAGCATGGGGAAAGAAGAAGAGACAGAGAGGAAGTAGCGTGGGGAAAGAGGATAAGGCAGAGAGGAAAGAGCATGGGGATAGAAGAAGGGGCAGAGAGGAAGGAGCATGGGGAGAGAGGATGAGGCAGAGAGGAAGGAGCATGGGGATAGAAGAAGGGGCAGAGAGGAAGGAGCATGGGGAGAGAAGAATGGGCAGAGAGGAAGGAGCATGGGGAGAGAAGAAGCGGCAGAGAGGAAGGAGCATGGGGAGAGAAGAAGCGGCAGAGAGGAAGGAGCATGGGGAGAGAAGAAGGGGCAGAGAGGAAGGAGCATGGAGAGAGAAAAAGGAGCAGGGGATAGTGGAAGGAGAAGGGGCAGAGAGTAAGGAGCATGGGGAGACAAGAAGAGGCAGAGAGGAAGGAGCATAAGGAGAGAAGAGGAAGGAGCACGGGGAGAGAAGGGGCAGAGAGGAAGGAGAATGGGAAGAAAAGAAGAGGCAGAGAGGAAGGAGCATGGGAAGAGTGGAAGGAGAAGGGGCAGAGAGGAAGGAGCATGGGGAGAGAAGAAAGGGCAGAGAGGAAGGAGCATGGTGAGAGAAGCCGAGTCAGAGAGGAAGGAGTATGGGGAGAGAAGAACGGCCAGAGAGGAAGGAGCATGGGGAGAGAAGAACGGGCAGAGAGGAATGAGCATGGGGAGAGAAGAACGGGCAGAGAGGAATGAGCATGGGGAGAGAAGAAGAGGCAGAGAGGAAGGAGCATGGGGAGAGAAGAAGGGGCAGAGAGGAAGGAGCATGGGGAGAGAAGAAAGGGCAGACAGGAAGGAGCATGGGGAAAGAAGAAGAGGAAGGAGCATGGGGAGAGAAGTAGGGGCAGAGAGGAAGAAGCATGGGGAGAGAAGACGAGGCAGAGAGGAAGGAGCATGGGGAGAGAAGAAGAGGCAGAGAGGAAGGAGCATGGGGAGAGAAGAAGAGGCAGAGAGGAAGGAGCATGGGGAGAGAAGAAGAGGCAGAGAGGAAGGAGCATGGGGAGAGAAGAACGGGCAGAGAGGAAGGAGCATGGGGAGAGAAGAACGGGCAGAGAGGAAGGAGCATGGGGAGAGAAGAAGGGGCAGAGAGGAAGGAGCATGGGGAGAGAAGAAGGGGCAGAGAGGAAGGAGCATGGGGAGAGAAGAAGGGGCAGAGAGGAAGGAGCATGGGGAGAGAAGAAGGACCAGGAGAGAGTGGAAGGAGAAGGGGCAGAGAGGAAGGAGCATGGGGAGAGAAGAAGCGGCAGAGAGGAAGGAGCACGGGGAGAGAAGAAGAGGCAGAGAGGAATGAGCACGGGGAGAGAAGAAGAGGCAGAGAGGAATGAGCACGGGGAGAGAAGAAGAGGCAGAGAGGAAGGAGCATGGGGAGAGAAGAAGAGGCAAAGAGCATGGGGAGAGAAGAAGGGGCAGAGAGGAAGGAGCATGGGAGAGAAGAAGAGGAAGGAGCATGGGGAGAGAAGAAGAGGCAGAGAGGAAGGAGCATGGGGAGATAAGAAGAGGCAGAGAGGAAGGAGCATGGTGAAAGAAGAAGAGACAGAGAGGAAAGAGCATGGGGAGAGAAGAAGAGGCAGAGAGGAAGGAGCATGGGGAGAGAGGATGAGGCAGAGAGGAAGGAGCATGGGGAGAGAAGAAGGGGCAGAGAGGAAGGAGCATGGGGAGAGAAGAAGGGGCAGAGAGGAAGGAGCATGGGGAGACAAGAAGAGGCAGAGAGGAAGGAGCATGGGGAGAGAAGAAGGGGCAGAGAGGAAGGAGCATGGGGAGAGAAGAAGGGGCAGAGAGGAAGGAGCATGGGGAAAGAAGAAGAGACAGAGAGGAAGTAGCGTGGGGAAAGAGGATAAGGCAGAGAGGAAAGAGCATGGGGATAGAAGAAGGGGCAGAGAGGAAGGAGCATGGGGAGAGAGGATGAGGCAGAGAGGAAGGAGCATGGGGAGAGAAGAAGGGGCAGAGAGGAAGGAGCATGGGGAGAGAAGAAGGGGCAGAGAGGAAGGAGCATGGGGAGACAAGAAGGGGCAGAGAGGAAGGAGCATGGGGAGAGAAGAAGGGGCAGAGAGGAAGGAGCATGGGGAGAGAAGAAGGGGCAGAGAGGAAGGAGCATGGGGAAAGAAGAAGAGACAGAGAGGAAGTAGCGTGGGGAAAGAGGATAAGGCAGAGAGGAAAGAGCATGGGGATAGAAGAAGGGGCAGAGAGGAAGGAGCATGGGGAGAGAGGATGAGGCAGAGAGGAAGGAGCATGGGGAGAGAAGAAGGGGCAGAGAGGAAGGAGCATGGGGAGAGAAGAATGGGCAGAGAGGAAGGAGCATGGGAGAGAAGAAGCGGCAGAGAGGAAGGAGCATGGGGAGAGAAGAAGGGGCAGAGAGGAAGGAGCATGGAGAGAGAAAAAGGACCAGGGGATAGTGGAAGGAGAAGGGGCAGAGAGTAAGGAGTATGGGGAGACAAGAAGAGGCAGAGAGGAAGGAGCATAAGGAGAGAAGAGGAAGGAGCATGGGGAGAGAAGGGGCAGAGAGGAAGGAGCATGGGAAGAAAAGAAGAGGCAGAGAGGAAGGAGCATGGGAAGAGTGGAAGGAGAAGGGGCAGAGAGGAAGGAGCATGGGGAGAGAAGAACGGGCAGAGAGGAAGGAACATGGGGAGAGAAGAAGAGGCAGAGAGGAAGGAGCATGGGGAGAGAAGAACGGGCAGAGAGGAAGGAGCATAGGGAGAGAAGAACGGGCAGAGAGGAAGGAGCATGGGGAGAGAAGAAGAGGCAGAGAGGAAGGAGCATGGGGAGAGAAGAAGGGGCAGAGAGGAAGGAGCATGGGGAGAGAAGAAAGGGCAAGAGAGGAAGGAGCATGGGGAAAGAAGAAAGGGCAGAGAGGAAGGAGCATGGGGAAAGAAGAAAGGGCAGAGAGGAAGGAGCATGGGGAAAGAAGAAGGGGCAGAGAGGAAGGAGCATGGGGAGAGAAGAAGGGGCAGAGAGGAAGGAGCATGGGGAGACAAGAAGGGGCAGAGAGGAAGGAGCATGGGGAGAGAAGAAGGGGCAGAGAGGAAGGAGCATGGGGAGAGAAGAAGGGGCAGAGAGGAAGGAGCATGGGGAAAGAAGAAGAGACAGAGAGGAAGTAGCGTGGGGAAAGAGGATAAGGCAGAGAGGAAAGAGCATGGGGATAGAAGAAGGGGCAGAGAGGAAGGAGCATGGGGAGAGAGGATGAGGCAGAGAGGAAGGAGCATGGGGAGAGAAGAAGGGGCAGAGAGGAAGGAGCATGGGGAGAGAAGAATGGGCAGAGAGGAAGGAGCATGGGGAGAGAAGAAGCGGCAGAGAGGAAGGAGCATGGGGAGAGAAGAAGGGGCAGAGAGGAAGGAGCATGGAGAGAGAAAAAGGACCAGGGGATAGTGGAAGGAGAAGGGGCAGAGAGTAAGGAGTATGGGGAGACAAGAAGAGGCAGAGAGGAAGGAGCATAAGGAGAGAAGAGGAAGGAGCATGGGGAGAGAAGGGGCAGAGAGGAAGGAGCATGGGAAGAAAAGAAGAGGCAGAGAGGAAGGAGCATGGGAAGAGTGGAAGGAGAAGGGGCAGAGAGGAAGGAGCATGGGGAGAGAAGAACGGGCAGAGAGGAAGGAACATGGGGAGAGAAGAAGAGGCAGAGAGGAAGGAGCATGGGGAGAGAAGAACGGGCAGAGAGGAAGGAGCATAGGGAGAGAAGAACGGGCAGAGAGGAAGGAGCATGGGGAGAGAAGAAGAGGCAGAGAGGAAGGAGCATGGGGAGAGAAGAAGAGGCAGAGAGGAAGGAGCATGGGGAGAGAAGAAGGGGCAGAGAGGAAGGAGCATGGGGAGAGAAGAAAGGGCAGAGAGGAAGGAGCATGGGGAGAGAAGAAAGGGCAGAGAGGAAGGAGCATGGGGAAAGAAGAAAGGGCAGAGAGGAAGGAGCATGGGGAAAGAAGAAAGGGCAGAGAGGAAGGAGCATGGGAAAGAAGAAGAGGAAGTAGCATGGGGAGAGAAGTAGGGGCAGAGAGGAAGAAGCATGGGGAGAGAGGAAGAGGCAGAGAGGAAGGAGCATGGGGAGAGAAGAAGAGGCAGAGAGGAGGGAGCATGGGGAGAGAAGAAGAGACAGAGAGGAAGGAGCATGGGGAGAGAAGAACGGGCAGAGAGGAAGGAGCATGGGGAGAGAAGAAGGGGCAGAGAGGAAGGAGCATGGGGAGAGAAGAAGGACCAGGGGCGAGTGGAAGGAGAAGGGGCAGAGAGGAAGTAGCATGGGGAGAGAAGAACGGGCAGAGAGGAAGGAGCATGGGGAGAGAAGAAGAGGCAGAGAGGAATGAGCACGGGGAGAGAAGAAGAGGCAGAGAGGAAGGAGCATGGGAAAGAGAAGAAGAGGCAGAGAGGAAGGAGCATGGGGAGAGAAAAAGAGGAAGGAGCATGGGGAGAGAAGAAGGGGCAGAGAGGAAGGAGCATGGGAGAGAAGAAGAGGAAGGAGCATGGGGAGAGAAGAAGAGGCAGAGAGGAAGGAGCATGGGGAGAGAAGAAGGGGCAGAGAGGAAGGAGCATGGGAGAGAAGAAGAGGAAGGAGCATGGGGAGAGAAGAAGGGGCACAGAGGAGGGAGCATGGGGAGAGAAGAAGAGACAGAGAGGAAGGAGCATGGGGAGAGAAGACGGGCAGAGAGGAAGGAACATGGGGAGAGAAGAAGAGGCAGAGAGGAAGGAGCATGGGAGAGGCAGAGAGGAAGGAGCATGGGGAGAGAAGAAGGGGCAGAGAGGAAGGAGCATGGGAGAGGCAGAGAGGAAGGAGCATGGGGAGAGAAGAACGGGCAGAGAGGAAGGAACATGGGGAGAGAAGAAGAGGCAGAGAGGAAGGAGCATGGGAGAGGCAGAGAGGAAGGAGCATGGGGAGAGAAGAAGGGGCAGAGAGGAAGGAGCATGGGAGAGGCAGAGAGGAAGGAGCATGGGGAGAGAAGAAGGGGCAGAGAGGAAGGAGCATGGGAGAGGCAGAGAGGAAGGAGCATGGGAGAGAAGAGAGACAGAGAGGAGGGAGCATGGGGAGAGAAGAAGAGACAGAGAGGAAGGAGCATGGGGAGAGAAGAACGGGCAGAGAGGAAGGAACATGGGGAGAGAAGAAGAGGCAGAGAGGAAGGAGCATAGGGAGAGAAGAACGGGCAGAGAGGAAGGAGCATAGGGAGAGGAAGAACGGGCAGAGAGGAAGGAGCATAGGGAGAGAAGAACGGGCAGAGAGGAAGGAGCATGGGGACAGAAGAAGGGGCAGAGAGGAAGGAGCATGGGGAGAGAAGAAGGACCAGGGGAGAATGGAAGGAGAAGGGGCAGAGAGGAAGGAGCATGGGGAGAGAAGAAAGGGCAGAGAGGAAGGAGCATGGGGAGAGAAGTAGGGGCAGAGAGGAAGGAGCATGGGGAGAGAAGAAGAGGCAGAGAGGAAGGAGCATGGGGAGAGAAGAAGAGGCAGAGAGGAAGGAGCATGGGGAGAAAAGAAGAGGCAGAGAGGAAGGAGCATGGGGAGAGAAGAAGAGACAGAGAGGAAGGAGCATGGGGAGAGAAGAACGGGCAGAGAGGAAGGAACATGGGGAGAGAAGAAGAGGCAGAGAGGAAGGAGCATGGGGAGAGAAGAACGGGCAGAGAGGAAGGAGCATAGGGAGAGAAGAACGGGCAGAGAGGAAGGAGCATGGGGAGAGAAGAAGAGGCAGAGAGGAAGGAGCATGGGGAGAGAAGAAGGGGCAGAGAGGAAGGAGCATGGGGAGAGAAGAAAGGGCAGAGAGGAAGGAGCATGGGGAAAGAAGAAGAGGAAGGAGCATGGGGAGAGAAGTAGGGGCAGAGAGGAAGAAGCATGGGGAGAGAAGAAGAGGCAGAGAGGAAGGAGCATGGGGAGAGAAGAAGAGGCAGAGAGGAGGGAGCATGGGGAGAGAAGAAGAGACAGAGAGGAAGGAGCATGGGGAGAGAAGAACGGGCAGAGAGGAAGGAACATGGGTAGAGAAGAAGAGGCAGAGAGGAAGGAGCATAGGGAGAGAAGAACGGGCAGAGAGGAAGGAGCATAGGGAGAGAAGAACTGGCAGAGAGGAAGGAGCATGGGGAGAGAAGAAGGGGCAGAAAGGAAGGAGCATGGGGAGAGAAGAAGGACCAGGGGCGAGTGGAAGGAGAAGGGGCAGAGAGGAAGTAGCATGGGGAGAGAAGAACGGGCAGAGAGGAAGGAGCATGGGGACAGAAGAAGGGGCAGAGAGGAAGGAGCATGGGGAGAGAAGAAGGACCAGGGGAGAGTGGAAGGAGAAGGGGCAGAGAGGAAGGAGCATGGGGAGAGAAGAAAGGGCAGAGAGGAAGGAGCATGGGGAGAGAAGAAGAGGCAGAGAGGAATGAGCACGGGGAGAGAAGAAGAGGCAGAGAGGAATGAGCACGGGGAGAGAAGAAGAGGCAGAGAGGAAGGAGCATGGGGAGAGAAGAAGGACCAGGGGCGAGTGGAAGGAGAAGGGGCAGAGAGGAAGGAGCATAGGGAGAGAAGAACGGGCAGAGAGGAAGGAGCATGGGGACAGAAGAAGGGGCAGAGAGGAAGGAGCATGGGGAGAGAAGAAGGACCAGGGGAGAGTGGAAGGAGAAGGGGCAGAGAGGAAGGAGCATGGGGAGAGAAGAACGGGCAGAGAGGAAGGAGCATGGGGAGAGAAGAAGAGGCAGAGAGGAATGAGCACGGGGAGAGAAGAAGAGGCAGAGAGGAATGAGCACGGGGAGAGAAGAAGAGGCAGAGAGGAAGGAGCATGGGAAGAGAAGAAGAGGCAGAGAGGAAGGAGCATGGGGAGAGAAGAAGAGGAAGGAGCATGGGGAGAGAAGAAGGGGCAGAGAGGAAGGAGCATGGGAGAGAAGAAGATGAAGGAGCATGGGGAGAGAAGAAGAGGCAGAGAGGAAGGAGCATGGGGAGAGAAGAAGGGGCAGTGAGGAAGGAGCATGGGAGAGAAGAAGAGGAAGGAGCATGGGGAGAGAAGAAGAGGAAGGAGCATGGGGAGAGAAGAAGGGGCAGAGAAGATGGAGCATGGGGAGAGAAGAAGAAGGAGATCACTGGCCTCCATAAAGATCAGCACACTCCTCTTCTGAAATACTCTGTGCTGCTGGGGACCCGTTCCTTCTACTAGATAACTCTCAGCCTCTGTTCCTCTCTAGATCATGCAGAGCAGCAGGATTGCAGGGGCCCCAGGATCCATTGTTTTGGGGCCACTGTTAGAGAAGTAATGCAGGAACGGAAGACATTTTGCAGATATGTGAAAGGAGACAATGACTGGTGCTAAGAGAATCACAATGTCTCCCCGGTGCTCTGTGTTCTCTTTAGTAAGATTGAGGGTCATTTACAAAGAACGGCTTTTTATTATGGTCTTTTACTCCCCTTTTTACTGACTTTGCCGACAAAGGATGCTCCTAATTTATCACAAGGCGTGTGCATCGTAAATCAGGTGCACCTTCAGCAATCCATACATGGCGGAGAAACCAGACCAGCCCTGACAGGAGTAGCTTTTCACCAATATTTAGGCCCCTTTCACACGGGTGAGTTTTTCCGCGCGGGTGCAATGTGTGAGGTGAACGCATTGCACCCGCACTGAATCCCGACCCATTCACTTCAATGGGGCTGTGCAGATGAGCGGTGATTTTCACGCATCACTTGTGCGTTGCGTCAAAATCGCAGCATGTTCTATATTCTGTGTTTTTCACGCAACGCAGGCCCCATAGAAATGAATGGGGCTGCGTGAAAATTGCATACATCCACAAGCAAGTGCGGATGCAATGCGATTTTCACGCATGGTTGCTAGGAGATTATAAGGATGAGCGACCCCGGACTCCATTAAAGTAAATTCACTGTATTATTTTCCCTTATAATATGGTTATAAAGGTAAATAACAACGTTCTGAATACAGAATGCTTAGTAAAATGTTGCTTGAGGGGTTAAAAATAATAATTATTAACTCACCTCATCCTGTTGTTCGCGCAGCCGGCATCGTCTTCTTTCTTCTTTCAGGACCTGAAAAAGGACCTTTGATGACGTAATCGCGCTCACCACGTGGTGACGTCAGCGCAGGTCCTGCTGAATGAAGGACCTGTCTTCATTCCCTTAACAGATCTGCTTACCAACGCGGGGACACTTCCACTTGTAGTCCGGCCATATGATCATTCCCGGAACATTGCAGACCCCCCCTTCCCCCCAAGATTTTACCATACGCATTTTTTTACACTACCCTGACAGCGGAAGCCCCGTGTCCCCTGAGGATTCGTGGGGCTGACTCTTCCAATTGATGAAACGCGTTGAGACAGTCTCTTCACCGTGGAATCCTTGGAGATTTAAGGCGTGCCATTGGAGCATCCGATCTGGGTCCCTTGAAGCCCTCCTTATGTTAAGGGAATCAGGGCGTTCTAGGGCCTTTAGATCAGGGTGAGGTTCCGGACAGGGCCACCCTTTTCGGAGCGATGACTCCGTATTAGGAGGTCACTAGGGAGTTCAAGTAGGGCACATTAGGGACAGCACCCGATCCCTTACCCCGGCTCCACATCAAGATCCGCTATGTGATTTCTAGACCTTGGAGCTGTCTTTATTGAACTGGCACCCCACCAACATCTCTGTGATGATACCCTACTGGACCAGTAAGATCTAACAGTCTTAATTTATATCCACCCAATGGTGGACATCTATGGTTATCGTTATGGTTATGGTCACTTGAACGCGAAGCCGGCATCTCCTTCTGTCTTCATCTTAGCTGTGTGGAGGAACAGGACCTGTGGTGACGTCACTCCGGTCATCACATGGTCCATCACATGATCTTTTACCATGGTGATGGATCATGTAATGACTGGAGTGACGTCACCACAGGTCCTGTTCCTGCACACATCTAAGATGAAGACAGAAGGAGATGCCGGGCAGCGGGATCAAGTGGATTAAGGTGAGTTAAAAAAATGTATATATTTTTTTTAACCCCTCCAGCCCTATTATACTATGCATTCTGTATTCAGAATGCTATTATTTTCCCTTACAGCCATGTTATAAGGGAAAATAATAATGATCGGGTCTCCATCCCGATCGTCTCCTAGCAACCGTGCGTGAAAATCGCACCACATCCGCACTTGCTTGCGGATGCTTGCGATTTTCACGCAACCCCATTCATTTCTATGGGGCCTGCGTTACGTGAAAAACGCACAAAATAGAGCATGCTGCGATTTTCACTCAACGCATAAGTGATGCGTGAAAATCGCCGCTCATGTGCACAGCCCAATAGAAATGAATGGGTCGGGATTCAGTGAGGGTGCAATACGGTCACCTCACGCATTGCACCCACGCAGAATACTCGCCCGTGTGAAAGGGGCCTTACCCCTGTCATAAGGTTCTCCGGACTCCAGCAACTCATTAATACTCTTTGGGTTTCAAGATCTTTGCCTTCTGACAGTGAAGGGGAACAAATACAGACCTGATGCTTCTCGCAGTTAGATCCAGTGCAGACAATCCTCAGTCTAGATCAGATACAATTGTAACAAAATCTCAGCCTGGACTCCAGACTGATCTATTTTACCTGCACTGATACATTGTAACAAACTGCCAGGAGAGGGACTTGTGCTGCTGACCAGACCGGATATAATTATAACAAACCTTCATATAAATAAATAATTCAAAACAACTTGGAAACAGTAATAGAAATTAATCAGAAAGTAAATTCCATGGTGATTAAGCTTCATTTACATATATACATTTGCATAAAAAGGAACAGTAGTGAAAAAAATGTTACATTGTGTCCTACCTAGTACAGCATGGGTGTCAAACATGCGGCCCGCAATGAATATTTTTGCGGCCCGGCAAGTATTTCTGAACATGAGCGCGCTGCTATCGGCGCGCTCATGTTCTCTCAGCAGCACGGGGAGAAGGAAGCTGTCCTCCCTCCCCCTGTGCTGCTGCCGCTGCCGCTGCCACCAATGAGAAGAGAGGGGGGGGGGAGGAGGGGCGGGCGCACTGCGCCACCAATGAGAATAGAGGGGGGAGGAGGGGCGGGCGCACTGCGCCACCAATGAGAATAGAGGAGGAGGGGGGGCGCACTGCGCCACCAATGATTGGACTATTTCCACACAGAGCGGCGCCCAGCACTCACCATTAGTCCTGGGTGCCGCTCCGTTCGCCCGCAGTGCCCCATTACTGTCTCCTCTCCTGCTCCACATGCTGCTTACTATCGGAGCGATGGGAGGAGACATCAGCTTCACTAGTGGGCGTTCCTTCTCCCTGCGCTGCGATTGGACAGCGCTACAGCCAGGAAGAAGGAACGCCCACTAGTGAAGCTGATGTCTCCTCCCATCGCTCCGATAGTAATCAGCAGCATGTGGAGCAGGAGAGGAGACAGTAATGGGGCACTGCGGGGGAACGAGCGGCGCCCAGGACTAATGGTGAGTGCTGAGACATCGCTGGGCGCCGCTCTGTGTGGCCTGATAGTGAAAGTAGTTTAACACAATACAGGAGGCGGGTGCCGGCAGCAGAATCGCATTGCCGGCACCCTGCCCTGACAGGGAGCTGCGATCAGAGGCAGTTAACCCCTTAGGTGCCGCACCTGAGGGGTTAACTGCTGATCTGCCAGTACCCGCCTCCTGTATAAAGGGGTAATTTATCATTGGTGGTGCACTGTGCCCCCCCCCCTCAACCCCCCCATCCCATTAAAATCATTGGTGGCACAGTGCGCCAGCCCCTCTCAACCCCCCCAGTATTGAAATCATTGGTGGCAGTGGCCACAGGGACCTCTCCCCTCCCCCTCATTGGTGGTGCAGTGGCAGCTTCTGATCGGAGCCCCAGCTGTGTAAGCCTGGGGCTCCGAATCAGTTACCATGGCAGCCAGGACGCTACAGAAGCCCTGGTTGCCATGGTAACATCCCTGATGCTGTGTGCACAAGGCACAGAGCAGCAGGGACAGTGTGAAGTCCTATTCACCCTGACAGAGCTGAATAGGACAAGGGATGAAAGATCCCAGGTTCTCGCCCCTAAGGCTACTTTCACACTTGCGTTCAGAGCGGATCCGTCTGAGACGGATCCGCTCATATAATGCAGACGGTGGATCCGTTCAGAACGGATCCGTCTGCATTATATTGTAAAAAAAATTCTAACTGTGAAAGTAGCTTCAGACGGATCCGTCCAGACTTTTACATTGAAAGTCAATGGGGGACGGATCCGTTTGAAGATTGAGCCATATTGTGTCATCTTCAAACGGATCCGTCCCCATTGACTTCCATTGTAAGTCTGGACGGATCCGCACGCCTCCGCACGGCCAGGCGTTTTTTTTTTATGCGGCCCACATAAACTTAAATTTAGTTTTTTTGGCCCATGTTAGCCTTTGAGTTTGACATGCTTGTAGTACAGGGTCCAAGAGGGCGGAGCATGACACAGGTTCAGCAGTAATCCCTGTGTCATGCTCCACCCCCTCAGATTTCAACACCACATACATCAAAGTGTATTGTTTTTTTCCTGGCCTCATGCACACGACCGTTGTTTCGATCCGCATCCGAACCGCAATTTTTTGGGGGGCGGCTCGGATGCGGATCCATTCACTTCAATGAGGCCGCAAAAGATGCAGACAGCACAGAAAACATTTGCGTGCAAGAGGCCTAGGCAGGGCTTTCCGTAAAGAGATCTGCCCTGTATCAAGATTTACTGGCAATGCTCCATGGGAAAAGAGATCCATCCCACTAGCGCCACCTTCTGGAAGTGGTTCCCCATCCCCCAACCTCTATAGGCCAATGATGCCCTATTTCATAAAGCACCTCTTTACTACAGCTTACAGTTACATCATGGCTTCTACTCCAGTCACATCCAGAGCTGCAATATAAACTGTAATCTCGAAGGCTACGTAACCTCTCCCTGCAGGTTCTGAATCTGCGGTTCTGCACGGTAAGAGAATTGGCCTGTAAGCAGCATCCAGGAGGATTGTGGCGGCAGCTTGGGCTGTGGCTGGAGAAGACATAAGGACTGCAAATTTATATGAATATAATGCACGCACTGACGGCGGAAGTTCTGCAAGGGTCTAATATATCTTGTATTTTAGTTCCTTGCTTTTATCAAACTCTTTGCTTGCTTTTGGTGAACAGAAACTTTTTTTTATCATTTTCATGCAAAAGCTGAAATACTATCCTGACCTAGCGGTATTTACAGCTGAGGGACTGCTGGTGGGAATTCACACACCAGTCCATCTGGGCTCCGGACTGATACACAGTATGTTTCCTGCACCGACACACTGTAACGATCTATCAGGACCTGAGAGAGATGGGCGCTGCTGATGTGTTTAGGTCACAGAGGATTGTCCAGACTAGATACAGTTGTAACAAACCTTCAGCTGTGAGAAGTATTAAGTCTCTATAAGGTGTCAGCCTCTGCATCTAAAAAACTGTTTCCATTCATTGTCAGCAAGCATTGCCACGTTTATCAGTTGTTAATCGGTCAGACAGAAATTCTATTTTCAACAATTGCGGACAATGGTTGCCATTGCTGCTGTGTATGTCCCTTTAAGCAGTTCCTCCTGTCAATGGCGCAGATGCTGTAGAGGATGAGAATGTTCTGTGGATGCTCCGTCTTACACATTGGGTTAATAAAAGGCGCAGCGAGGACCCCCCCCCCCCTCCGCGCGACATCATTAATCATCAGACTTTACTCTCTGAGCCAAATTGTGTAATTAGACAAACGAGGTCTCAATGGTGAAATTTCGCAGCAGTTTATTAGTCCTAAAGTGAAGGTGAATTGTGGAAGTCTCCAGACGCGGGTTGCGCAGGAAGTCGGGGGTCTCGTCTTCTCCTCGCGGCGGGAGGAATGTGTTGCCTGGAAACTGCTTTAAAAACGGTATTAAGAAGAATATTTACACAAAAAAGAGACGTGAGGAGAAGGCGAGCGCTCAGCACACAACCCAAGCTGTCTGCAGCCAACCAATCCGGGGGGGGGACATGGAGACCCAAAAACGGATATAACATTGGGCTTGGGGGCCGCGGAGGTGATAGTTATGTTACAGAGCTGTACTGATCCTGAGCAGAGATGAGCGGATTTCAGGTCATGAAACTCATTAACGCTTCGTTTACTGGTAAAAGGTGGATTGCGTTATGGATTCCGTTACCACGGACCATAACGCAATTCCATGACGGAGGCATTCCGTTATTCATTCCGTCATAATAGAAGTCTATGGTCTGCAAAACGGATCCGTCCCGTTTCCGTTATGCAGGGGAGTCCTCTCTGAGGAACATGTTGTCTTCTGCTCCAGTCGCATCCAGAGCTGCATTACAATTTACTTAGGCCGAATGCACACAGTCATGTTCCGCGGCCGAGAGCGGTCCGTGGTATGCCGGGCTGGATTCCTGTTCAGAGCAGGAGCGCACGGCGTCATTGGTTGCTATGATGCCGTGCGCTTTATGCCGCCGCTGCACTACAGTAATACACTCGTATGATCTATATGAGTGTATTACTGTAGTGCAGCGGCGGCATGGAGCGCACGGCGTCATAGCAACCAATGACGCCGTGCGCTCCTGCTCTGAACAGGAATCCACAAAATGCGGGCCGCAATGCACGAACACAGTCCATGGGGCAGCCGCAGCGGATTGCGGATCCATTCACTTTAATGGGTCCGCGATCCGGCCGTTCCGCAAAAAGATGGGACATGTTCTATCTTTTTGCGGAACGGACGTACGGGACAAAACCCCACGGAAGCACTCTGTAGTGCTCCCGTAGGGTTCCGATTCGTGCTTCCGTTCCGCATCTCCGAATTATGGTGACAGTAGTAATAATGATGGTGGTGATAGTTGTGATGATGGTGGTGATTCCTGCCTCCTCATCTTCCCGGATACCGGCGGTATTTTTAGCTGCAGGGGATTGACGCCGCTATTAGCCACATTAGGAACGCAATTAAAATGAAAAAAAATAACAAGCGGCGTAATTACCCTTGAAGCTGCAGACAGAACAAGAACATTCATCCCTCACATCTCTGCTGGAAACCGCAATGTGCGCGGCCCATGGAGGAAATACGCAAAATCCACGCCGTGCACACTTACTGATCCGATATCACCCGGCGCCAACACAGCGACACCCATCTGAACCCTCTACATCACCACAGTCCCAGCACTACATCTCCTACAACGCACTGCAGCATCCTCTCTACACGCAGCCGTCCAAAAGGGGACAGCAAGTCGAGATGAGCCCCTGCAGAATTCTGAATGCAGCTCTGGAGGTCACTGCCATATTAAACACAAAAAAGTGACAGCAGTTTTATCACACTTATTTCAGACGACCGTATATGTTTAGCGGTCCAAAAATTGTGGATCCGCAAAACACAGATGCCGGACGCGTGGGTTCCGCATTTTGCGCAACGGAACAGCCAGCACTATCATAGAAATGCCTACTCTTGTCCACAATTGCGGGGCTACGGAACGAAGTATAAGTATGGATGCCGACCGCACAGTGTTCTGTCTGCATCTTTTGCGGCCCCATTGAAATGAAAGGGTCTACATCCGGACACTAATATGCAGTCGTCTGAATAAGCTTTTCACCTGTGGTTTAGGACTGCAGGTCGCGTCGACCACATCTGTGCTCGGTCGGCAGCGGCGCATTTACACAGGGAATGAGCGGTCGTAGGAACTTCTGTTCCCAATAACTGGCCCGGTCCTCAGCTTGTGGAAAGGGGCCCTAAAGAAACAAATTACATAGTCAGCTCTGCTACTTCTGTTTATCTAAGAAGGGCTGCATATATTACAGCGAATCCCTGAGGACACGTTTCCCGTATACACTTCATTCTCTGACAATAGGATATTACAAGGCCTGGGCCGCTGCTATCGGAGGTGACAGCTTGCAGCAGGGCAGATAACGCAGCTTCATGGACAGGTGTCTTATCTCTGAATGATGTATCTGTCACTGGATGGGATTTCTTATCCAGTCCTGGAGGCGGAGCCGCACCGTACCATGTGACCGCGCTGATACAATGCACAGCAGCAAATAAAACCTGCAACATTGTAACAGGCACCGGGTCCTTGTACATGTATTACATTGTAACCATCCTCTGCGTCTGGAGGAAAGAAGGTTTGTACACAAACATAGAAGAGGATTCTTTACTGTAAGAGCAGTGAGACTATGGACTCTTACTGTAAGAGCAGTGAGACTATGGACTCTTTACTGTAAGAGCAGTGAGACTATGGACTCTATACTGTAAGAGCAGTGAGACTATGGACTCTATACTGTAAGAGCAGTGAGACTATGGAGCTCTGTACTGTAAGAGCAGTGAGACTATGGACTCTTACTGTAAGAGCAGTGAGACTATGGACTCTTTACTGTAAGAGCAGTGAGACTATGGACTCTATACTGTAAGAGCAGTGAGACTATGGACTCTATACTGTAAGAGCAGTGAGACTATGGACTCTTTACTGTAAGAGCAGTGAGACTATGGACTCTATACTGTAAGAGCAGTGAGACTATGGACTCTATACTGTAAGAGCAGTGAGACTATGGAGCTCTGTACTGTAAGAGCAGTGAGACTATGGACTCTTTACTGTAAGAGCAGTGAGACTATGGACTCTTTACTGTAAGAACAGTGAGACTATGGACTCTTTACTGTAAGAGCAGTGAGACTATGGACTCTTTACTGTAAGAGCAGTGAGACTATTGACTCTTTACTGTAAGAGCAGTGAGACTATGGACTCTTTACTGTAAGAGCAGTGAGACTATGGACTCTATACTGTAAGAGCAGTGAGACTATGGACTCTTTACTGTAAGAGCAGTGAGACTATGGACTCTTTACTGTAAGAGCAGTGAGACTATGGACTCTTTACTGTAAGAGCAGTGAGACTATGGACTCTTTACTGTAAGAGCAGTGAGACTATGGACTCTTACTGTAAGAGCAGTGAGACTATGGACTCTTTACTGTAAGAGCAGTGAGACTATGGACTCTTTACTGTAGAGCAGTGAGACTATGGACTCTTTACTGTAAGAGCAGTGAGACTATGGACTCTTTACTGTAAGAGCAGTGAGACTATGGACTCTTTACTGTAAGAGCAGTGAGACTATGGACTCTTACTGTAAGAGCAGTGAGACTATGGACTCTTATACTGTAAGAGCAGTGAGACTATGGACTCTTTACTGTAAGAGCAGTGAGACTATGGACTCTTTACTGTAAGAGCAGTGAGACTATGGACTCTTACTGTAAGAGCAGTGAGACTATGGACTCTTTACTGTAAGAGCAGTGAGACTATGGACTCTTTACTGTAAGAGCAGTGAGACTATGGACTCTTTACTGTAAGAGCAGTGAGACTATGGACTACTTACTGTAAGAGCAGTGAGACTATGGACTTTACTGTAAGAGCAGTGAGACTATGGACTCTTACTGTAAGAGCAGTGAGACTATGGACTTTACTGTAAGAGCAGTGAGACTATGGACTCTTACTGTAAGAGCAGTGAGACTATGGACTCTTACTGTAAGAGCAGTGAGACTATGGACTCTTACTGTAAGAGCAGTGAGACTATGGACTCTTACTGTAAGAGCAGTGAGACTATGGACTCTACTGTAAGAGCAGTGAGACTATGGACTCTTACTGTAAGAGCAGTGAGACTATGGACTCTTACTGTAAGAGCAGTGAGACTATGGACTTTACTGTAAGAGCAGTGAGACTATGGACTCTTACTGTAAGAGCAGTGAGACTATGGACTTTTACTGTAAGAGCAGTGAGACTATGGACTCTTACTGTAAGAGCAGTGAGACTATGGACTCTACTGTAAGAGCAGTGAGACTATGGACTCTACTGTAAGAGCAGTGAGACTATGGACTCTATACTGTAAGAGCAGTGAGACTATGGACTCTATTACTGTAAGAGCAGTGAGACTATGGACTCTTACTGTAAGAGCAGTGAGACTATGGACTCTATACTGTAAGAGCAGTGAGACTATGGACTCTATACTGTAAGAGACAGTGAGACTATGGACTCTATACTGTAAGAGCAGTGAGACTATGGACTCATTACTGTAAGAGCAGTGAGACTATGGACTCTATACTGTAAGAGCAGTGAGACTATGGACTCTATACGGTAAGAGCAGTGAGACTATGGACTCTTATACTGTAAGAGCAGTGAGACTATGGACTCTTTACTGTAGAGCAGTGAGACTATGGACTCTTTACTGTAAGAGCAGTGAGACTATGGACTCTATACTGTAAGAGCAGTGAGACTATGGACTCTATACTGTAAGAGCAGTGAGACTATGGACTCTTACTGTAAGAGCAGTGAGACTATGGACTCTTTACTGTAAGAGCAGTGAGACTATGGACTCTATACTGGGACTCTTTACTGTAAGAGCAGTGAGACTATGGACTCTTTACTGTAAGAGCAGTGAGACTATGGACTCCTTACTGTAGAGCAGTGAGACTATGGACTCTATACTGTAAGAGCAGTGAGACTATGGACTCTTTACTGTAAGAGCAGTGAGACTATGGACTCTTTACTGTAAGAGCAGTGAGACTATGGACTCTATACTGTAAGAGCAGTGAGACTATGGACTCTTACTGTAGAGCAGTGAGACTATGGACTCTTTACTGTAAGAGCAGTGAGACTATGGACTCTTTACTGTAAGAGCAGTGAGACTATGGACTCTATACTGTAAGAGCAGTGAGACTATGGACTCTATACTGTAAGAGCAGTGAGACTATGGACTCTATACTGTAAGAGCAGTGAGACTATGGACTCTATTACAGTAAGAGCAGTGAGACTATGGACTCTTTACTGTAAGAGCAGTGAGACTATGGACTCTTTACTGTAAGAGCAGTGAGACTATGGACTCTTACTGTAAGAGCAGTGAGACTATGGACTCTTACTGTAAGAGCAGTGAGACTATGGACTCTTTACTGTAAGAGCAGTGAGACTATGGACTCTTTACGGTAAGAGCAGTGAGACTATGGACTCTTTACTGGTAAGAGCAGTGAGGACTATGGACTCTTTACTGTAAGAGCAGTGAGGACTATGGACTCTTTACTGTAAGAGCAGTGAGACTATGGACTCTTTACTGTAAGAGCAGTGAGACTATGGACTCTTTACTGCTAAGAGCAGTGAGACTATGGGCTCTTTACTGTAAGAGCAGTGAGACTATGGACTCTTTACGGTAAGAGCAGTGAGACTATGGACTCTTTACTGTAAGAGCAGTGAGACTATGGACTCTTTACTGTAAGAGCAGTGAGACTATGGACTCTTTACTGTAAGAGCAGTGAGACTATGGCTCTTACTGTAAGAGCAGTGAGACTATGGACTCTATACTGTAAGAGCAGTGAGACTATGGACTCTTTACTGTAAGAGCAGTGAGACTATGGACTCTTTACTGTAAGAGCAGTGAGACTATGGACTCTTTACTGTAAGAGCAGTGAGACTATGGACTCTATACTGTAAGAGCAGTGAGACTATGGACTCTTTACTGTAAGAGCAGTGAGACTATGGACTCTTTACGGTAAGAGCAGTGAGACTATGGACTCTACTGTAAGAGCAGTGAGACTATGGAACTCTCTGCCTGAGGAGGTGGTGATAGTGAGTACAATAAAGGAATTCAGGAGGGGCCTGGATGTTTTTCTGGAGTGTAATAATATTACAGGCTATAGCTACTAGAGAGGGGTCGTTGATCCAGGGAGTTAGGCCTCATGCACACGACCGTTGTTTTGGTCCGCATCTGAAACGCATTTTTTTTTGCGGCTCGGATGCAGACTCATTCGCTTCAATGGGGCCACAAAAGATGTTGTCCGCATCCGTTGCTTCAATGGCCCTGCAAAAAAAATATAACCTGTCCTATTCTTGTCCGTTTTGCGGACAAGAATAGGCAGTTATATCAATGGCTGTCCGTGCCGTTCCGCAAATTGAGGAACGCACACGGACGTCATCCGTGTTTTGCGGATCCGTAATTTGCAGACCGCAAAACACACCACGGTCGTGTGCATGAGGCCTTAGGCCTCTTTCACACTACCGTTTTTTTTTCCGTTTTGCGGTCCGTTTTTTGCGTTCCGTATACGGTCCGTATACGGAACCATTCATTTCAATGGTTCTGCAAAAAAAACTGAATGTGTTCCGTATGCATTCCGTTTCCGTTTTTCCGTTCCGTTGAAAGATAGAACATGTCCTATATTTGGCCGCAAATCACGGTCCGTGGCTCCATTCAAGTCAATGGGTCCGCAAAAAAAACGGAACACATACGGAAATGCATCCGTATGTCTTCCGTATCCGTTCCGTTTTTTAAATTAAATTGAATGGGTCCGCGATCCACTGCGGCTGCCCCACGGACTGTGCGCGTGCATTGCGGCCAGCATTTTGTGGGCCGCAGCACGACTATGGGGCGCACACGCTGTGGGAAAGAGGCCTAAGTGGGGAAAATTGGCTTCTACCTCACAGTTTTTTTTTTGCCTTCCTCTGGATCAACTTGCAGGATGACAGGCCGAACCGCATGGACAGAGGGCTTTTTTCAGCCTTATATACTATGTTAGGCCTCATGCACGCGACCGTTTTTTTTTAAGGTCCGCAAAAACGGGGTCCGTAGGTCCCTGATCCGTGACCGTTTTTTCGTCCGTGGGTGTTCCTTGTTTTTTGGAGGATCCACGGACATGAAAAATGAAAAGAAAATCTAAGTCAAGTTTGCCATTGAAATGATAGGAAAAAACGGACACGGATCACGGACACGGATGCTAATCTTGTGTGCATCCGTGATTTTTCACGGACCCATTGACTTGAATGGGTCTGTGAACCATTGGCCATGAAAAAAATAGGACAGGTCATATTTTTTTCACGGCCAGGAAACACGGATCACGGATGCGGCTGCCAAACGGTGCATTTTCCGATTTTTCCACGGACCCATTGAAAGTCAATGGGTCCGTGAAAAAAAAACGGAAAACGGCACAACGGCCACGGATGCACACAACGGTCGTGTGCATGAGGCTTTACTATGTTACCCTCCGGGTCCTTGTACATTTATTACATTGTATATGAAGATGAAGGCGGCGACACAATGGGCCGCTGTCCACAGACAGTTTCATGGAAAAGTGCAATATTTTCCAAATAATCCCCCCACCATCATTGTATCAGGGTAAGGGCCGCGGTCGGGGGAGGGCAACGTTGTACAATTTGTAAATCCTATTTTCACCAGTTATTGGCAGCAGAAATGGCGACCGCATACGATAAGCCGGATCCCTCAGCTTTTCTTGCAGTTCTGGATGCAGCAATCGTATGAAATGCGAGAAATGGCGACAGTTTTATAACAATAAACGATCTGAGTATAAAAGCAGCGCTATTGATCGAGGGCCTCGGATTCTGCGCAGGAAACGTTCCCCTTCCATTAGGAGAAATTACCGCCGGCCGCCCGGCAGCTGAGACGCCTCATTAGATTCTTGGAACAGTCTTGTGCTGATGACCCTTTTCAGTGATCTGCTACTACAACCCTCATTATACTCCTTCCCATGGCTGCTGGATTTACCTAGATACATTACTCGGGCCTCGTTCACACGTGGCCATTGGTTTGTAATGTGTTTACATTAGTGCGTCAGTGGAAAAATCATCCGTGTTCTGTCAGTGATTTTTCGCAGACATTTGGTAGGAGATGTTCAGGCTAGCAGTGTCCGTGGAATACGGATGACACATGGATAGCAAAATACGGATGACACATGGACCAACCATCCTTCACGGATGAAATACCGATGGATTTTCCACGGAAATGTGAATGAGGCCTTATGCCAGTTTCAGCGATTCCCCGGTCTAATCTCCGCTCCTGTGACAGAACCTCATGTCCGTGACATGTCATTGCGGAACAATGGAAAGAAACACCATTCCGTTCCGTGACTCCGTTCCGCATTTCCGGAATTGCGGACCCATTCATGTGAATGGTTCCGCATCCGTGATGCGTGGTGCACGTGGCCGGCGGACGTGGATTGCCGACCCGCCTGAGGCCTGACACTGCGGCTCTGCTCATTCTGCACGGCTGCTATGTGTTCGCAGGAAGAGAAGATTATAAACTACAAGCAACTAAACCCAGCGCGAGAAACGGAAGATCAGCAGATACTGAGGGGGAGGAGCCTTCATAAGGGGAGGGGTCTTAATAAGGAGGAGGGGCTTGTATGTCACAGGACTGACAAGTCCAAGTTCTTAAAGGGCAAGAGATAGGAAATACAACTCCTGGCGTCTTCTAGATGATAGCCAATATGGCTGCCGTCACATATTCCACGGGAGCTGACACTCAGCTTTCCCAGACTCCTGAGGAGGTGGAAGGTGGATGGCTGCAGATTTACCATTCAGGAGCCTGAGGAAGTTGGGTGTCGTCATCCTTTTATCTCATGTGTTGCCCTGGGGCAGAATGTGAATTGTGGTCTCCGGTGCTCAGAGGGTTAATCCTGGGCTGGATCGATGGCGCTTTGCATGGTCCAGCAGTGATGTAGATGGGGGCCACGTGCTGACACTGCAGAGCCGGATTGTGCTGCGGCAGCACTGGAGCCACGACTCTGCTGCGCCATAAACGTTTTATCTGCACTTAGCAGAGAGGAGAGCGTTGTGGGGTCAGTGCGGGTTCGCCGAGCTCCTGCTGTGAGCGATATCCCCTAAGTCGCTGTCTACCCAACCTGAGCCGGATGGTAACAGGGAGATGTATTCACCTTCGCTGAAAATGGGGAGGTCAAGGTTTGGTTTACGGTCCCATTAACTCTTAAGTATTGGAAGTGACAACTGTAACAAACTCTCAGCTGTGATAAAACCACTAGACCTGGACGGGCATCAGCGTCTGGACGGAAACAAGCATATTACTGGCGCAGGGGCGGACTGGGAACTTACGGTGGCCCTGGGAAAAAAAACTAAAAGTGGCCGCATGTTGTAGGCGGATCCAGACTGACAGAAGGCGGGGCAACAGAGGTAGGCGGGGCCAGCGATACCATAGTGCTGCATAGAATACCGCCCCAGAAAAACCAAATACCACAAAAATACTGCCGCTCACTTCGCAGTATTCAACTGAATCCCTGTTCTGAGGATGAGAATACAGTTGAGGTCAGGAGGCCGCGTGCGGATGCCGTCCAGTGCCATAAATGCCTGATAGAGCGTCAGATCGCTATGTACCCAGCCGGCGGCCATGAGGAGGGTCTGGGCTGCCCCCGTGCATCGGCCCATCGGGAAATCTCCCAGTAGGGTCTATGGTGAGTGCGCCCTGGCATACTGTTAGGATAAGCCATGATTGTGGTGTGACCTCCGACCCCATCTGACCCTGAGGATTGGGGGCCACAACACTGGTTTACTACTGAATCTCCGACATTCATCCTGCACAGTGATGTGAACTGCAGCGGGGCCCTTAAAGTAGGTGAGAGGAGCAATGGCGTAGCGTGGGTTACCAGCACCCGGGGCAAGCCATGTATTGTGCCCCCACAACCTGTGGACATGCCCCTTTTTACAGATAATGTAGCAGTCCTATGTAACAGCACAGATAACGCAGTGATATCTCTCTGAGTACAGATAATGTAGTAGATGTCATCTGCAGTCCTATGTAACACCATAGATAACACAGTGATAACTCTCTGTGTACAGATAATGTAGTAGATGTCACCTGCAGTCCTATGTAACAGCACAGATAACACAGTGATAACTCTCTGAGTACAGATAATGTAGTAGATGTCATCTGCAGTCCTATGTAACAGCACAGATAACAGAGTGATAACTCTCTGAGTACAGATAATGTAGTAGATGTCACCTGCAGTCCTATGTAACACCACAGATAACACAGTGATAACTCTCTGAGTACAGATAATGTAGTAGATGTCACCTGCAGTCCTATGTAACACCACAGATAACACGGTGATAACTCTCTGTGTACATATAATGTAGTAGATGTCACCTGCAGTCCTATGTAACAGCACAGATAACACAGTGATAACTCTCTGAGTACAGATAATGTAGTAGATGTCACCTGCAGTCCTATGTAACACCACAGATAACACAGTAATATCTCTCTGAGTACAGATAATGTAGTATATGTCATCTGCAGTCCTATGTAACAACACAGATAACACAGTGATAACTCTCTGAGTACAGATAATGTAGTAGATGTCACCTGCAGTCCTATGTAACACCACAGATAACACGGTGAAAACTCTCTGTCTACATATAATGTAGTAGATGTCACCTGCAGTCCTATGTAACACCACAGATAACACAGTGATAACTCTCTGTGTACAGATAATGTAGTAGATGTCACCTGCAGTCCTATGTAACACCACAGATAACACAGTGATAACTCTCTGTGTACAGATAATGTAGTAGATGTCACCTGCAGTCCTATGTAACACCACAGATAACACAGTGATAACTCTCTGAGTACAGATAATGTAGTAGATGTCACCTGCAGTCCTATGTAACACCACAGATAACACAGTGATAACTCTCTGAGTACAGATAATGTAGTAGATGTCACCTGCAGTCCTATGTAACACCACAGATAACACAGTGATAACTCTCTGTGTACAGATAATGTAGTAGATGTCACCTGCAGTCCTATGTAACACCACAGATAACACAGTGATAACTCTCTGAGTACAGATAATGTAGTAGATGTTGTCTGCAGTCCTATGTAACACCACAGATAACACAGTAATATCTCTCTGAGTACAGATAATGTAGTAGATGTTGTCTGCAGACCCCCACCAATCATGAAGCGATTGCACTACCCGGCCATAAGACATCTGTTCACATTGGACATAGACCTTACAGGGAAATTTCCCGGTGGGCCGATGCCCAGGGGGCCGTCTGAGCCCTTATCGTGGCCGGCCAGTGGAAGCTTTTGGAGATGGATTTTGTGCTGCTGGTAGTATTTTTTGATGGCCTGTGGTATTTGTGCCACAATATGTTACTGCTGGCCAGGCCTTCCTTACATCAGTTTGGACCCGACTACAAAACAGGGGCCACTATTAGTATTTTTTCCAGGGACACTTGTTTCAAGTTCTCCCCTGTCTGTTCATAATATAGGAATATCCTTCAAAAACATGTATTTATTGACATTGGAAGAAACCAAACAAAGTGTGAAGATCTGTTACAAAAGTATTTGTCAATCAAAATGTACAGTTACCATCAAACACCAACTACAACACAGAGCAGGGTCACTGCAGCCTGTGCTGATCTGCCATCTAGTGGTGATTTAGCAGTATTACAGGGGAAAGCCCTGAGATTACAATGTAGCGTTATAAAGAGGAGCTGCTGATATCAGTCACATATGATGTAATGTCTGGAGGTTATATCAGTGCTGGAGCGTTATAAGAGGAGCGGCTGATATCAGTCACATATGATGTAATGTCTGGAGGTTATATTAGCGCTGGAGCGTTATAGGAGGAGCGGCTGATATCAGTCACATATGATGTAATGTCTCTGGAGGTTATATCAGCTCTGGAGCATTATAAGAGAAGCGGCTGATATCAGTCACATATGATGTAATGTCTCTGGAGGTTATATCAGTGCTGGAGCGTTATAGGAGGAGCGGCTGATATCAGTCACATATGATGTAATGTCTCTGGAGGTTATATCAGCGCTGGAGCGTTATAGGAGGAGCGGCTGATATCAGTCACATATGATGTAATGTCTCTGGAGGTTATATCAGTATTGGAGCGTTATAAGAGGAGCTGCTGATATCAGTCACATAGGATGTAATGTCTCTGGAGGTTATATCAGCGCTGGAGCGTTATAAGAGAAGCGGCTGATATCAGTCACATATGATGTAATGTCTCTGGAGGTTATATCAGTATTGGAGCGTTATAAGAGGAGCGGCTGATATCAGTCACATATGATGTAATGTCTCTGGAGATTATATCAGTGCTGGAGCGTTATAAGAGGAGCTGCTGATATCAGTCACATAGGATGTAATGTCTCTGGAGGTTATATCAGCGCTGGAGCGTTATAGGAGGAGCGGCTGATATCAGTCACATATGATGTAATGTCTCTGGAGGTTATATCAGCTCTGGAGCGTTATAAGAGGAGCGGCTGATATCAGTCACATATGATGTAATGTCTCTGGAGGTTATATCAGCGCTGGAGCGTTATAAGAGGAGCGGCTGATATCAGTCACATATGATGTAATGTCTCTGGAGGTTATATCAGTATTGGAGCGTTATAAGAGGAGCGGCTGATATCAGTCACATGTGATGTAATGTCTCTGGAGGTTATATCAGTATTGGAGCGTTATAAGAGGAGCGGCTGATATCAGTCACATATGATGTAATGTCTCTGGAGGTTATATCAGTGCTGGAGCGTTATAAGAGGAGCTGCTGATATCAGTCACATAGGATGTAATGTCTCTGGAGGTTATATCAGCGCTGGAGCGTTATAAGAGGAGCGGCTGATATCAGTCACATAGGATGTAATGTCTCTGGAGGTTATATCAGCGCTGGAGCGTTATAAGAGGAGCGGCTGATATCAGTCACATATGATGTAATGTCTCTGGAGGTTATATCAGTATTGGAGCGTTATAAGAGGAGCGGCTGATATCAGTCACATGTGATGTAATGTCTCTGGAGGTTATATCAGTATTGGAGCGTTATAAGAGGAGCGGCTGATATCAGTCACATATGATGTAATGTCTCTGGAGGTTATATCAGTGCTGGAGCGTTATAAGAGGAGCTGCTGATATCAGTCACATAGGATGTAATGTCTCTGGAGGTTATATCAGCGCTGGAGCGTTATAAGAGGAGCGGCTGATATCAGTCACATATGATGTAATGTCTGGAGGTTATATCAGCGCTGGAGCGTTATAAGAGGAGCGGCTGATATCAGTCACATATGATGTAATGTCTCTGGAGGTTATATCAGTGCTGGAGCGTTATAAGAGGAGCGGCTGATATCAGTCACATAGGATGTAATGTCTCTGGAGGTTATATCAGCTCTGGAGCGTTATAAGAGGAGCGGCTGATATCAGTCACATAGGATGTAATGTCTCTGGAGGTTATATCAGTGCTGGAGCGTTATAAGAGGAGCGGCTGATATCAGTCACATAGGATGTAATGTCTCTGGAGGTTATATCAGCACTGGAGCGTTATAAGAGGAGCGGCTGATATCAGTCACATATGATGTAATGTCTCTGGAGGTTATATAAGCTCTGGAGCGTTATAAGAGGAGCGGCTGATATCAGTCACATATGATGTAATGTCTGGATGTTATATCAGCGCTGGAGCGTTATAGGAGGAGCGGCTGATATCAGTCACATATGATGTAATGTCTCTGGAGGTTATATCAGCGCTGGAGCGTTATAAGAGGAGCGGCTGATATCAGTCACATACAGTCATGTGAAAAAATTAGGACACCCTTTGAAAGCATGTGGTTTTTTGTAACATTTTTAATAAAAGGTTATTTCATCTCCGTTTCAACAATACAGAGAGATTAAAGTAATCCAACTAAACAAAGAAAACTGAAGAAAAGTCTTTTCAAGATCTTCTGTAAATGTCATTCTACAAAAATGCCTATTCTAACTGAGGAAAAAGATAGGACACCCTCACATGTATTCCCTCTTAAATTGGCTCAGATCTCACACAGGTATATCACACCAGGTGCACATAATTAGTAGATCGTTACTCTGCATGTTGAATGAGGCTTGCCCTATTTAAACCTCAGACATTTAGTTTGGTGTGCTCCTGACTGTTGAAGTGAGAGTGAGCACCATGGTGAGAGCAAAAGAGCTGTCAGAGGACTTCAGAAAAAAGATTGTAGCAGCCTATGAGTCTGGGAAGGGATTTAAAAAGATCTCAAAAGATTTTGAAATCAGCCATTCCACTGTCCGGAAGATAGTCTACAAGTGGAGGGCTTTCAAAACAACTGCCAACATGCCCAGGACTGGTCGCCCCAGCAAGTTCACCCCAAGAGCAGACCGCAAGATGCTAAAAGAGGTCTCCAAAAACCCTAAAGTGTCATCTCGAGAACTACAGCAGGCTCTGGCTACTGTTGATGTAGAAGTACATGCCTCTACAATCAGAAAGAGACTGTACAAGTTTAACTTGCATGGGAGGTGTGCAAGGAGGAAACCTTTGCTTTCCAAGAGAAACATCGAGGCCAGACTGACATTTGCCAGAGATAAAGTTGACAAAGACCAGGACTTCTGGAATAATGTTCTTTGGACAGATGAGTCCAAAATTGAATTATTTGGACACAACAGCAGAGGACATGTTTGGCGTAAACCAAACACAGCATTCCAAGAAAAGAACCTCATACCAACTGTGAAGCATGGAGGTGGAAGTGTCATGGTTTGGGGCTGCTTTGCTGCAGCAGGACCTGGTCAGCTCACCATCATAGAATCCACGATGAATTCTACTGTGTATCAGAAGGTGCTTGAAGAACATGTGAGACCATCAGTTAGAAAATTAAAGCTGAAGCGGAACTGGACCATGCAACATGACAATGACCCAAAACATACTAGTAAATCAACCAAAGATTGGCTGAAAAAGAAGAAATGGAGAGTCCTGGAATGGCCAAGTCAAAGTCCAGATTTGAATCCCATTGAGATGCTGTGGGGTGACTTGAAAAGGGCTGTACGTGCAAGAAACCCCTCAAACATCTCACAGCTGAAAAAGTTCTGCATTGAGGAGTGGGGTAAAATTTCCTCAGACCGATGTCGAAGACTGGTAGATGGCTACAAGAACCGTCTCACTGCAGTTATTTCAGCCAAAGGAGGTAACACTCGCTATTAGGGGCAAGGGTGTCCTATCTTTTTCCTCAGTTAGAATAGGCATTTTTGTAGAATGACATTTACAGAAGATCTTGAAAAGACTTTTCTTCAGTTTTCTTTGTTTAGTCGGATTACTTTAATCTCTCTGTATTGTTGAAACGGAGATGAAATAACCTTTTATTAAAAATGTTACAAAAAACCACATGCTTTCAAAGGGTGTCCTAATTTTTTCACATGACTGTATGATGTAATGTCTCTGGAGGTTATATCAGCTCTGGAGCGTTATAAGAGGAGCGGCTGATATCAGTCACATGTGATGTAATGTCTCTGGAGGTTATATCAGCTCTGGAGCGTTATAAGAGGAGCGGCTGATATCGGTCACATGTGATGTAATGTCTCTGGAGGTTATATCAGCGCTGGAGCGTTATAAGAGGAGCGGCTGATATCAGTCACATATGATGTAATGTCTGGAGGTTATATTAGCGCTGGAGCGTTATAAGAGGAGCGGCTGATATCAGTCACATGTGATGTAATGTCTCTGGAGGTTATATCAGCTCTGGAGCGTTATAAGAGGAGCGGCTGATATCGGTCACATGTGATGTAATGTCTCTGGAGGTTATATCAGCTCTGGAGCGTTATAAGAGGAGCGGCTGATATCGGTCACATGTGATGTAATGTCTCTGGAGGTTATATCAGCTCTGGAGCGTTATAAGAGGAGCGGCTGATATCAGTCACATATGATGTAATGTCTGGAGGTTATATTAGCGCTGGAGCGTTATAAGAGGAGCGGCTGATATCAGTCACATATGATGTAATGTCTCTGGAGGTTATATCAGCGCTGGAGCGTTATAAGAGGAGCGGCTGATATCAGTCACATATGATGTAATGTCTCTGGAGGTTATATCAGTGCTGGAGCGTTATAAGAGGAGCGGCTGATATCAGTCACATATGATGTAATGTCTCTGGAGGTTATATCAGCTCTGGAGCGTTATAAGAGGAGCGGCTGATATCAGTCACATATGATGTAATGTCTCTGGAGGTTATATCAGCTCTGGAGCGTTATAAGAGGAGCGGCTGATATCAGTCACATATGATGTAATGTCTCTGGAGGTTATATCAGCTCTGGAGCGTTATAAGAGGAGCGGCTGATATCGGTCACATGTGATGTAATGTCTCTGGAGGTTATATCAGCTCTGGAGCGTTATAAGAGGAGCGGCTGATATCAGTCACATATGATGTAATGTCTGGAGGTTATATTAGCGCTGGAGCGTTATAAGAGGAGCGGCTGATATCAGTCACATATGATGTAATGTCTCTGGAGGTTATATCAGCTCTGGAGCGTTATAAGAGGAGCGGCTGATATCGGTCACATGTGATGTAATGTCTCTGGAGGTTATATCAGCTCTGGAGCGTTATAAGAGGAGCGGCTGATATCGGTCACATGTGATGTAATGTCTCTGGAGGTTATATCAGCTCTGGAGCGTTATAAGAGGAGCGGCTGATATCAGTCACATATGATGTAATGTCTGGAGGTTATATTAGCGCTGGAGCGTTATAAGAGGAGCGGCTGATATCAGTCACATATGATGTAATGTCTCTGGAGGTTATATCAGCGCTGGAGCGTTATAAGAGGAGCGGCTGATATCAGTCACATACAGACGTGGACAAAATTGTTGGTACCCTTTGGTCAATGAAAGAAAAAGTCACAATGGTCACAGAAATAACTTTAATCTGACAAAAGTAATAATAAATTAAAATTCTATAAATGTTAACCAATGAAAGTCAGACATTGTTTTTCAACCATGCTTCAACAGAATTATGTAAAAAAATAAACTCATGAAACAGGCATGGACAAAAATGATGGTACCCCTAGAAAACACAGAACATAATGTGACCAAAGGGACATGTTAATTCAAGGTGTGTCCACTAATTAGCATCACAGGTGTCTACAACCTTGTAATCAGCCATTGGGCCTATATATATGGCTCCAGGTAATCACTGTGTTGTTTGGTGATATGGTGTGTACCACACTCGACATGGACCAGAGGAAGCAAAGGAAAGAGCTGTCTCAAGAGATCAGAAAGAAAATTATAGACAAGCATGTTAAAGGTAAAGGCTATAAGACCATCTCCAAGCAACTAGATGTTCCTGTGAGTACAGTTGCACATATTATTCATAAGTTTAAGATCCATGGGACTGTAGCCAACCTCCCTGGACGTGGCCGCAGGAGGAAAATTGATGACAAATCTAAGAGACGGATAATCCGAATGGTAACAAAAGAGCCTAGAAAGACTTCTAAAGAGATTCAAGGTGAACTTCATGCTCAAGGAACATCAGTGTCAGATCACACCATCCGTCGTTGTTTGAGCCAAAGTGGACTACATGGGAGACGACCAAGGAGGACACCATTGTTGAAAACGAATCATAAAAAAGCAAGACTGGAATATGCCAAACTACATGTTGACAAGCCACAAAGCTTCTGGGAGAATGTCCTGTGGACAGATGAGACAAAAATCGAAGTTTTTGCCAAGGCACATCAGCTGTATGTTCACAGACGAAAAAATGAAGCATATCAAGAAAAGAACACTGTCCCTACTGTGAAACATGGAGGAGGCTCTGTTATGTTCTGGGGCTGCTTTGCTGCGTCTGGCACAGGGTGTCTTGAATCTGTGCAGGGTACAATGAAATCTCAAGACTATCAAGGAATTCTAGAGAGAAATGTACTAGCCAGTGTCAGAAAGCTTGGTCTCAGTCGCAGGTCATGGGTCTTGCAACAGGACAATGACCCAAAACACACCGCTAAAAACACCCAAGAATGGCTAAGAGGAAAAAATTGGACTATTCTAAAGTGGCCTTCTATGAGCCCTGACCTCAATCCTATTGAGCATCTTTGGAAGGAGCTGAAACATGCAGTCTGGAAAAGGCACCCTTCAAACCGGACACAACTGGAGCAGTTTGCTCATGAGGAGTGGGCCAAAATACCTGCTGAGAGGTGCAGATGTCTCATTGACAGTTACAGGAAGCGTTTGATTGCAGTGATTGCCTCAAAAGGTTGCGCAACAAAATATTAAGTTAGGGGTACCATCATTTTTGTCCATGCCTGTTTCATGAGTTTATTTTTTTACATAATTCTGTTGAAGCATGGTTGAAAAACAATGTCTGACTTTCATTGGTTAACATTTATAGAATTTTAATTTATTATTACTTTTGTCAGATTAAAGTTATTTCTGTGACCATTGTGACTTTTTCTTTCATTGACCAAAGGGTACCAACAATTTTGTCCACGTCTGTATGATGTAATGTCTCTGGAGGTTATATCAGTGCTGGAGCGTTATAAGAGGAGCGGCTGATATCAGTCACATATGATGTAATGTCTCTGGAGGTTATATCAGCTCTGGAGCGTTATAAGAGGAGCGGCTGATATCAGTCACATATGATGTAATGTCTCTGGAGGTTATATCAGCTCTGGAGCGTTATAAGAGGAGCGGCTGATATCAGTCACATATGATGTAATGTCTCTGGAGGTTATATCAGCTCTGGAGCGTTATAAGAGGAGCGGCTGATATCGGTCACATATGATGTAATGTCTCTGGAGGTTATATCAGCTCTGGAGCGTTATAAGAGGAGCGGCTGATATCAGTCACATGGATTGCATTCTCCTGTCCTATAGTCGCTCTCTCTCAGTCTCCGGATGTTGTGATTCTATCACTTTTCTGTTGCTTTTATTTTTCTACTTTCACTTTACAAAATGTATTAGTAAATCTACTGCTGCTGATGGATCTGCTCCTCAGTGTTCGGTGGTTTTAGTACATAGCGGTGTCTTGTGGTAATAACCCCAGGTGCTAATAATATCCAATAAATCCATAATAAGATCCCCCCCCCCCCCAGACGCTGCCTGCTGATGGTTTCCAGGGGGGTTGCACTTTAAATGTCTGTGTCCCGGCAGTTCATAGATCGCAGTCGGCTTTTTGGGATATTTTTGATGAAGTGATGAATAATCCACATTACGGAGGATGAGGAGATTACACCGGCGGATGTTACAAGCAGCGAGGCCTCGGATTGACAGCCCCCGGAGGTGCGCAGCAGTTCTGTACCACAGCGCAGCGTTTACTGGAAGAATTGTGAAACTCAGCAGAAAATCCACAAAATCCACAGATCAGAGGGAGAAGGTGGAGGAGAGCTGCGGACCCTTCACCCCCAAGAGGCTGCAGGATGACACCCAGCAGGGTCCAGGCTCTCGCCACGGGCTCCATACAGTGGCACGCTGACGCGTCGCATACCACGGATCTCCTGGGTTCACAGGCTTGATGGTTGCATTGCTAAAGATGAAGGCACGTTAATCATGGCGGTTACAGTCTCTTAAAGGTCATGTCAGGCATACTGCTTCTCTCTTAGGCTCATTGCACATGAACGTGTGCGCCCTGTGGCCGCATTGCGGATCCGCAATACACAGGCACTTCAATGGGTCCTCAAATCAGGAGATGCGGAATGGCGCGGAAAGAAAGCACGGAACGGAACCCTACGGAGTGCTTCCATGGGGTTTCGTCCCGTACTTCCGTTCCGCAAAAAGATAGAACATGCCCTGTCTTTTTGCGAAATGGCCGGATCGCGGACCCATTAAAGCGAATGGGCGGCAAGCCCCACAGTGGGTGTTTGTGCATTGTGGCCCGTTTTTTTTGCGCTCCGTATACAGTCCGTATACGGAACCATTAATTTTGATGGTTCCGCCCCAAAAACGGAATGTACTCCATATGCATTCCATTTCCGTTTTTCCGTTCCGTAGAAAGATAGAACATGTCCTATTATTGCCTGCAAATCACGTTCCATTCAAGTCAATAGGTCCGTAAAAAAAACGGAACACATACAGAAATGCATCCGTATGTCTTCCGTATCCGTTCTGTTTTTGCGGAACCATCTATTGAAAATGTTATGCCCAGCCCAATTTTTTCTATGTAATTACTGTATACTGTATACTGTATATGCCATAAACGGAAACACCGCGGAAACAAAAAATAGAGCAATGGATTCGTGAAAAATGGACCGCAAAACACTGAAAAAGTCATACGTCGTGTGAAAGAGGCCTTATTGGCACAGTACTTTAAAGGGGCTATCCGACCCCTTAAATGCCCCCTCCATACACCCGGACGACTCACACACAATGTACTTACCTCGCTCCCCGACTCCCACATTGCTTCTCTCCGTGCACGGATGAAAAGATCCAGCATCGGGATCGGAGGGGGGGGGCAGCCAATGGCAGGTGGTAATGGAGACGAGCCTCGCATCGTGGGTGACACTAGGGAGGCTCGTCCCCTTCACCACCTGCTATTGGCTGAACGCAAGGGGAGAAGCAGCGGCGGCCGTGCGGGGACCAGAAGGGACACAGGAGCCGGGGAGCAAGGTAAGTACAATCTGTGTGAGGGCACAGGAATATGGGGGGGGGGGCATTTCAGGGGTCGTATAATCCCTTTAACTGTATATAGTCCATACAGGAGGACCTCCCTGATCCGGGGGCAATGTTCGGCCTCGGGCGTCCTAGCTCACGGCCTACTCTCTCCTTGCAGGTATCAAGCATTACTCCTCCAGCGGCTTAGTGTTTCCAGGGTCTGAGACGTGGACCAGCGCGTCGCCTCTTCTTCCCAGGGACCCAGCTCTCACCGGGCACTTTGGCGCGCAGGGAGTCCTCCTCTCCTCCCATGCTCGTCGTTGCTGGAGCTGGTCTCATCTGCAGCCATTTTCAGTGGTTCACCTGTAGGGATGGAGACTCAGTCGGGCATTGACTAAGGGACTTGTGATTATTTTAGGCGTCAAATAGTCGCAAGTTCCCTTTTTTAACTGGCCTATTTTCCGCCCTGTCTACCAGTTGGGCGGGGGCCGTGCCGGGGCCAAGACTCCAGCAAATGTACTAATGTTTATGCTGGGCACACGGACTGCTACAGACGCCTCGTTATAAATTAGCACACGGGGGGGTCTGAGATCGGCGTATGAAGCATATTGCCCCAGTGTCCTCCCACGCGCTCCTGGCCGCCTTTGCTGTGTTCGGGGCGACTCTCCGGCATGCACTGTTCTGCTTCCACCTGCTGCAGCAATTACTACAGCGGAGCTTCTTCAGCGCTCGCCCCAACCAGGGGGGTGAATGCACATCATCAGGTGGCTCACAAATACGATGCTTGATATGTGGTCATACTTGTGCTCCATGAGTGGGTGACCTACTAGCTCAGGCATGGCCAACCAGCTGTTGTAAAACTACCATTCCCACCATGCCCTGCTGTAGGCTGATAGCTGTAGGCAGTCTGGGCATGCTGGGAGTTGTAGTTTTGCAACATCTGGAGAGCCGCAGTTTGGCCATCCCTGTACTAGCCGCTTCACCTGCTCATCACACCTGTCCTGCTCGCTCCTGGCATTGAGCTGAGCAGACCTCCATCGGTGGTGCAGCAGCAGCCCCATCTAGTGGCTGGACCCTGCTACTACATTGGGGCTGGGAGCCCTTACCTTAAGAGGGGCCACTCTGTCCAGCCTCACTTTCATACCATGGTCCTGGCCTTGCAGTTGACATTGTCCAGCACGGGGCCCCAACTGAAACAAACAAGTAGGCCCCGCCGCCGCCGCCAAACAGGAGATTCCACCCTACTGTTCTCCTCTGTCACCTACGAAGCCCCAGAAACAGTGAAGTTGTTATACCGCACGTTCAGCCGCAGGACGCCGCATGGACTCCTCTGCCCTGTAATTTACCTGCCACTTATCGGAGGCAGAATAAATGGCTTCAGCCACACGTACGTCAAATCCCACGCCGCTGCGGCGAGCTCCTGGGTTCAGACGTAACCGCCTAATTATTAAGGATCAAAAGGCAGAACAGCGCCGAATAAGAGCGCCAAGTGAGTCCGAGAGCAGCGGCTTATTAGCGAAACAAAGTGGAGATTAATCAGGGAATCTGCTGCCCGCTCCTCCTGGCGAACGTGGCGAAGACCAGACGAGCCCCTCACAACGTGAATGACATATATCAGTGGATGCAGGGGCGCCGCCAAAAGGGGGTGCGGCCTTCAGTTTGGGGCCACGGTGCTTGAAGGGACCCTTTTACTACATAAGAAGACACCAGGATTACACAAGGCAGGTGGGGGCCCTAAGGCCTCCTGCACACGACCGTAGGGGTCCCGGTGCCGTATTGCGGACCGCATTTGTGGATCTGCAATACACGGGCGCCGTTCTGTGAGCATTCCGCATCACGGATGCAGACCCATTTACTTCAATGGGTCCGCAAATCCGGAGATGCGGAATGGTGCGGAACGGAACCCTACAGAAGCACTACAAAGTGCTTCCGTGGAGTTTCATTCCGTACTTCCATTCCGCAAAAAGATAGAATACATCCTATATTTTTGCGGAACGGCCGGATCGCGGACCCAATAAAGTGAATGGGTCCGTGATCCGCTGCGGCTGCCCCACGGTGGGTGTTCGTGCATTGCGGCCCACAGCTTCATGCGCACTAACGCTTTTTGCGTTCAGTATACTAGCCGTTTTTTGCGTTCAGTATGCGTAATTAACCATTTATTTCAATGGGTCAGCAAAAAAAACTGTCTCCCTGTGCATTCCATTTCCGTATTTCCGTTCTGTTCAAAGATAGAACATGTCCTATTATTGCCCGCAAATCATGTTCCGTGGCTCCATTCAAGTCAATGGGTCTGCAAAATAAACGGAACACAAACGGAAATGCATCCGTATGTCTTCCGTATCCGTTCCGTTTTTGCGGAACCATCTATTGAAAATGTTATGCCCAGCCCAATTTTTTCTATGTAATTACTGTATATACTGTACATGCCATACGGAAAAACGGAAGGGAAAAACAGAACTGAACCGGAAACTGCGGAAACAAAAAACGGAAAAACGGATCCATTAAAAACGGCCTGCAAAACACTGAAAAAGCCATATGGGCGTGTGCATGAGCTTAAGGGCTCATGCACACGACCTTATGCCCTCCGAGACATACGGTCCGTGAGCAGGTCCTATGTCCCGGAGCGGCATACATCGTGCGCACAGCATCATAGGTTAGGGCTCGTTCGTGCTGTGGACCACAAATTGCGGTCTGCAATTCACGGGCACCTTCCGTGGGGCAGTCCACAATCCTTCCGTTCTGCAAAAAGATAGAGCAAGTTCTATATTTTTGCAGTGCGGAGGCACGGAACGGAACCCCAGAAAGAACTCCGTAGTGATCCGTAGTGATCCGTCGTGTTCCGTTCCGCATCTCCAGATTTGCTGACTCATTGTAATGAATGGGTCTGCACCTGTGATGCGGAATAGCCACGGAACTGCGCCCTTGTATTGCAGATCCACAAATGCGGTCCGAAATACGGAAATGATGCTGTGCGCATCGGGCCGCCTGCGGGGCTATTGTCCTGCACTCATAAGATAAGGCTCCACTCGCACGTCCGTAGCAATACACCCGGCCGGCACCCCCAGAGAACTGCCTATTCTTGTCCGCTATTGCGGACAAGAATAGGGCATGTTCTATTTTTTCCGGAGCAGCGGACCGGAAGATCGGGGCCGCACTCCGGAGATGCGGATGCGGACAGCACACATTCCTGCTTCATAGAGAATGAATGAGTCCACACCCGTTCCGGATAATTGTGGAACGGGTGCAGACTTGTTATAAAATCAGCCTCTGCTGAAACACTCTGTGCTGCTGGGGCCCTGCTAATTCCAATGTGTCACTCTCTTCCAACTACCATGATATTCTAGGAATTTTACTGACATAGAGGAACTTCTGCCCGGCATGTAGCCTTCACTCCTTCCTGTATGTTTCGGTTTTTGTTTTGTTCGTTACTTTTCCCGCCAATAACATTAGGAAGTAGGCACGAGATAAGATGCTGGGACTTGTAGTCCTTCCCCGGCCACAGCCGCAGATCACAGAGGTGTAATTCCCTTTGCTCCCGGCAGAGGGCGCCAGACACCGGCAGACGGCCGCCGGAAGCCGCTCAGAGCGGCAGGGAGCCGCCTGGCGGAGGTCGGTCCCGGCCGTGTGAGGCGCCATGGAGCCCCGGGACGTGTGCGGGGGAGAGGAGGCCCTGCCGGTGCCGGTGTGCGGGGCATGGGAGCGGCTGGAGGCCTTTCAGGTGAGAGGGACTGGAGGATGCTGGGAACTGTAGTCCTCACACCTGCAAGTGCTTCATTGAAAGCCAATCACAGCGCTGGGGCCCAGTGACGTCATCACCTCCGACTACGACACTCCTGGTGCCGCTTATTACACTCAGGGCCCGAAATAAACAAAGAAATAATACAATTGTGCCAACTATAGAGCCCCCCCCCCCAATTTTTTTTTTTTATAATACCAGCTATAGAGCCCCCCAATAATACCAGCTACAGAGCCCCCCCCCAATAATACCAGCTACAGAGCCCCCCAATAATACCAGCTATAGAGCCCCCCTCAATAATACCAGCTACAGAGCCCCCCAATACCAGCTATAGAGCCCCCCAATAATACCAGCTACAGAGCCCCCCAGAATAATACCAGCTATAGAGCCCCCCTCAATAATACCAGCTATAGAGCCCCCAATACCAGCTATAGAGCCCCCCAATAATACCAGCTATAGAGCCCCCCTCAATAATATCAGCTATAGAGCCCCCCTCAATAATACCAGCTATAGAGCCCCCCTCAATAATACCAGCTATATAGCCCCCCTCAATAATACCAGCTATAGAGCCCCCCAATACCAGCTATAGAGCCCCCCCCCCAAATGCCAGCTATAGAGCCCCCCCAATAATACCAGCTATAGAGCCCCCTAATAATACCAGCTACAAAGCCCCCCAGAATAATACCAGCTACAGAGCCCCCCAATAATACCAACTATAGAGCCCCCCAAAATACAAGCTACAGAGCCCCCAGAATAATATTAACTATAGAGCCCCCCCAATAATACCAGCTATAGAGACCCCCCAATAATACCAGCTATAGAGCCCCCCTCAATAATACCAGCTATAGAGCCCCCCCAAGAATACCAGCTATAGAGCCCCCAATAATACCAGCTATAGAGCCCCCCAATAATACCAGCTATAGAGCCCCCTAATAATACCAGCTACAGAGCCCCCCAGAATAATACCAGCTATAGAGCCCCCCAATAATACCAGCTATAGAGCCCCCCCAATAATACCAGCTATAGAGCCCCTAATAATACCAGCTATAGAGCCCCCCCCAATAATACCAGCTATAGAGCCCCCCCAATAATACCAGCTATAGAGCCCCCCTAATAATACCAGCTATAGAGCCCCCCCAATAATACCAACTATAGAGCCCCCCCAAAATACAAGCTACAGGGCCCCCAGAATAATATTAGCTATAGAGACCCCCAATAATACCAGCTATAGAGACCCCCCCCCCAATAATACCAACTATAGAGCCCCCCAATAATACCAGCTATAGAGCCCCCTACTAATACCAGCTATAGAGCCCCCCAATGATACCAGCTATAAAGCCCCCCCAATGATACCAGCTATAAAGCCCCCCCAATGATACCAGCTATAGAGCCCCCCCAATAATACCAGCTATAGAGCCCCCCAATAATACCAGCTATAGAGCCCCCCTCAATAATACCAGCTACAGAGCCCCCCTCAATAATACCAACTATAGAGCCCCCCCAAAATACAAGCTACAGGGCCCCCAGAATAATATTAGCTATAGAGACCCCCAATAATACCAGCTATAGAGACCCCCCCCCAATAATACCAACTATAGAGCCCCCCAATAATACCAGCTATAGAGCCCCCCTACTAATACCAGCTATAGAGCCCCCCAATGATACCAGCTATAAAGCCCCCCCAATGATACCAGCTATAAAGCCCCCCCAATGATACCAGCTATAGAGCCCCCCCAATAATACCAGCTATAGAGCCCCCCAATAATACCAGCTATAGAGCCCCCCTCAATAATACCAGCTACAGAGCCCCCCTCAATAATACCAGCTACAGAGCCCCCCCAATAATACTAGCTACAGAGCCCCCCCAATAATACCAGCTACAGAGCCCCCCCCAAATACCAGCTACAGAGCCCCCCCCCCAATAATACCAGCTACAGAGCCCCCCCCCCCCCAATAATACCAGCTACAGAGCCCCCCCAATAATACCAGCTACAGAGCCCCCCCAAATAATACCAGCTACAGAGTCCCCCAGAATAATACCATCTATAGAGCCCCCCCCAAATACCAGCTATAGAGCCCCCCCCAATTATACCAGCTATAGAGCCCCCTCACATCTGTGCACCCATAGCTCCCCGCACCAGTGCCAGCCATAGAGCCCCCTACATGGTTCTCCCCATAACGTTGTCACTTTCTATCATTTCCTTCAGTGATTGCCCCCCCCCCCCATTATCGCATTGTGTGACTACGGCTCATGAGTGGCAGCGGCAGTCATCACATTATGTGGCTCCTCCCACTGCGCTGGGTGTTAGGCTACTTTCACATTAGCGTTTTTCTTTTCCGGCATAGAGTTCAGTCACAGGGGCTCCGTTTTGCCTGATGACACCGGAAAAACTGATCCGGTATTGCAATGCATTTTTCTGACTGATCAGTCAGAAAAAATGACATCCGTTTGCGTACAGTTTGCCTGATCAGGCAGGCAGTTCAGGCAACGGATCTGCCTGCACGAATCAAAGAACGTAAGTGTGAAAGTCCCCTAAGGGTACTTTCACACTTGCGGCAGGACGGATCCGACAGGCTGTTCACCATGTTGGATCTGTCCTGCGGCTATTTCGCCGTGCCGCCGGACCGCCGCTCCGTCCCCATTGACTAGAATAGGGACGGGGGCGGAGCTCCGGCGCAGCACGGCGGTGCACGGAGAAAGGCCGCCGGACTAAAATTACTGCATGTCAGGCTTTTTAGTCCGGCGGCTTTCTCCGTGCACCGCCGTAGCTCCGCCCCCGTCCCCATTATAGTCAATGGGGACGGAGCGGCGGTCCGCGGGCACGGCGAAATAGCCGCAGGACGGATCCGACATGGTGAACAGCCTGTCGAATCCGTCCTGCCGCAAGTGTGAAACTAGCCTTAAACTGTAATACATCCGGGTGACTCACGACCACTGAACGCAGCGGCGCTGTCTGCGGAGAAGTGATAATTACCAGGTCTGATGGGAGTGATGATACATGTAATCCTCCGTAGGTCCTGGCAGCCCTATTCCAGGTACGGGGGAGGGGTGCCGGGGGGGGGGGGCAGACCCCGCTTCCATACAGTGTGACGGCTGTGGGCGGATAGACAATTAAACCATTGTCTTACAGCGCAGACTCTTATGAGCTAATACAACATCAGCAACAGTCTCCCTCCAGATCTGATCGTTTGCTACAATGTATCCGTCTGCAGCTCAGGCTTTACCTCACAGAGGGCTGGATACAACTGTAGCAAACCCTCCACTGTGGTAAGTGTTTGACCAGGATGGGTTTTCATCCACTGGGATGTTCTCATTCGTTGGCAGCAAGCAGAGATCTTAAACTAGTTAATAATTTGTTTATTAACATGAGACATATAAAAGGGGGCGGAGCCATGACAACCTCTGGGTGTGCGGTAATGGTGGCGATCGGTGACGTCTCATATCTCGCTTCTTTCTTTTTCACACAGTACACGGCTGAGCTCGTTGCTGGTCCAGGCGCAGAGTTGGACCCAAGTGAAGTCACCGTCCACGGCTGTGAGTGCCAGGGGCCACACTGCTCGCCGGGGGCGTGTGCCTGCCTGCCGCACGGTGAGAATTACCTCCACCGCCGGTTACACAGCGGCCAGAAGCCCATCCTGGAATGTAACGTCTTGTGTCGCTGCGCCGAGTCCTGCTACAACCGCGAAACGCAGCAAGGTCTGCAGTTCCAGCTTCAGGTGCGTCAGGTGCCCAGGAAGGGTTGGGGTCTTCTCACCCAGGAGAACATACCCAGTGGGCGCTTTGTTTGCGAGTACGCGGGCGAGGTCCTGGGTCCGGAAGAAGCGAGTCGCAGGATACGGGCGCAGGACCCCGAAGCCAATAACTACATCATCGCAGTACGGGAGCACCTTCACAGCGGGCACCTCCTGGAGACGTTCGTGGACCCCACCTACATAGGCAATATAGGAAGGTTTCTGAATCATTCATGCCAGCCTAACCTAGTGATGGTGCCAGTCCGTACCCACTCCATGGTGCCCAGGTTGGCATTATTTGCTGCCCGAGATATACAGGCCGGGGAGGAGTTATGCTACGATTACTCGGGAATGGCTTTTAATTTTACCCCCAACAGCGAGATGAGAAGCGGGCACAGCCCGGGCAAGGAAAGGGACAGACGCCAGCGCAAGAAGTGTCTGTGTGGCACTGCCCCCTGTTCTGGGTACCTGCCCTTTGATGCCACGCTCTATAAAACAGAGACAGAAACGGCCTCTGATCAGACTCATCTGGTGCCAACTGGGCCGACCTAAGCCACGTCTGCCAGCCACGCATCTGAAATATCTGTGTTTGTGGCCAACTCCAGATACAATCCGATGTCTGAACGCAATGAGCAGAAGGATTCTTCTCGCCGTGTCAAAGGGCAACAGGTGGTAACTGATGGCGTACATCCAGACACTCCCTTTATTTCGATTTTTGATTGTACAATAAAAATCTGCAAGAGATTGGTAATATTTGTTGTATGCAATCATATAACAATCCAGGGGTTTATTGCACTGTCCATGAAAAGACAACCAATAGTCATCTCCTCTGCCAGGCGGGTGCCCAACCCCCATTCATGTCAATGCACACCATCTAGTTCCCTGTGGGGCCCCCAGCAGTTGGGCCCCTGATGATCAGAGAAGTCAGGCAATGTACAAGCATCGGCTTCAGCAAGTCAAGAGGCTCCTGAGAACGTGATCAAGGCCACAAAGGGTTTACTGAAATGAAAAATAAAATAAAAATGTTACAAGTTTGTAGCAGAAATTGTAACAAATGCTGTTAAAAAAGTAAATATTTGATGTTTCTTTTTAGTAGTTTCCACAGATTGCGACGGATCTTAATAATGGGGGGGGGGATAAATCCTTGCACCCCTCCCCCCAGCACACAGGCGTCGCACTCTCTATAGGCTCCTATCGCGCAGTGAACGTCTCTTCCTCGCGTCTTTGTTCCCGTATACAATGGGCAGATCCTGCAGCTGCGTCTCGTCATCGATGCTGCTTATTATAGCCCAGGAGGCGGGAACATTTCCACCCCAGAAATCTTATCATCTGTTCGCCCCCTTCCCGCGGAAAGTCACAGAAGAGACGAAGGGAATCACAAAATAAATTTATTGACACGTTTTCTGTATGGCAACATGAAGGTGAATTGTGCTTCCCATTGGTCCATGGTGCCAACTGGTTGGCGTCAGCTTGCCCCAGGCTGGCTCTCCACACAGAGCCCCCTACCGTTAGGGTGCATTATCTGACACTTGCGGCGCAGCGGAATCCCAGGTTGGAGGAGGAGCTATCAGGGGTGTTCTGACTGCGAGCGGCGCAGCGATATCTGTAGCAATAAGACTGCAAAGAAAGATAGGATTATTTGTCAGCATTTTCAAGATCTCTGCTTCCTGTCAGTGAGTGTAAACATTTTGTCCTGATTTAATAGGTCTCACAGCTGAGGGTCTGTTACAGTGTATCAGGAGATTGTAACAAACCCTCAGCTGCGTAATCTGCAAAGGCCAACGGAGCGCCACTTCCAGGATTCCATCTATGGAATGTAGCACAAGATTCCGCGACCTGAAGCTGAGCAGATCTACACGTCACGTTTATCAGTTGCTTCTCGCAATGTTCCAGGATCGGACTCCATGAACCAGCACCAAGACGTCTGTACCGCTATACAGCACCAGTACACTCCTGTATACAACCAGTTTACATAAGGCTACGGCTACATTGTACTTTGCAGAATATCTGTTCAGAAGACGATGGTGAATCCACGCTGAAGGCGCCCGATCTAGAAGGTTAGTGAACGGACCAGCACTAGATATCGGCTCACCTTGTGGCACATGTAGGACCCGCCTTTCTTCACTTTGTCCTTTCCTGAGCTCGGACCTTTCTGCACAAAGTAAAATAAAAAGAAAACAATAATATGATTAATGTCTCTGTTGAAATAAGAAAAAAAATAAATCTCCCAGAAAGATAGTTATACCTTGTCCCTCCCCCATGCTTTACACTGCAGCTGTATTCCATTAGGACACCACTATGATGAGAGACAACAATGACAGAGCACTGGCTTCACTGGGGCGGGTTTGGATTATCATTATGTTATACCAGGGATCAGCAACCTTTGGCACTCCAGCTGCTGTCAAACTACAACTCCCAGCATGCAAACATGCTCGGCTGTTCTTAACTCCTATAAAAGTGAATGGAGCATCTTGGGAGTTGTAGTTTCAGAACACCTGGAGTGCCACAAGCTGCTGATCCCTGTGTTATACCTTTGTTTAAATCCACCTCCTCTCATTACAAGCTCCTCCCCTTTCCTCCCCCCGATGCTTTGCACTGCAGCATTAGGCTACTTTCACATCTGCGTTTTCAATTCCGCTATTGAGATCTGTCATAGAATCTCAATAGTGGAAGAAAAGGCTTCAGTTTTTTCCCCATTCGTTGTCAATGGGGACAAAACTGAATGAAACAGAATGCTCCAAAATGCATTCCGTTCCGTTTGGCTGATTTCCCATCGCAGACAGAATAATGCTGCAAGCAGCGTTTATCTGTCCGCGATGTGGTTTTTAACACAACAGAAAACGGATCCGTCCTCCATTGACTTTCAATGGTGTTCATGACGGATCCGTTATGGCTATAGAAGACATAATACAACCGGATCCGTTCATGACGGAAGCGTTTTTGCAGATCCATGACGGATCTAGCCTAACTTGCATATTATCTGTTGTGTGTAACCACAAAGGCAACATAAAGTCAGTGCATGGAACGGAATAGAACTCCAACCCCACCTTCAAGGAGGATTGTGGACTAACTCACACTGCAGCCAAGCTGAAGTCGTTGAATATAGCAGAACTGCAGTATAAAGCATGGGGAACTGGCAGCCTGAGCCTCTGATGAGACGCAAAGTGGATTTCAAATTACCTCAGACGCCAACAGAAAGTGAAGTTAATGTGAAGTGTATCACTGATAAAGACTGTGCAACAATAGAGTAGAGATGAAGTGCAAAGTATGGGGGATGAAAACAGCAGCAATCTGTGATGAAACAATGGTGGATAGTGCAGCTGAGCTGGAGTCCCTGAATATGGCTGTGTCTAATGGATTAGGGCAAATAACAGCCAGTCAGCAGGTGAGAACCAGTCATGGCTCGGAGGCATATATTCTAATATTTAATCTCTCAGCAGGAACTCCAGAAATCCAAGACTAGGCGACACTCACCGGGTTGTACGCCTCGTCGGCTGTGTGATGGGTGCTCCACCAGTTCGATGTCCATTCCCAGGCGTTTCCCACCATATTGTAAAGGCCATAACCATTAGGTGGGAAGGCTGTTACCTGGAAGTAAGACAATGACGTACGAATGAATCTTATGTAGAAATTGGAAATAATGCAGGCTTCAGAGCTGAAATCTAGCTTGATATCTGTACTCTGGTAAGGCTACGTTCACACTAGAGGCAGCCTTCTCCGACAGACTGTTCCTGCGGGGAACATGTCTTAGTTTTATTCTGGCCGTCTCTCGGCATGTTTGCCGTGCTGCGGGCGGCCCATTATAGTGAATAGGGCCGGAGCGAGCTTCCGGCGGCACGGTGCACTAGCACGGATCCAGCAGGCTGTTCCCCCGCTGGAGAAGGCTGCCGCTAGTGTGAAAGTAGCCCAGGTGTGTTTACATCAGGGACGACAGACTCCATCAACAGAATAGTGAATGCTGCTCTGGAGTAGGACTGGGCGATATGGCCTAAAATCTATATCGCGATATTATTTGAACTATGTGCGATAACGATATATATGGCAATATATTATTTTCTTCTGTATGTATACTTGCAATCATCCATGTCCCCCAGCCAGCGCCATCAGCTCCATGTCATAGCCATCCTCCAAGCCAGCATACTGACGATGTGTGCACGCAACGCCCTGGCCAGTGCAGCGCGGTGCCGAGTCGAGAGTCCGCGGAGCGGGGAGTGAGAAGCTTCTTCAATTCATTACCGCTCTGTGGTCATCTATCGCGATAGGGCGATATAGACAAAATCTATGTTGCCCAAATTTATATTGTTTATATCGCCCACTCCTGCTCTGGAGTATAATACAGGATGTAACTCAGGATCAGTACAGGATAAGTAATGTATGTACACAGTGACTGCACCAGCAGAATAGTGAGTGCAGCTCTGGAGTATAATACAGGATGTAACTCAGGATCAGTACAGGATAAGTAATGTATGTACACAGTGACTGCACCAGCAGAATAGTGAGTGCAGCTCTGGAGTATAATACAGGATGTAACTCAGGATCAGTACAGGATAAGTAATGTATGTACACAGTGACTGCACCAGCAGAATAGTGAGTGCAGCTCTGGAGGATAATACAGGATGTAACTCAGGATCAGTACAGGATAAGTAATGTAATGTACACAGTGACTGCACCAGCAGAATAGTGAGTGCAGCTCTGGAGTATAATACAGGATGTAACTCAGGATCAGTACAGGATAAGTAATGGATGTACACAGTGACTGCACCAGCAGAATAGTGAGTGCAGCTCTGGAGTATAATACATGATGTAACTAAGGATCAGTACAGGATAAGTAATGTATGTACACAGTGACTGCACCAGCAGAATAGTGAGTGCAGCTCTGGAGTATAATACAGGATGTAACTCAGGATCAGTACAGGATAAGTAATGTATGTACACAGTGACTGCACCAGCAGAATAGTGAGTGCAGCTCTGGAGTGTAATACAGGATGTAACTCAGGATCAGTACAGGATAAGTAATGTATGTACACAGTGACTCCACCAGCAGAATAGTGAGTGCAGCTCTGGAGTATAATACAGGATGTAACTCAGGATTAGTACAGGATAAGTAATGTATGTACACAGTGACTGCACCAGCAGAATAGTGAGTGCAGCTCTGGAGTATAATACAGGATGTAACTCAGGATCAGTACAGGACAAGTAATGTATGTACACAGTGACTGCACCAGCAGAATAGTGAGTGCAGCTCTGGAGTATAATACAGGATGTAACTCAGGATCAGTACAGGATAAGTAATGTATGTACACAGTGACTGCACCAGCAGAATAGTGAGTGCAGCTCTGGAGTATAATACAGGATGTAACTCAGGATCAGTACAGGATAAGTAATGTATGTACACAGTGACTGCACCAGCAGAATAGTGGGTGCAGCTCTGGAGTATAATACAGGATGTAACTCAGGATCAGTACAGTAATATGTTGTATTAGCTCAAGTTTTATTTTAACTTTTTATACAAATTTTAAATAAAGTTGTGTTTCACATGATGTGGAGTTGCGGATCTCCACTACAGTTTCTGTTGGAACTAGGACTCACCGGTGCCGTCTGCAGGTATCCGTCTTCTCCGGTGTTTGTATTGGGGAAATCTCCTTGCCAGATATTGGCATAATGTTGACCCTTCGGCTCCAGCGTGTTTCCCCATGGGAATAATCTTAAAAAGAAAAAGACCGGAGGAGGAGTAAGAACCTTAACAGACCAAGTAACAAAAAAGAAGACTGAATACAGCAGTAAATAAATAATGGCCATACATTACACAGCCACTGTGGTTACTGAGTAGGGGTGTATACCTAGGAGGAGGGGCCCACCTCAAAATCAAATAATATAAGACTCAAATACATGCCAATAATAACTATCCCTACTTGTGACAAGCCAAGAACATCCGCTATACTATCAATCAGACCCCAATATATAATATATAAATGGAATTAGCAACAATGATTATTAGGCTGATCGATGCTCGAGCGGCCTCTTCCTGAATTACTTGGGAAATGTAATCATATTAATAGAACAACAGCGTTCACAGATCTGCAACTGCAGCAGAACATCTTCTTGTCAAGAAAAGAAATCCGTTATTTAACCCAATGATAGGACACAAGCTCCAGCAGAAGGAGCAACAGCAGGAAACACATCAGGTGAGGTATCAACTGAGGGCACTGTTACTACTAATGGTTAAATAATACTAACTCCTATAATACTGCTCCTATGTACAAGAATATAACTAATATACTGCTCCTATGAACAAGAATATAACTACTATAATACTGCTCCTATGTACAAGAATATAACTACTATAATACTGCTCCTATGTACAAGAATATAACTACTATAATACTGCTCCTATGTACAAGAATATAACTACTATAATACTGCTCCTATGTACAAGAATATAACTACTATAATACTGCTCCTATGTACAAGAATATAACTACTATAATACTGCCTCCTATGTACAAGAATATAACTACTATAATACTGCTCCTATGTACAAGAATATAACTACTATAATACTGCTCCTATGAACAAGAATATAACTACTATAATACTGCCTCCTATGTACAGGAATATAACTACTATAATACTGCCTCCTATGAACAAGAATATAACTACTATAATACTGCTCCTATGTACAAGAATATAACTATTATAATACTGCTCCTATGTACAAGAATATAACTATTATAATACTGCTCCTATGTACAAGAATATAACTACTATAATACTGCTCCTATGTACAAGAATATAACTACTATAATACTGCTCCTATGTACAAGAATATAACTACTATAATACTGCCTCCTATGAACAAGAATATAACTACTATAATACTGCCTCCTATGTACAGGAATATAACTACTATAATACTGCCTCCTATGAACAAGAATATAACTACTATAATACTGCTCCTATGTACAAGAATATAACTATTATAATACTGCTCCTATGTACAAGAATATAACTACTATAATACTGCTCCTATGAACAAGAATATAACTACTATAATACTGCTCCTATGTACAAGAATATAACTACTATAATACTGCTCCTATGTACAAGAATATAACTACTATAATACTGCCTCCTATGTACAAGAATATAACTACAATAATACTGCCTCCTATGTACAAGAATATAACTACTATAAAACTGCTCCTATGTACAAGAATATAACTGCTATAATACTGCTCCTATGTACAAGAATATAACTACTACAATACTGCTCCTATGAACAAGAATATAACTACTATAATACTGCCTCCTATGTACAGGAATATAACTACTATAATACTGCCTCCTATGAACAAGAATATAACTACTATAATACTGCTCCTATGTACAAGAATATAACTACTATAATACTGCTCCTATGTACAAGAATATAACTATTATAATACTGCTCCTATGTACAAGAATATAACTACTATAATACTGCCTCCTATGTACAAGAATATAACTACTATAATACTGCCTCCTATGTTCAGGAATATAACTACTATAATACTGCTCCTATGTACAAGAATATAACTACTATAATACTGCCTCCTATATACAAGAATATAACTACTATAATACTGCTTCTATGTACAAGATACACCTACTATAATACTGCTCCTATGTACAAGAATATAACTACTATAATACTGCCTCCTATGTACAAGAATATAACTACAATAATACTGCCTCCTATGTACAAGAATATAACTACTATAAAACTGCTCCTATGTACAAGAATATAACTGCTATAATACTGCTCCTATGTACAAGAAAATAACTACTATAATACTGCTCCTATGTACAGGAATATAACTACTATAATACTGCTCCTATGTACAGGAATATAACTACTATAATACTGCTCCTATGTACAGGAATATAACTACTATAATACTGCTCCTATGTATAATATTATGACTAGTATATACTGTACCTGTTCTCCAAACCACCTCTACATGCATATTCCCATTCGCCCTCGGTTGGGAGGCGCTTCCCGGTCCAGCTACAGAAGGCGGAGGCGTCGTTCCAGGACACGTGAAGAACGGGATGATCCGGTCTGATGTTACCGAAAGATAAAAGTGAGGAGAGCGGATTGACCCAGAAGCAGCGCATCATTTTCCTGCAGATCCGCACCGTCAGCACGGACGGAGCCCTGGGTCCATTTACTAAGACGTCGTGAGGGTTGTCAGCGAGATATTTTTACAGTCTACAATATTTAAAGAAATGGCGTCTACCAGCGGCAGCGCTCATCTAGAATTGAACTGTTTCAAGAACTGTACTGTGTACCTGTGGCAAATCTGCAAAAGTCAGTCATTACTGCAGTTTTAGCATTCTGTTTATGAACCAGATAGATCAGGATGAGCATTGCTAGAGGTTCTAGCCAGACAAGGGAGCAAACAATGAAGTGAAGGTGGATACAATGTATGAAGTAAATCATGTGATTGTCACAGGAGTAGAACCCCACCTCACCCCAAAATCAGGTGAGGGACCATGATCTCAGTGGGTGCTCGCTGTAACTAAAGACGGGGAGGCCCTCCACCAGCCTGCCAAGCTGTCATAGGCTTATTAAAATAAGGTTGTCTGGAAATCATGTCTTATGCTCCAGTCACATCAAAAGCTGCTATTACAATTTGCAGATTTTACAGGTTTTGCGAATTTCAATCCTGTCCTGCAGTGCATTATGGATGATGTAGTTTTGCCATGATGCCAGGCGCTGTAGACGCCATATAACCCACAAGGGATGCAACCGAGGAGATAAGCAAACAGCACAGTTCGGAAGGCAGCTTTGGATGTGACTGGAGTATGTTTGTTTGCATGGGTTATGTGTTCAGATACCTTTCCAGGATATCAGAGTCTGGTCCTTCCGGATGCCTCCAGTCTGCTCCTTTCACCGGGAGCCACCAGGGAGCAGCTGCAACCTGGGCAAAGGAGGACACTAACATCAGCACAACGCGGCGTCGGCGCACATCTGTCACGCTGCGCTCGCGCCAGGCGTGAAGGGGACACGTGTCACAATCATTCTGTATTCCCAGCTAACGCCCGCGGCTGCCCCTGTCTGTTCCATGAAGAATTCGCCGTCTTATTGTCGAGTCAGGTCATGTGACACGGCGAATCTGCTCCTAAGACTGGCGTTAACCCCCTCAGTGCTGCCCCACTTTCACCTTGGTAGGCAGAGCGCAGGTTTCCGCGTCCCCGTAGGATGGCAGGATTATAATTGAGTTTTATCTAATTAGCACAAACGATAATTGGCTTAGAGATGTTGGGGGTCCCCGGGGTGTGCTGCAGCAAATAACCCGACCGTGGCGGCCGGCCGCAATCAGAGCAGAGGAAGAAAGTCTTCAACAGAGAGTGGGGGGGGGGGGGGGGGGGGCCACAGCTCGGCTGAGGTACTACAGAGCCCAGCAATCTATTTCTGGAAACATTGGTATTCATTGCAGGTAGACCTTTGCAAGCATTTTCTTGATTGCTTTGATGCATCTAAAATAAAAAAAGTATTTTAAAAAGCTCCACTCGTTTTGTATCAGCTCCTCTGCAGACCTGTGTGTCTCCATGGTTACAGACCGCAAACAAACCCTGTGTAGTCTGAGCCTGCAGTCCTGATGACCTACAGAGGAGAGTAACAGGTGACAGCAGGATCAGACTACACAGGGTGTGTTTGTGGTCTGTAACCATGGAGACACATCAGTCTGCCAAGGAGCTGTAGATACAAAACGGGAGGAGATGTTTAATAAAAACTATTTGCAAAGCTGTTGTTTCTTTATTTTAGATGCAGCGGAGTAAGGGCCCTATTACACCTGCAGATGAAGTGTTCCTTCCCGGCAATCGCCTGTTCGCTAGCGGAGGAGATTGCTGCTATTACATGCAGCGATCTCCTCCACAGTATGGGGGAGCAGTGATCGCTAATGCCATCGCTCGTCCCCATACAGAAATGTTCCTTTCTGACAACCGTCTGCTCATCAGTGGAGAAGACCAGCGATCTCCTCCACAGTATAGGGAGCAGTGATCACTAATGCCATCGCTCGTCCCCTTACTGACTCACTGCCGGCAGCAGAGCGCTGATCACATCACACGATCTGCTGCCGACAAATGTGGATTTTTAAACCAGCTAAAAAAATTCCAATTACCCGATGCTCGTTCGTCGGCAGAATTACACTGCCAGATCATTGCTAACAAGCATTACCATGAACACTCGTCAGCGATAACCTTCACAATTATTTTCAGGTGTAATTGGGCCTTAATACAAACTGGACAAACCCTTTAAATCCACGTTTCGTGTCGCACTCACCGCCTTGTCGATGCCGCTGTTCACCGCTTCACTTATCAAACCTTCAAACACAAACGAGTCACCAAACGTCTCCGCCTGGAAATATAGAAGTGACGCCGTGTCAGTCAGCAGCGGGGGGGAAACATGAAGGTGGGATTGGTGTTCTGGATTGATCCAGTTTTCCGTGTGTGTCCTCTACTGCTCTTCCTGTCGCCCCCGCCTCTCCCCAGCCTGAAAGGGGGAGCAATAAACCTTAAATGCACTGCAAATGTAGAGAAGACGGACTGCAAGGTTACTGGCCCTTTAATAAAACAGGATTGGGGGGCATGATGGTAATATGATGGAGCCTGAAGATAATGGGTGTAGTAGTGTTTCACATGTAGTCAGTTTGTCTGGGGCACAGGAGATACAGACCCACTGTTCTCACCTCGGTCACGTAACCGGTCGCTGCTACAAACTTCCTAAATTCTGCATTGCTGACTTCATATTTGTCCATATAAAATGAGTCAATGTGGACTCTCCGCGCAGGACTCTCACCATCCGGGGGGATTCCTGGCTCATCTGTTCCCATAGTAAATACCCCTGAGGGCAGCAGGACCATCTGTGGGAAGAAAGGGAAAGAGACATTAGGTGTAGGTACCCAATACAGATGACGCATTCGCCAAATCTGTGTCCGTCCTGAGAACCCCTGTGATCACCAGCCATGTGCTGCCTGCCCTCTCCCCTGCCCAGGTCCCCCTCCTGTGCCCTTCCCCCAGGTCCCCCTCCTGTGCCCTCCACTGTCCCCAGGTCCCCCTCCTGTCCCCTTCCCCCAGGTCCTCCTCCCAAGGTCCTTCCCCTGCCTCTGGTCCCCTCCTGTCCCCTTCCTCCAGGTCCCCCTCCTGTGCCCTCCACTGTTCCCATGTCCCTCTCCTGCCCCCTCCCCTTTCCCAGGTCCCCCTCCTGTCCCAGGATCCCATCCTCTGTCCCCAGGTCTCCCTCTCCTGCCCCAGGATCCCCTCCACTGTCCCCAGGTCCCCCTCCCCTGCTCCAGGATCCCCTCCACTGTCCCCAGGTCCCCCTCCCCTGCTCCAGGATCCCCTCCACTGTCCCCAGGTCTCCCTCCACTGTCTCCAGGTCCCCCTCCACTGCTCTAGGATCCCCTCCACTGTCCCCAGGTCCTGCTCCAGGATCCCCTCCACTGTCCCCAGGTCCTGCTCCAGGATCCCCTCCACTGTCCCTAGGTCCCCCTCCCCTGCTCCAGGATCCCCTCCACTGTCCCCAGGTCTCCCTCCACTGCTCTAGGATCCCCTCCACTGTCCCTAGGTCCTGCTCCAGGATCCCCTCCACTGTCCCCAGGTCCTCCTCCCCTGCTCCAGGATCCCCTCCACTGTCCCTAGGTCCCCCTCCCCTGCTCCAGGATCCCCTCCACTGTCCCCAGGTCCCCCTCCACTGTCCTCATGATCCCCCTCCAGCCTCCACTGTCCTCATGATCCCCCTCCAGCCTCCACTGTCCCCATGATCCCTTCCACGGTCCCCAGGTCCCTCTCCTGCCCCAGGATCCCCTCCACTGTCCCCAGGTCCCCCTCCCCTGCTCCAGGATCCCATCCACTGTCCCCAGGTCCCCCTCCACTGTCCTCATGATCCCCCTCCAGCCTCCACTGTCCCCTGATCCCCCTCCACTGTCCCCAGGTTCCTCTCCTGCCCCAGGATCCCCCTCCACTGTCCCCAGGTCCCTCTCCTGCCCCCTCTCCTTACATTGTCAGGCTGTTCCGCTCGGGGCTCCCCGGTTGGCGGACTATTTGCCTCTCGGGAGTATTTGAAGGCCGCCCCCTGGTGGTGGCTGTGGGCGCTGCCCTCTCTCTGTGCAGAGTTACAGCCGCAGTCTCCTTGCACGGGGCTCAGGTACCGCAGCGCCAAGCACAGAGCCCAGAGCCAGGGGAACCGCACCGCAGCGGCCGACGCCATGATCAGGTCACGTGACAGCAGTCAGATGACCTGTATACCGGCGCCTTACATCCGGAGATGGATACATTGTTGCAGGTTGTGCTGATACATTGTATGTAGAGCAATAAGAGGGAGCACAGGGCCCCATCATATTAGAATTGTGGGCTGTGTAGGTTACTATTTACAATACACATCCAGCTGCTGCAGAACTTCTTTACCATGATCCTCTGCAATTTCCTTCTCGGGCTGGGACAGATCACATGTGACTCTGACACAATCTCCTGCAAGTCTCTTTGTAGAGGGAAGTGCAGGAAGTGGGGGCAGGGCCTGTGATGATTGTGGGGGTTTATAGGGACATGAATATCACCCAGGATGTGAACATAACTACAGCTTTCTTCTAGAAATAGCACCACGCCTGACCTCAGGCTGTGCCTGGTACTGCAGCGCAGCTCTATGGTAGAAAATGGGGTTGATCTGTGGATCGGGGTGGTGCTGTTTTTGAAAAAAAAAAATCAGCTATGATTTTATTTTTTATTTTTTGACACATAATTTAATTGTCATGGATCAGCCGTAATCAAGCTTCATCACCCACTTAGCCTCATGCACACGCAAACAGCGGGTCTGCAATATGCAGGTATCGGCCGTGGGCACCCCGCATCACGGACCTGTTCACCTGAAAGGATCCGCAGTCGGGAAGGTCTGGTGCGGAACGGAGGCATCAAAGCCCACAGAAGCACTACGGAATCCTGTCCGTGCCTCCGCACCGCAAAAAAAGTGCGGACGGATCACGAACCCATTCAAGCTGAATTGCTTGGCAAAGCAATTTTCTTACAGAAGACGACTCCTCTGACATCGTCCCTCATTCGCCTTTCTGTTTCCGAGTTGTCAGGGGGTTCTGGGAAGTTTTTCTAGAAATCCCAGTAATCCATTACGCCAAATGAAGTGCCTGGAACCAGATCTGAAGGTTATTATCGGGGCTCATGCTCGCGAACATATTTTTTTGTCCGTGTCCGTTGTGTCTTTTTTGCAGCCAGTATGGGGAACCATTCATTTCAATGAGACCAAAAAAAAATAACAGATGTAACTCGGACGTCACACGGATGTCATCCTTTTTTTTTTTTTGTTGCAGATCCATGTTTTGCAGACCGTATGTATTTTACGTTCCGCAAAACAAGGATCCGCCAAAAATATGGATGACGTCCGTGTGCATTCTGTATTTTGCAGAACAGAATAGCTGGTCCCTAATAGAACAGTCCTATCCTTTTACGGACAATATTAAGACATGTTCTAATTTTTTGCGGCACGGCCAATACAGACTTACCGAAACAGGATGCACACGGAGTCATTTCCATTTTCTTGGCCCCATTGGAGTGAATGGTTCCGCATATGGGCCACAAAAAAAAACGGACAAACGGAATGGACAAAATACATTTGTGTGCATGAGCCTAAGGCCTAGTTCACACGTCAGTGTTCGGTCAGCAATTTCTATCAGTGATTTTAAGCCAAAACCAGGTGCGGCTCCAAACACAGAACAGGAGCAGATCTCCCCCTTATACCTGATCTCTGTGGAGGCTCCGATCCTGGTTCTGGCTCACAATCACTGATGAAAATCACTGACTAAACACTGACATGTGAATGGAGCTTAGCCTGGTATTACTGTTGCAGAAATGTCTGTAGCTAATCTGCTGCGTGTGAATACACCTTTAGGCTAGGTCCACACAACGACATTTGTCGCGCGACAGATAGGGCACATCTACACTGCAACATTTGTCGCGCAACAATTTTTACAATGGCAGTCTATGGTGTCGCACTGCAACATGCGACATGCTGCGACTGCGACGCGACAGTCGCCGAAAAATCCATAGATCCATCAAATGGATTTTCTGCAGTGCGACACCATAGACTGCCATTATAAAAATTGTTGCGCGACAAATGTCGTCGTGTAGACCTAGCCTAATTGGTTCAGCAGCTACCACTGCATGACCCCTTCTGCCCTCACAATGGGGACAGCAAACCCATCCCCCAGATCCTGCAAAGGTCCGGCCGCTCAGGCAGGGGTCCGCATGCAGTGTTGGAAGCCAAAATCAGGAGTGGATCATAATAGGAGAAAGTATAAAGGACGGACACCACTTTGTCTCTATATTTAATTTACGGTACTCCTGATTTTGGCTTCCAAAACCGCATACAAAGACCTGCCTGTGTGGTCGTACCCTAAGGCCCCTTTCACACGAGCGAGATTTACTGCGTGGGTGCAATGCGTGACGTAAACGGATAGCACCCGCACTGAATCCTGACCTATTTATTTCAATAGGTCTGTGTACATGAGCGGTTTTTTTCACGCATCAGTTCTGCGTTGTGTGAGAATCGCAGCATGTTCTATATTCTGTGTTTTTCACGCAGCCCTGGCCCCATAGAAGTAATTGGGGCTTCAGTGAAAAAACGCATTGTGTCCGGGAGCAAGTGCGGCTGCGATGCGTTTTTCACTGATGGTTGCTAGGAGATGTTGTTTGTAAACCTTCAGTTTTTTATTACGCGCGTGCATAATGCATAAAAACGCACTGCACCCGCGTGAGAAAAACTGAACGACTGAACGCAATCGCAGACAAAACTGACTGTACTTGCTTGCAAAACAGTGCGAGTTTCACTGAACGCAGAAATGATGCGTGAAAAAAAACCGCTCATGTAAACAGACCTATTGAAATGAATGGGTCCGGATTCAGTGCGGGTGCTATCCGTTCACGTTGCGCATTGCACCCGCGTGGAAAACTCGCTCGTGTGAAAGGGGCCTAACGATACGGATTGTGTCAGGATGTGTTCAGTGAAACTCGCCCCATTTCGAGTCATGTTTAGTCAGTTTTGTCTGCGATTGCGTTCAGCAAAACGGATGCAATCCGTTTTGATGCGTTTTTCACGCTTATGAAAAATGAAGATTTACAAACAACATCTACTGGCAACTGTTTGCTTCCCGATGCGATGCGCTTTTCATGGAAGCCCCTTTAACTATGGGGCCAGGGCTGCGTGAAGACACAGAATACAGAACATGCCGCGATTCTCACACAACGCAGAACTGATGCATAAAAAAACTAATCGACATGTTGCGGACAGAAGGCCTGCGTTTTATGCTGCGGGTTTATTCCGCCGCATGTGGATGAGATTCCACTGTAAAAGTCCCTTCGTTTATGCCACGTGTGGTTGTACTTTTATGGCCTATATCAGCTTTTTTGCTGCACTTTTCATACTCAGTGTGACAGCGAGGTGACCCTTAGGCCCCTCTCTGGGCTCCGCGGGTCAGGCGGACTTGGCCGTTACTGAACCTTTCATTTCTACGTAGCAGGTTTGTTATGTCCGGTTCTCATTGTGCAGCGATTCCAGCTCATCTTCAGGTATAAAAGGAAGGAGAAGGGGTAACACGGACATCACCCTACAGATCCCAGCATCGCAGATATTGTAATGTTTCCCTGTATGTGACACTTTCATGTCTGTATCACGTGTGAGAATCGCAGGAAATGTGCGACCGGCGCAAAACTGTGAAAACTCGTTACTTATTCTAATTATATATCAACACACAAGGCGGGAGCAGGAGCCTCCATCTTTCTACATTTCCACTATATTTAGTGTAGATTATCTCCCCGGCGGGGGCTCTCCATCACATGACGCCTTTCCAGTGTAAAACCTCATTTACACGTCCGTGTCCGTGCTCAAATCCATGAGAAGGTGGTCAGTGATGCATCCGTGAAGGATCCGTGTTGGGTCCGCGTGTCCGTTTTTTGCTGTCCTTGTTTCACTGATCCTGCACAATTTTTAAAGCATGTCTTCCTAATGATTCATGAAACACGGATGGCGTCTGTGTTTCATCTGTGGCTTTCACGGACCCATAGACTATAATGATGGATCCATGAACACAGACGAAATAGAGCATGCATCCGCGCTAAAAACACGGACTTACGGACCGCGCTAAAACACTGATGTCTGAATATACATATTAAAATGAATGGGGACGTGTGCTGTCCGTGAAACACTGAGATGTGAATGAGGCTTAACCCTGAGCTCCTCATTGCAGAACCTTCAGATTACAGAATTCCTGAGTAACGGACTCCAAAAATAAAGTCCATATGTCCCAATAGGACTGAGACAGAGGGACAACCGGCCAGTTACACAGGACAGGTGCATTGTGAGCTCTGCTGCTGGACCTCACGGGCCCTGGTGTTGCTAGGGCCCATTGTCATGTCAAGGCCATCCTGTACCCTGCTAGGTGAGTTGCTAAGGCCACACGGCGATTTTGGTCATGTGGTGGATTGTGACATTGCATTTAGCACGTGGTGTCATGTGACCTGATGGATCCGTAACATGACTGTCTCCAGAAATCCAAAGCTGCAGATCGCAAGTTGCATGCGACTTTGCAGTTGATGGCGCTCTCCCCAGCAGCAGGCGCAATGCAGTGACATCATCAGCGCCTGCTGAGCTATGCAGAAAAGTGCACAGGCGGGATATCATCCATGCGCGCTCCTGCGGGTGTGATGACATCACTGCATCAGCCCTGTTGCTGGGGAGATTAGGATGTGCACTAAGGGGGCAGCACTAATGTAAGGGGCACTAAGGGAACTGGGTGTGTATAGACAAACTGGGCGGAGTTATGGGCGTGGCTTAGTGTAAACAATTGCCGCTCTCATCCCTTCTTGGGCTTTTCAAACGTTGGGAAGTCTTCATGACAAGGGATGTGACAGCGCTGGCGGCCTCACCCAGCTTTCCCAGACTTCTGAATGGCAAATCTACCTTGGCCGTGCCATAACCAGACCTCCAAGGGTCCCTCTTTTTGATCCAAGTCCCTCTGTCCCTCTTTAACCTTTCAGACGAGCGAGTGTCACGCTCCGGACTCGCAGCGCAGCTCCCGTCCTGACCTCCCAGCGCAGCTCCCGTCCTGACCTCCCAGCACTGCTGGGCTTGCATAGCATGCTATTGGTTTATGATGCTTTGTAACCCTTACATAATGCTGTCAGTGTTATCCAATACTTTCCAGAACTGTAAGGGTTACACAGCATTATAAATCAATATACAGTGCTGGGAGGTCAGGACGGGAGCTGCGCTGCGAGTCCGAAACGTGACACTCGCTGGTCTGAAAGTGACCTAAATGTCCCTTTTTTTGATCTGAAGTTTAGGTTTGCGATATTGATCCAGAAAATGTTTCTCTGGTTCCCTGCTCCGCTCCCCGCACCGCCGCCGCGTCGGGGTGGGGGGAACACGGTGAGTCCGGTATATGGGGGAGCATTTGTTAGTTTCGGATAACCCCTTTAGGTTTCCCTCATTTTGATCTGAAGTTTAGGTTTGCATTGCTACATTTACAGTATTGACCCGGCCCCTCTCTGTGTATTACATTATTTCATTATTAGATGCAATATGGATTTTAGAAATTTCTATATTCAGTTAATTTTTGCGTCATAAGGATATGAAGGGAAATTGATTTTTTTTTTTACCCAATGAAACAAAATTGTCCCTTTTTGTCCTTCCAAAAAGTTGGGAGGCATGCTGCAAAGGTGGGCAGCAGGACTATCAGGATGGAGCACCTTGTGCCCCCCTCTAAAGTACATCCAGAGAGTCGGCATGACGTCACCAGCCGTCTGACCAATCAGCGCCGGAGAAAAGTTCTCCCATCCTTGAAGTAACGGGCCTGTGTGCCTCCTCTGGCGCGGGGCATGCCGGGAAGTGTAGTCGGCGGCCGAGGGATGCAGGACTACAATCCCCGCAGCCCATATAAAGCGCTTGAGCTGAGAGGAGGGGGCCAGAGCCGGGAGAGGAGCATGGATGCGCGGCGGAGCGGCAGCAGCCAGGTACGGGGCCCCTGCAGAGACATTGTATCTCTGCCGTCACCGGCATGTGGTGCAGCCTGGCACCGGACTGTGCCATCCTATAGGGTGCGGGGTCTGCAGGCAACAGGTGGCTGAATGGTGGGGGGCAGGGGTCCTGGGAAAGTTGGGGGGGGGGGGGGGTGCAATCCTGTGGATGTGGGGAGAGGATCTGTTGGTTCTGAGATTTTATGTTTGCACTAGGAGGATGTGACAGGGCATGAAGAGTTAATCCTGGCACCAGGAAGCCTGCACATTAAGGGTTAATGACTGTGCGCTCAGGTGGGCCCTGGGCTATCAGGTGGGCCCTGGGCTAGCGAGCGCTGATTCCAGGAGCCTCAGGCAGGTTGTTACAAGCTTTTATTTTTTTGTGTTAGCATTTTTATTTGGATTTTTTCCCTCCTGAGGATCTGTTGATGTGACCTGGTGATGATGAATCTCCTCCATGTGAGGAGTTGTAGTAACCTCGCTCCTCTTATCTGGTATCCAAGAACCTTCGACCTGGATCTCCGTGCTGGATGGCGATCTGATCCTTTACACTGCAGGCCGGCTGCTGCTGTTGCAAAACTACAACTCCCATCTTGCGTGGATATCCTGCAGCCACTGCATCTAGAGCTCGATAGTAAGGTGTGTGTCCTTGTGGCTCTTCAGCTGCCCTGCAACTACAACCCTCAGCATGTGCTAACCGCCTGGATTCTAACCTGATCGTTTGCAGTTAGGCCTATTCTAAGTGATCTGCTGGGACTTGTAGTGTCCCAGAACGCTGAGCACCTGCAGGTCGCTAACCACTGGGTGTTACGTTCTCTATCAGGAAAGGGATCCCGCCATGGACTGGAGGCGATCGGATCGCCATATACCGGCAAATAAATGGATATACGGAAGAAAAACTCCCTTACCGGCTCCAGCCCAGGATTCAATCCTATGTCAATGGATGCGGCGAGTGACTCCCACAATGGAGAACCAGGGTCCGGCGCGGCCTTAATCCGAACTGTGGACTTTATTGAAGCGTGCACATGCAATTAGACTGGGTTTCCTTGATGCGTTTCGGGCAACACTAGCTCTTTGTCAAAAGGGCTCGTGTTGCACGAAATGCGTCAAGAAAACCCAGTCTTTTTTTTTTATTGCATGTGGACGCTTCAATAAAGTCTACAGTTGGAGAAGCCCCATATACTGGCAGTGTAAACCGACGACCCTAATCATGTTTCTCGGAGGAAATGTGCGTCCCCACGGCTACAAAGCTGCTACATAACCTCACAATTAGCAGCGCAAGGTGTCCTAGAAAATGGGACTCCCTATAGTTAACCAAATGAACCCAAAAAAATGCCAGTTGACGTGGTGAAGAAGGGCACCAAGGAGCGCCATACCCTACATAACTTGAAAGACTCTCCTTCCAAGATGAACATAAAGTTGTAGCTCTGGCGCATAACCAGTAAAGCCGACAGAATGAAGGTCAATGGCGGCCGCCACATTATAACCTGGGCTCCACCGGAGACGCTTCAGAGCCTGATGCTGATAATACCCAGCTCAAACCGTCGCCAGCCGAGAGGCAGGGATCCTGGTCCAGATCCCTATATACAAGAACATATATAATTATATACAGGAGATACCCAGGTTATACCAGCTGTACATATATAATTATATACAGGGGATGCCCAGGTTATACCAGCTGTACATATATAATTATATACAGGAGATGCCCAGGTTATACCAGCTGTACATATATAATTATATACAGGAGATGCCCAGGTTATACCAGCTGTACATATATAATTATATACAGGAGATGCCCAGGTTATACCAGCTGTACATATATAATTATATACAGGAGATGCCCAGGTTATACCAGCATGCTCCATATCACTATATACAAGATGTATAACTTATACCAGCTGTACATATATAATTATATACAGGAGATGCCCAGGTTATACCAGCTGTACATATAGAATTATATACAGGAGATGCCCAGGTTATACCAGCTGTACATATATAATTATATACAGGAGATGCCCAGGTTATACCAGCTGTACATATATAATTATATACAGGAGATGCCCAGGTTATACCAGCTGTACATATAGAATTATATACAGGAGATGCCCAGGTTATACCAGCTGTACATATAGAATTATATACAGGAGATGCCCAGGTTATACCAGCATGGTCCATATCGCTGTATACAAGATTTTTATCTAGCATGAAAAGGAATTTTTTTTTATTTTATTTTTTTTCCTCCTAAAATGAAGAAAGTTGGCATTTGCCTCAAGGATAGTTTTTGTTCTCCTGGGTCAACGCTGCAGAAGAATGGGCTAAGGCTACTTTCACACTTGCAGCAGTGTGATCCGGCGGGCATTTCCGTCGTCTGAACTGCCCGCCGGATCCGCCGATTTGGATGTGACTGAAAGCATTTGTGAGACTGATGCGGATCCGTCTCTCCACTTGTCATTTTTATTTTATTTTTTTATTTTTATTCACATTTTTACCGGTCTGTGCATGCGCAGGCCGGAAGGACGGATCCAGCATTCTGGTATTTTAAATGCCGGCACTAATACATTCCTATGGGGGAAAAATGCCAGCATTCAGGTAAGTCTTCTGTTTTTTTTTCGCCGGCGATAAAACCGTAGCATACTACAGTTTTATCTTTTGCCTAATCAGTCAAAACGACTGAACTGAAGACGTCCTGATGCATCCTGAACAGATTCCTCTCCATTCAGAATACATGGGGATAAAACTGATCCGTTCTTTTCCGGTATAGAGCCCCTGTGACGGAACTCGGTGCCGGAAAAGAAAAAACGCTAGTGTGAAAGTAGCCTAAACTGGATGGAAACTACATTACTGTCACTATGACCTGTATAATTGTGCTGGTGGCGACTTTTGTTTTGTGCATGATGGTAAGTTGCAGAATAGTGAGTGCAGCTCTGGAGTATAATACAGGATGTAACTCAGGATAAGTAATGCATGTACAGTGACTCTACCTTTTTTATTTAGATGAATTCTTATAATATCCAGTTTACATCTCGTGGATGATTCTTATTCTACTAAGTCATTTGTGTAGCTTGGCCTAGCATTACACCTGTGCATAACTGTAGAACTACAAGGCTCAGCATGCCGTTGCTCGGGGTTGTTGGTGTCTCTTGTACATCACAGTTCGGCTTTGCGGTCTCTGCCGCTTTCCTCCGCTCTCCGCACTCCTCCTGATTTTTCTATTTATAGGATCACAAGACATTATTGTAACCAAGTTGAAGAGTATATTTTCATTCAATCACCTTCCTCCTCTGCATTCTGCACCATCTGGGAGGCTGCGCACACGCCACTGCTTTGGATAACTACATCTCTGTGTGGAGGTGAAGAGTAAACTTTGCCCAAGCCGGGAAGCCTCTTCCTTGGGGCACTCTGCTTTATGTGAGGCTTTTCCCTCTGCCCAGCGTCTCCTTGAAGTGCCAGGCGGCATCTGGACCCTGCTGTGGCGTCAATAACGGACTTTGTTTACATCAAATTGCAGTGAACTTCATCTTATCATAATACAGTAGAGTTATAAGAGGAGCAGCTGATATCAGTCACATATGATGTAATGTCTGGAGGTTATATCAGCGCTGGAGCGTTATAAGAGGAGCGGCTGATATCAGTCACATATGATATAATGTCTCTGGAGGTTATATCAGCGCTGGAGCGTTATAAGAGGAGCGGCTGATATCGGTCACATGTGATGTAATGTCTCTGGAGGTTATATCAGTGCTGGAGCGTTATAAGAGGAGCGGCTGATATCAGTCACATGTGATGTAATGTCTCTGGAGGTTATATCAGCTCTGGAGCGTTATAAGAGGAGCGGCTGATATCAGTCACATATGATGTAATGTCTCTGGAGGTTATATCAGCTCTGGAGCGTTATAAGAGGAGCGGCTGATATCAGTCACATATGATATAATGTCTCTGGAGGTTATATCAGCGCTGGAGCGTTATAAGAGGAGCGGCTGATATCAGTCACATGTGATGTAATGTCTCTGGAGGTTATATCAGCGCTGGAGCGTTATAAGAGGAGCGGCTGATATCAGTCACATGTGATGTAATGTCTCTGGAGGTTATATCAGCTCTGGAGTGTTATAAGAGGAGCGGCTGACTTGATGCAGTAATGTGAGTGCCTGGATTTGTGGAGCGCCGCACCGGGGCTTCTTTATTTTAGCAGAAAGGGATTTTCTCATTGATCCTTTAAGATGAGGCCCGGTCTGGTGGCGGGATCAGTCAGAGCTCTGGAGGCCTTATACTGGGGAAGAAATGCTGATTCTGTGCTTTAATATTTTATTTATTTTTATATTTTAATATCCAGGCCAGCACAGAACTAATGTGAAGCTCCGATAGCGAGTCGCCCTGTATTTGGTGTGAGCCTGTCGCGTTCCCTGCTGCCCGAACCTTACAGCTCTCCTGTACTGTTAAACTGCGGACCTTAGGTGTGCTGGCCCTTTAACAGGTAGATGGAGTCAGGTCTATATAGATAGTTGTCATGTTGGTCATACAGTCTTGACGTTCATTTCGGATGGGATATTTGCATTGCACTCACTTGTCAGCTTGGGACTTGTGGTTCTACACCAGGCATCAGCAACCCCCAGCACTCCAGATGTTCTGAAACTACAACTCCCAGTATCATGCTAAGTACATATGCTTGCTGGGAATTGTAGTTTCACAGCAGCTGGAGTTGCTGATCCCTGTTCTACACAATGTATCCAATGCTACCAGGTTTGATAGTCAGTTCCCTTTTCAAGATGATCAGGAATGACTTTGTACAATACCACAAAGAGACACTTTTTAATAGAAAACCCACAAGATGCATAAATATTGAAGGGCATCTCATCCTGCAGCCCGCCGCGCTTCCTGGCCCTCGCCGGTCTGACCGCTCGCCTTCTGTTTAAAAGGCTCTGCCGCATTTCTATCTCACAATCTTAACTCCTGATCGTAGAGCGTTCTGCTGTCTGTCCGCTTAATATGGGCGATTATATTGGGTGCCAGGACCTGCAAGATCCCCGATTATCGGTGTCGTGCCAGTCGCTGATCACTTTGTAGACCTTCCCCGGAATCCGTTCTGTTCCCTGATCTTGTGCGGAACAACCAAAAGCGCTGCACTGGTCCTCACCCGGGGTCTATTTTTGGGCTATGAATTCTAGGAATGTAAAGCCATAAACAGGACGTTTCATAAAATCGGTGCCAGTCGCTGATGTTCTGGACGCTCGCCGGATCACGGCCTGGACAACCACAGCTTCCTGACAGGACCCCGGTCTCCATATTATTGGGGGTTCTCTGTTCTAGGCTGTAGCGGCCATGTTCCCGTATGATGCTTTATACTGCAGGAAGTAGTGTGCGCTCCTCTCTGCAACTTTTCAGTTTTTCTGAATTTAAGGTTTCTGCTTGCTGTCAGTGAATACATTCCTGTTTTTATTTTGAGGCTGAAAACTCATTCTGAGCTAGTCCTACTTGCACTGTGTGTGGGGTTTGTTACAATGTATCAGTCTGGCATCTGAGCAGTAACACTCAAATGTGTTCCCAGGATGGATACATTGTACCCAGCAGCCGATAATACCTTGGAATAGGAAGTGCATGAGACCAGAGGACCGATCGCTGCTTTGGCATCTGTGCATGAAATGCTGCGACGCTTGTATCCGATGGGTGAAAATGGGGATATGTTCGGGGTCATCTCCTCCTTTGTGTCCACTCCAAGTCATGGCTTCAAAAACAACATAAAAAAAACTGAGGTCATTATTTGATCTGTGGGGGTCCGACACCTAGGACCCCTGCTGATCAGCTGTTTGAGAAGACACCGGTGCTCACGCCGCGGCCGTCTCTCTGCTCACCAACCACAGCGCCGTACATTGTATAGTGGCCGTGCTCGGTATCGCGCTCAGCCCCATTCTCCAATGCAGTTGCGCCTAGGCCAGGTGACCAATGACCGTGACGTCACTGGCCTAGGGAAAACGGAGAGAAGGCCGCGGCGCTACTGTGAGCTCCGGTGCTTCTCAAATGGCTGATCAGCGGCGGTCCTGAGTGTCGGACCCCACTGATCAGGTACCGGTGACCTTTCCTGAGGAAAGGTCATCAGTAGAAAAGCCTTTAAAGTTATGGCTCTTGGAATGCAACAATGACGTATGGCAAATATTGTTTGATCCCGAAGACCCAGCACAGGCCGTGACTTAAGGGGTTAAATAACGTACCGCATGTATGGCGGTTTACAGTATTTGGCCACTTTAAATACTGACATCCATTGACCCGCCTGGTTCTGCGTCACTCGGGATCTCGCTCTACGAGGGTTTTGTTCTGCATCGTGCATTATAGAAATGTTCGCCGCGTCTCCGGTGCCCTTGGCCTTGATGTGACGTTTTGTAGATGACGCCGTGCTGGATGCTATTGGCTGGCGTCGGATGCTGCTGGGTGAACCTACTTTGGCGCACAGAGTGTTTTTCTGACCCTTGCGTCCTTTACGAGTTAATGTTTCAATGAATTCAGCACCTGAGGTGCCGGCTTCTGCCGCGGAGTGTTTACTAATGACTTGCTAATTGGATGGCGTTTTCCCCTCTCCTCCTCGGGTCCGGTGTCCTGGCACAGCTGTGCGGTGCGCTGCGACGCTGCTTTATTTTCCCCTCTTCTCCTTCCTTGGTCTGATAGAAATAGTTTTCAGCCTAATTTGGTGATGGGTTAAGTAGGGCAGACTACCGTGCTGCAGACCTCCGGGAAGGGGGCTGGAAATCTGGCACGGTGTCTGTGGTGAGTGGCCCGGCTCATGGCGGTCCGTCACGCTGCGTTCACACGGGGAAGCTCTTCACTAAAATGTCTCGACTGTATCTTCAGGGACTTGAGACCTTGACCATTAGAAGTGTACGGTATTTGTTTCTTGTTCTGACGCGGTTTTTAGCGGGTTGTGGGTTGTGTTCAGACATGAGGTGCAGTTTTGCTGCAGCTTTGTTTTTTGCAGGTGACGCGTGTTTTCAAGCAACGTTTTAAGCTACTTTCACGTCATGGATCTGCAAAAAACGCTTCCGTTACAACAATACAACGGCATGCATCCGTCATGAACGGATCCGGTTGAATTATGTCTTCTATAGCCATGATGGATCCGTTATGAACTCCATGGAAAGTCAATGGGGGACGGATGCGTTTTCTGTTGTCAGAGAAAACGGATCCGTCCCCATTGACTTGCATTGTGTGTCAGGACGGATCCGTCTTGCTCCGCACCACATCGCGGACAGAAAAGCGCTGCTTGAAGTGATAGGAGCGCAACCAAATGGAATGCATTTTGTCCTTATTGACAATGAATGGGGACAAAACTGAAGCGTTTTCTTCCGCTATTGAGAGCCAATGACGGATCTCGATAGCGGAATTGAAAACGCTAATGTGAAAGTCGCCTTACTTGTCCAAACTGCGTGTGCATTAAAAACCGCCTATGATTATCCTGTGTGGCTTTTGGCAATTCATTCAGAACAGCTTTAGGGCTAATGCACACGAACATATTTTCTTTCAATGTCCGTTCAGTTTTGTGGACCATATACGGAACCATTCATTTTAGTGGGTCCGCAAAAAAAGGAAGTTACTCCATGTGCATTCAATTTCCCCATTTCCGTTCCGCAAAAAAATAAATAGAACATGTCCTATTATTATCCGCATTACGGACAAGGATAGCGCTGTTCTATTAGGGGCCAGCTGTTTTCAAAATGCATCCGGTCGTGTGCATGAGCCCTTACAGGACGCGACCAGGTACCAACACTGGGTGTCTGTAGCCTTGCACTTGACTGTTACAGTCCTGGGGACTTGTTGGTAGTGGTTGGAACTTTGTTTTCTAATAGAGATCCAAATCCTCTGAAGAGACATGGGTTTTAAAGCTACTATTCTGACCGCCTGCAGCCACCACTAGAGGGAGCTCTGTGTGTACTGATATTTTTCTATGAATTTCAATGTATGAACGGCATGCAGTAAGCTCGTGAGCTCCCCCTGCTGGTGGCTGCAGGCAGCATACTTCTTAAAGGAGTTTTCTGACTTTGCTGCAGCCTCCTCGCAGCTTGCCGAGCACAGTACTGTCCACTGTATAGAGGCCGTGCTTGGTATTGCAGCTCAGCTTGAATAGGACTAAGTGGCACCTAGGCCACGTGACCAATAAACGTGAGGGCTAACCTCCAGCACGTCAGCTGTGGTGAAACTATGACTCCCAGCATGCTCTATTCATTTCTATGGAGTTCTGAGAACAGCCAAGCAAGTGCATCTTGGGAGTTGTAGTTTTACCACAGCTGGAGTGCCGGAGGTTGGTCCTCAACGACCTAGGGTTAACTGTGAGGAGGCCATGGCCTCCACAAATGGCTGATCTGCATGGATCCCAGATGTGAGACCAAACGCCCATCCAGAGGACAGGTCCTCAGTATGAAGTCCAGAAACCCCTTTAAATCCGTGCTGGGGATTTGATGCTCTGTATCAGGAAAAGTTATGACCACTTTCATGTTTTTATCCAGAAATGCAGAATGTTGCACCTAAACCGACCTCTATCTCAGCAGGTTGTGAAGGGTTAGGACTCTGAGGAGCAGGTCGGCCCCAGGAGGTTTTTGGTTGCCGCTCGGTCTTCCAGGGATTGACTCTTCCCCTAGGAATGCCTTGGCACCATTCTTTCCATCATAATAACGAAAATCGTAAAATGTTCTTGCGGGATCCGATGGCTGCTGTGTTGTGCAATTTAGCTGGAAGCCAGTGCGCCCGACGGGTGGGCGCAGAAAGTAGACGAATTGTTTGCGCTGCCAAACCTGATGAGTGCGAGGATTAAGGAGACGGGAAAGATTTCCGTTACTTAACGCTTTGTCCTCACAGGGCTGGTGCAGCCCCTTTACCAAGATGGCCGCTGACGTACTGGTCCCATGTCTGGGTGGTCCCGTCCTGGGGCAGTGACCTGTGGGTGATGCAGCCCCATCCATGGGACGCTGATTGTCCGGCTCGCCACGTCCAAGGCTGAGCTCTTAACCCAGCCGCACCCTGTCCAGCCTGTCGGTGACCCTCGGATCTGGCCACGCGGGCGGCACCAATGCTGTGGGGTTTACGTGTCGTGGCTGCAGTTCTTGACGTTTTTCCTCTAACCCTCCACTCCTCATGCATATGCACCAGGGAGCTCTGTAAAGACATTGCCTGAATGCGAGGTAGAAGAGAAACCTGCGCACCGCGGCCCCTAATATCCGGGACACCACTGGTATTAATATCTAACTGGGCAAACTGGAATAGATGTAATTTTCAGAAAATAGGGCGACTGTTTGGGCCACTAAAGTAGGGCAAGTGCCTGGGATTCTGCAGGGAATTTATCAGGGACCATGGAGACCAAGCGGAAGCAAATCTTCAGCGCGCCCGGGGCCAAAGCTGCGCTCGGGGTGCGGGTCCTGGGGATGAATGCTCTGCAGCCGGCACTGGTTCTGTTGTCTCCTGTGTAATTGGTTTAAGGCAGGGTTTCTCAACTCCAGTCCTCAGGTCCCACCTACCGGTCAGGATTTCAGAATATCCCACAGAATGAATACCTGAGGTAAGTCCTGATGGATGGACACTAATTATATCACCTGCTCAATACTAAGGAAATCCTGAAAACATGTCCGGTAGGTGGGTCCCGAGGACCGGAGTTGAGAAACTCTGGTTTAAGGAGACCCGTCGGCTGCTCGCCACGCGTGGCTTGCTTTATGTAAAGGGCAGCTTATCCATTATAAAGGCTTCCTGGGCAGGGTGCTGCTCCCGCTGTAGACCCTTGTGAGCATGCGCTGCCCTGGAAGGAGCATGAGCAATAACTGTGCAGTGTTTACCCCCACAATGCACTGCAGTAGAACATGTGTGACAAGGGAGCCCCCATAACACAAATACAGCAGAAAAATTTGAATGCAGCTTTGGATGTGACTGGAGTATAAGGCCTAATGTTGCTCAGAAGATTTGTTTTACTTCTCTGAAGGCTGGACAGTTTTATGATGACAGTGAAGCCGCGTTCCTGGATTGAGGCCGGAGCCTCCGTATCTCCATCAGGCGGTCGTCTTTCCATGAATTCAACCTACGTCTCCATTCTGTGTAGGAAACGGAAACGCACAGCACATGGCGCAGGGGCTCGGCCAACCATAATGGACTATTTATAACCCACTTTGGCCGCCTGTTGGTGAGGAGTTGTCGCTTGCCACACGACCCCCTATTCCGGTGACGGATACAGCAGTTTAGCTCGTGTCCCTGGGAATAAGCGGCGGCGTCGATCTTCTGCTCGCTGTGACAGATTGTGACGAGCGACGTCCTAGTGACAGACTGCAGTGCTGTCACCTGGAAGCGCAGATCATCTCTCGCCATCTGCTCCGCACGTCTCATCACGGTGGCCATGTGCAATGTTCGGCCCCGGAGCCTCCATGAAGGACAGGAATGGAAATCTCTGATCTCGGCTCAAAGACAGAAATCCTGGTGTTCAGGGTTTCTTATCAGTGGCTGGAAAAGCTGGGTGTAAAATAAAACGGCGACCACGGCACAAAGGCTCAAACGCACGGTCCGCAAATCACCGATCCCAGCCGAGTGCACTGTAGAAGTGTCCTGGTCAGCAAAACTGGGTAGGACGTGTTCTATCTTCTGTGGGGCCGCAGAATGGACATACGGATGCGGACAGTACATGTTGTGCTGTCTGCAGCCACATTGAAATGAATGGATCCACATCCGATTTGCAAGAAATGTGGACCAAACTTTTGTTTGTGTGCATGAGCCCGAAGTCACACGACTCCCCTATAACATCACTATCTTATAATTCACATATAGTATTAATCTAATACATTATTGATCCTGAGTTACATCCTGTATTATCCTCCAGAGCTGCACTCACTATTCTGCTGGTGCAGTCACTGTGTACACACATTACTTATCCTGTACTGATCCTGAGTTACATCCTGTATTATCCTCCAGAGCTGCACTCACTATTCTGCTGGTGCAGTCACTGTGTACACACATTACTTATCCTGTACTGATCCTGAGTTACATCCTGTATTATACCCCAGAGCTGCACTCACTATTCTGCTGGTGCAGTCACTATGTACAGTCGTGGCCAAAAGTTTTGAGAATGACACAAATATTAGTTTTCACAAAGTTTGCTGCTAAACTGCTTTTAGATCTTAGTTTCATTTGTTTCTGTGATGCAGTGAAATATAATTACTCGCACTTCATACGTTTTAAAGGCTTTTATCGACAATTACATGGCATTTATGCAGAGTCAGTATCTGCAGTGTTGGCCCTTCTTTTTCAGGACCTCTGCAATCCGACTGCGCATGCTCTCAATCAACTTCTGGGCCAATTCCTGACTGACAACCCATTCTTTCATAATCACTTCTTGGAGTTTGTCAGAATTAGTGGGTTTTTGTTTGTCCACCTGCCTCTTGAGGATTGACCACAAGTTCTCAATGGGATTAAGATCTGGGGAGTTTCCAGGCCATGGACCCAAAATGTCAACCTTTTGGTCCCCGAGCCACTTGGTTATCACTTTTGCCTTATGGCACGGGCTCCATCGTGCTGGAAAATGCATTGTTCTTCACCAAACTGTTGTTGGATTGTTGGAAGAAGTTGCTGTTGGAGGGTGTTTTGGTGCCATTCTTTATTCATGGCTGTGTTTTTGGGCAGAATTGTGGGTGAGCCCACTCCCTTGGATGAGAAGCAGCCCCACACATGAATGGTCTCAGGATGCTTTACTGTTGGCATGACACAGGACTGATGGTAGCACTCGCCTTTCCTTCTCCGGACAAGCCTTTTTCCTGATGCCCCAAACAATCGGAAAGAGGCTTCATCGGAGAATATGACTTCGCCCCAGTCCTCAGTCCAGTCACCATATTCTGCAGAAGATCAATCTGTCCCTGATGTTTTTTTGGAGAGAAGTGGCTTCTTTGCTGCCCTTCTTGACACCAGGCCATCTTCCAAAAGTCTTGGCCTCACTGTGCGTGCAGATGCGCTCACACCTGCCTGCTGCCATTCCTGAGCAAGCTCTGCACTGGTGGCACTCCGATCCCGCAGCTGAGTCCTCTTTAGGGGACGATCCTGGCGCTTGCTGGACTTTCTTGGACGCCCTGAAGCCTTCTTAACAAGAATTGAACCTCTTTCCTTGTTGATTGAGGTGCAATCTTAGTAGCCACAATATCCTTGCCTGTGAAGCCATTTTTATGCAACGCAATGATGGCTGCACGCGTTTCTTTGCAGGTCACCATGGTTAACAATGGAAGAACAATGATTTCAAGCATCACCCTCCTTTTAACAGGTCAAGTCTGCCATTTTACCCCAATCAGCCTGACATAATGATCTCCAGCCTTGTGCTCGTCAACATTCTCACCTGAGTTACCAAGACGATTACTGAAATGATCTCAGCAGGTCCTTTACTGACAGCAATGAAATGCAGTGGAAAGGTTTTTTGGGGATTAAGTTAATTTTCATGGCAAAGAAGGACTATGCAATTCATCTGATCCCTCCTCATAACATTCTGGAGTATCTGCAAATTGCTATTATAAAAACTTAAGCAGCAACTTTTCCAATATTTATGTAATTCTCAAAACTTTTGGCCACGACTGTATATACATTACTTACCCTGTACTGATCCTGAGTTACATCCTGTATTATACTCCAGAGCTGCCCTCACTATTCTGCTGCTGCAGTCACTGTGTACATACATTACTTATCCTGTACTGATCCTGAGTTACATCCTGTATTATACTGCAGAGCTGCACTCACTATTCTGCTGGTGCACTCACTGTGTACATACATTACATTACTTATCCTGTACTGATCCTGAGTTACATCCTGTATTATACTCCAGAGCTGCACTCACTATTCTGCTGGAGGATCAGTACAGGATATATAAGCTGTACATTGATTGCGTCCATCCTGTTCTCCTGCTATGTGGATCCAGAAGGCAAGAACCCTTATGAAGTAGAAGCACATTTTCCTCATCCTAGGAGTGGGAATTAAGTTTCTTTCTGACTAAGGCCTCATTCACAGGCGGCACAATGTGCCCTATTTTTGTCTGTATTTACGGATCCTTCACGTCCATTAGTCTATGGGTCCGTGTTTCATCTGTAGTTAACGGAGATGCTCTGGAAATCAGATTTCAGCTGTCCAGTGTCCATGAAACATGGATATGACACGCGGAGAGTGAAAAATGGACACGCGGATTCTTCACAGATAAATCACTGACTATCTCTTCATGAATTTCAACGTGTACTTGGGAAGGAGTCCTTAGTCTGGGAATCGGAATCGCTCCTGGGACCTGCACCCCCTGACCTCTCACACTGTGGGCCCCTCTTCTCTTGACTCCACCATCGCCTCCTTCTCTTGACTCCACCATCGCCTCCTCTTCTCTTGACTCCACCATCGCCTCCTCTTCTCTTGACTCCACCATCGCCTCCTCTTCTCTTGACTCCACCATCGCCTCCTCTTCTCTTGACTCCACCATCGCCTCCTCTTCTCTTGACTCCACCATCGCCTCCTCTTCTCTTGACTCCACCATCGCCTCCTCTTCTCTTGACTCCACCATCGCCTCCTCTTCTCTTGACTCCACCATCGCCTCCTCTTCTCTTGACTCCACCATCGCCTCCTCTTCTCTTGACTCCACCATCGCCTCCTCTTCTCTTGACTCCACCATCGCCTCCTCTTCTCTTGACTCCACCATCGCCTCCTCTTCTCTTGACTCCACCATCGCCTCCTCTTCTCTTGACTCCACCATCGCCTCCTCTTCTCTTGACTCCACCATCGCCTCCTCTTCTCTTGACTCCACCATCGCCTCCTCTTCTCTTGACTCCACCATCGCCTCCTCTTCTCTTGACTCCACGGTCTCGCTGCTCTTACAGTAAAGAACCTTCTTCTGTGTTGGTGGAGAACCTTCTTCTCTGTAGATGTGGTGGACGCCTCTCGTTACATCCTGGATATAATTAGATGAGATCTGGATTATTTTTATATTTGGTTATCGCTCCTCCACGTGTTTTGACCCTGCCCCCCCCCCCCCCCCCCCCTAAATGAGCCTAATTTTACCTCTGAACATAAATCCGAATGAATTGTAAAACGTCCAATATTCCCTCTGGAGGTTTTCTCAGTTTCCCATGATTCCGGCCTCCTCGCTGACTGTTTCCCGGTTAGTAATCGTTTACTGCTGGAATTGACTATATTGCATCTAGATGGCAAATTTGCAGACCTGCAGCTGATTGCACCTCGTACCCGTATCGTCGCCGTTCTCACCACTGCAGGCAAAACCGACACTTCCATGTCACCTGATCGCCGCGGATCACTTCCAGTCTTCTCACGTCCTTTGATTGTTATCAGCTATGCTGGTACCTGGGGACGAGCTTCCCACAGCAATCTGCCGGCCACCTCTGCAAAACTACAACCCCCAGCATGCTGCAGAGCCCCAGGTGGAGCCCAGAGCTGTTACATTGTATCATTTATAGTGGCTGCACGTGTCTGGTATGACACTTGAATGGGTCCGCAATCTGGGAGATGCGGTGCGGAACAGAGGCGCGGATCGGAAGCACTACGCAGTGCTTCTGTGGGGTTTCTGCACCGCAAAAATAGTGCCTTGCGGTACCGACCGTCTGATGCGGATCACGGACCCCATTCAAGTGAATGGGTCCATGATCTGCATGCGACATAGTTACACATCAGTATTCAGTCACTGATTGAACCTGAACCAGCATCGGATCCTCCACAGACAAAAGGTTTAGGGCTCATTCATATGATCAGGGGCGGACCCATTCAATTCAATGGGTCCTCAAAGTATGCGGACGGCACACTGTGTGCAGTCCGCATCCGTTGTTCCGTTCTGCGGCCCCACAAAAAAGAGAGCGCATGTGCTATTGCGGACAAGAATGCACTCAGGCCAGTATCCGTGTTTTGCGGATCCACAATTTGCAGACGACAAAACCCTATAGTAGTCTGAGCCCTTAGGCCCCTTTCACACGAGCGAGTTTTCCGCATTTCCGCATCCGTTCTGCGTTGCATAAAAAATGCAGAATGTTCTATGTTCTGGGTTTTTCACGCAGCCCTGGCCCCATAGAAGTGAATAGGGCTTCAGTGAAAAACGCTTTGCAACCGGGAGCAAGTGCAGATGCGATGATGTTTTTAAACCTTCAGTGTTTTTAGCACGCGCGTGAAAAACGTATCAAAACGCATTGCACCCGCATGGAAATAACTGAACACAATTGCAGAAAAAACGGACTGAATTTGCTTGCAAAATGGTGCGAGTTTCACTGAACGCATCCGGACCTAATCCGTCACGCTCGTGTGAAAGGGGCCTAAGGCCTCTTGCGCACGGATGTATTGGTTCCGTTCAATGTACAGGTGGTGGCTGGGACGGATCCAGACCCATTCAACTTGATCCGTCCGTTCCGCAAAAAGAGAACTTATTCTATCTTTTTGTGGATCAGAACCCCACGGAAGCACTCCGTAGTACTTCAGTACGTAGTTCAGTGGGGTTCCGTTCCGTACTGCACCGCATCTCCGGATTTGTGGACCCATTCACTTGAATGGGTCCACATCTGTCATGCGGAATGCACACGGCCGGTGCCCCGTGTATTGCGGAACTGCCGTATGCGGCCACGGGAGCACTACGGCCATGGGAAAGATCTGCTCCTGTTCTGGGTTTAGAGCCGCACCGGGTTTTTGATAGAAATCACTGCCGTGTGAATGAGACGTCAGTATGGAGTCTCCCCTCTTTCTCTGCTTGCTGTCAGCAAACGGTAACTGTTTACATCTAAATCTTGCTTTATTCCATTTTTACTGCACTGATGTAACAGGACAAGTGCGAGGTGGGCGCCCATGATGTGCTCTGCTCACAAGGCTTGGATACTAAACTTCAGCTGTGACGTTTTGGCTGAGGGCTCGTGCCCGTATTGCTGCCCAGAAAATACGTACATGCGGTCATGTGCCTGAGCCCTCAGTTTCATGGTCCGTTCCTGGGTGTGCAGACTGTGCAGGAGCTTATCCTTTTACCTCTGTTTGCAAGGGCCTGGACACTGCTCCCCCTTATGCCAGTGACCGGACCCCCACCAACATGATATCTTGGATCAAGCCATTTTCACCGAAGCCTCCAACCATGATCTGTCCTGGATTTAAAAAAGTTGCTGCAGTCTTCTAAACACAGCGCCCCCGCCTGTCCACAGGTTGTGTGCGGTACTGCATTATAGCCCTGTTTACATCAGAGGAGCTGCAATACCAGGTATGGCGCAGTTTTTGGAAGAAAGTAGCCATGTTCCCTTATTCTGAGCTTGGTTGTAGCCAATCGCCTCTGTGCATTGGGATTGTTCCTGGATGTTGGGGATCCACACAGAAGTCAGAACTTAAAGGCGTTGCTCTTGGTTCTTGCTGTTATGGGGGGGGGGGCACACTAATGATCATATGCCGGGGTACAAACTAGATCTTCGCCTCTGGTGCATGATTTGTTTGAACTCCATTCATGACTGATGCTGGGGCTGCAGTACATGTTGAGAGTTGTAGTTTGGGAGGCCATTGCACCAGGCATTGTCGACATTGCAGAAATTATTTTGTACTACAAATCTGTAATTGGTTCATTATTTTCCATAAATGTCATAATCCTCACTGAAGCAGAGCTGGGGCGACGTCTGCGGCTGATCGGCACTGCTGGCGCCCATCGATCGCTCGCTGACAGTTCGAGGTGGGGTTGCCGTGCCTCTGGGTCACCTGCAGTCGATGAGTCTTCCCCCTTCCCCCAATAATCTTGATATTTAGATCTCTGGAGTGCCCCATCTGCGCTCACATCACGGTGTCACATCGGCTTGGACGACCGCCCCCCCCTCAGAGATAATGAGCGACTGAAGCATTTTTGAGTCATTAAATCTCTTTGCTGCCAGTTCTCCGCAGATCGCTCCTCTGTGACGTGACTCCCGGCAGCTGGATTTTCACAAAGTCCTAAAAATAGAGCCACAAATTTCAAGGGCTTTGGGGAAATGAAGATGAGGACGGTCCGTGGCAGCCCACCTGGCGCTTGACCGAGGCTCTCTGGGGCCCCTGCCGGGCTGCGTCTCACTAGTATTTTGTCCCGTTGTGTTTCGCATTAGTCGGTGGGTCACGTATGTTCCTGTCTGGTTGGAGCTGCTGCTTCGTTTGTCTTTCTCGTGTTCTATACTTTGATGGTAGGGGGTCTTGGGTACCCCCTGCCTGGTGCAGTATTACCAAGCGCTAGAAACGGGATGATGGCGATTTCTTCTGACTCTTAAACATGCACGCACCCCCGGCGGAGCGGAATTGTCCACGACCAGACCCCTCTGTTACCTCTGACTTCACTCACGCCGATTGTCTCTTATTAAAATGCCAGATCCCTGTGTCCTGGATTTCTGCCGCCGATACAGGGTCGGGGGGCTACCCCCTACCCATAAGGGTCACCGACCTGTTCGGCTGCCTTTATCTTGTGTATGGGCCCCGACTGGGGCTACGGAGTTAACATGGGGAAAATCTCACAACCAAAAGATCATCTGAGTGTGAACAGCCCCCCAGACTGGGTACAGAACCGTAATCCCGCTAGGGATTGATGATATCGACCCTCTATTTGCTCCTCGCCTCGTTACGTGCTGTATTATTGCTCCTCTTGGAGGTGACTATTCTCCTTCTCTTTGGCAGACGCTCGTGTCCTGTGATTGTCGCCGCCGTCGCACGTTTCCTTCTTGGATCCTTTAACAATGAAGGAGAAAATGCCAAACTTGGGTAGAATCTGCGCAGTGGAGTCTCTCGGCCGCTGCCGGTTTTATGAGCTCTTTAGGGGTTATTTATTCAAGGTTTCCGCTTGTCCTAGAATCTCATCAGGATCTCGTCTCCAGAGGTTGTTAAAGTTAAGTTTTTGGTAGTTTGCGCCAGTGAAATTCTGCCCGACTGCCGCCGTGTCCTGTATGAAGGGGCTGTGCTGCGTGGGAGGTCCGGTTTTATATGCAGAGACTTCTATAAAGATGGCGGCAGGTCCTGGATCATAACAGTTATTTTGTAGACTGCGGCGCTCGTAAAACTGTCCATGGATCGTGATGACAAACTCGGTGGAGCCCCTCGTCTACAGTAGGGCGTTCCAGCCCTGCCCCCCATTATTGCCACATCTGGCCTGAGACCACGTGGCCAGCCGTCTGTGGACATGGCTTAAAACATTCCACTTGCATTGGATGCACATTCGTTAGGATATGGGCATGAAATCTGCACCTGACCGTGTGAACCTGGCCTAATGGTGCTGAAGCGAGACACATGGAACACAGCTTTCCTGCGATCAAGGCCTCATGATAATGGAAGGTTCTCTGCACTGGAGATAGATGGAGGAGGAAGAGTTTCTGCACGTCCGTGTGTGTGGATCCGCAAAACACTGACATCGGACCGCACATCGCCTGCACTTAATAGAAAATGCCTATTCTTGTCCGCAATTGCGGACAAGAATAGGACATGTTCTATATTTTTCAGGATCGCAATTCCGGATCTGGGCTGCCCCATAGAAATGAATGGGTCCGCAATTCTGTTCCGCAAAATGCGGAACAAAATTGCTGACGTGTGAATGGACCCTAATATTACTCGTATGCTTAAAAAATGGCTGCTAATGGTGACCGCCTTCCACCATATAGGAGAGGGCAGCAGGTCGTGAGCGCTGTGCCAGGCAGACAGAACAGGAGGCATTCCCTGGTGGTCGTGTGGATGGCGCTCGCCTCCTGGATGAGTTTGTCTGAAAGTCAAAACCCTCCGTCCCCAGGGACATAATGTGTCTAGAATCCAGGATCCGTCATGGGTTTTTCAGCTTCCCTCTCCTGCTGCGATGCTACAGGTGATGGCCGCCATCACTAGGACTGCAGCATTCCTCTTCCACTCAGAACAACGTCCATTGTGTTTTGTTACATTTTTGACTACATTGTAACAATGTTGCCAGAGCAGTGTCTGCTGGAGATGCATTGTATTGTATGGTAGTCTCACCGTCCACAGGGACGCGTATCGCATGTCCCGCTGCTAGGCCGGCGATATCGCTCCTCACTGCTCGTGTTAACCGCGGGGGGCGCCCTTTACCACGCGTCCTCCCAATGCTCCTTTATCAGGTGACTAAGTTCTCATTGATCATGGTGACTATTTTGCGGTGAAGGCCGACGTCCCCACCCATTGTGCACAGACATTATCTTATCGCCATACACACGCCTTCTCCTTTCTCACCGCAGTGTAACGTATGGCATGTTTGTAGACAAGGCTTTACCCTAAGACATAGCAATGGGTTGTGTCATAGATGGGTGATCGCTGCGTCCGTCTAGACTCCTTCCCTGACGCGCTGGATCTGAGCAGGAGCCCCCCACATTGGCACCCATTGGTGGTGCGTTGACTCCATGAGGCTGTGGGTTTTGTGGTGTTTGCATTTTTCTGGCTTTATCCATTTGAATAAAAAAAAGTGCTTATTTTTATTTAATTTTTTCTTTTTCAGGGCAGCAGGCGACTTCTGTGAGGCCGGCACACCTTGGCGTTGACACCGAGGATTCCAGGTGTGTAAAGCTCAGACCACGACTACCACCTCTCCTGGGGAACCTAAGGACTCTTCCGTGGTGCTTGGTGACCCTCGTATCTTCCCTCCCCCTTTGCACCATGGTCCTCTCTGTAAAGTCGCGTCTGCCCTGGTTCCTTTGCGATCAGCGTCCGGGATGCTGGACGCTTCTCAGATCCTCGAGCTGCGCAGGAGGGAGGTGGGAAAATGCAGAGATTACAGCGTGTCCTGACAGAGGGCGAGCTGGCACGGGATGCTGCCGTCAGTCATACAAGCGCCAGTGTCACCTTGGCATCGTCCTTGTTCTATCACTCTCTTAATTATTTATTTCTTTCAGGATCAGCGAACATGTCGGACAAGATGTCGAGTTTTCTCCATGTGGGGGATATTGTGTCCCTGTATGCCGAGGGGTCGGTGAACGGCTTTATCAGCACGTTGGGGTGAGAGATCGGTTTGAATGTAGAATTGCGGTGGGGATCATTCTGGACTCTTGTGGCTCCAGTGATGTTGCTCCATTTCTGATGTTTTGTTTCTTTGCAGTTTGGTGGACGACCGTTGTGTGGTACAGCCTGAAGCCGGGGACCTCAATAACCCACCCAAAAAGTTTCGAGGTAATTGCTGGCTATTGTATGAGGGAGGGGTACTTGTTTTCCTTGTGTTGCATTCACACACAATAGATTTAATATCCCCTCCCGGATCTATTATAACTATGCCTCCTTCACAGAAATGCGGAACGGACATGCAGATGCGGACAGCACGCAGCGTGCTGTCTGCGTTTTTTTTTTTTTTTGCGGACCTGTGGAAATGAATGGATCCGCATCAGTTCTGCAAAAAATATGTAGATTGGAAGCAGAGCAAAAATACAGTAGTGTGAATGGGGCCTTAGGGAGATCCAGTTGACGTGGGATGTCTTGCCCCCAAGGTTACCTGCTGCTTTTAGGTAGTCAACCTGTAAGTCAAGGTCTGAGTAATTAAACAAGACCAGGGGTATCAGCCAGGTGGCTTTTCGCGGTTGGGTCTAAGATCCGCAATGGCAGCAGGTTTCACAAGACTGCATGCCGCTTTGGTGGCACTAAGTTTTAGCCATTAGAAATATTCAGCTTTTGCGGTCGTGGGAAAGATGGGCAGTGATGCTTGAGGATGCGGAGTGCCAACCTCCACTGCGTGGTGATGCACGTTACCTGCACTGATACATTGTAACAAATCGGAACAGGGCTTTGCAGCGTTGCCCTGACGATATATTCCTCTGCTATCCCCATTCTCTCGCCCCCGCCCCCCTTAGCCCCTGTCTGGGTCCCTCTCATCATCCACCCCCTCCTGCCTGTATCTTCTGCCTTGGGCTTTCCTGCAGCAGTTTCCTTCTAATGTAAGCAGACTGCTCAGTGTCTTGGAACAATCTGACTCGTTTCTGGGATTCACCCATCTCCTTACTGTAAGGCTCCAGTATAAAGTGTCAGGTACCTGGAATCCTTGCATGCTGCAGAGCCCAGTACGTGTTCTCCCGTCTTCTGGAGCGATGGCTTCCTCCTCAAGGAGTTTACATACCAGGGTGTTGGAACTATATACACAAAACCGGCTGCTACAAAGTGGCGTCCTGCCTGCACAGACCTGTTCCACCTTTTCCCTGGTTACTAGATTACTAGGGTTCAGCTGTCTCAATGCTCATTGCTCCCTAAAGGGCGTCTGAACCTTATAATCCTCCTGCACCATTATAAGATCTGTATTTTTTATTTATTTTTTGTCATGTGGCGGTTATTGGTCACACATGATGTAAATGTCTCTGGAGCATCTCAGCGAAAGACCTAAAGTAGTGGTCATGGGGGGCAGGGAGGTTTCTGTAGCAGAGAGCAATAGGTAGAAATCTACTTCTGATCAGCGGCAGACTGGGAACTTGTTGTGGTCCAAGTAGGCCAGACCAGCAATACCGTAGTGTTGCACAATACATCACACTAACAGAAAGAAATACCGCAATGCAGCACAAAATGTTGCCCCTCTGTGGTGACCAGTGCCATGCAGGAGAATACAGCTCTGCATACCTCTACATCAGAGGAAACATCCCTGGATGTAAGAAGTTCAGTCCTCATCTTCTCCATTCAGCCCAGACCACATGACAACCTCTGAGGACAGCAATACAGTTGAGTCCAGGAGGTCATCTGTGGCCACCGGCCTGATACATGGGCACCTCCCTTTTCTGGGAGCATCAGATCTTTACCCAGCTCAGGCAGCACCCTGGGCATCAGCCCACCAGGAATTCACCCTGTGGGGTCTATTGCCAGTCCGTCCCCGCATCTGATAGGAGAAATATGGCATTTTCATAAAGTTAGTCTTTCGTAAAAAAACAAAACCTGACTTTTTTAAGTACATTAAAGTACTAATCCTTATTTCTATCATGTATTATACTCCAGAGCTGCGCTCTCAGTTCTGCTGGTCGTTTTTAGAAGCAGTCCACAAACTCATTGTTTGGCTGAGATTCTTTGTCAGGGGCAGTTATTTTTATTCTCATTACATTCTGAGTAGTGTCCTCTTTACATCTGACCCTTGGAGATTTCAGCTCTGAAGCCAGCAGAATTGACAGCTGCTCTGGTGTATAATGCATATGATGCTTCCAGCATTTGTAGCTCCTTTCTGCCCTGATTCCTGTCCGTCCTGCGCTGGCACAGAATTCAGCGGCTGCGGTTCAGTGATCCACAAAGCACAATGATTTGTGTAAAAGCTTTTATGGAGGTTTCTGGTTGTGCGTTAATCTGAGGCTCCGGCTGCAGATTTATTTATTTTTGCTGTGCACTGGCACAGAAAGGGTTAACCCTCCTTTATACACAGCTTATGGAGCTCCGTGGAGATTGCTGATTTGCTTTTTCCGCTTCTCCTTCCCTCTCGTGTTCATGTATTAACCTCAATTCTCCTGATTCCTGTCCTTCCCATCAGCCTCTGCTCTGGACGCCGCTATCCATAACAGATTGCGATGCCTGACAGCAGAGGGCGGTAGACTACATTCAGCAGTCCGCGTGAAATGGCTGATAACGGGGGGGATTAAAGAGGGTAAATTCATAAAATGCTTGCCCCCCCCCCCCCCCCCCCCTACAGTGTCACACTGGCTGCTGAGGACCTCTAGACACGTTTGCACTTTTGGGTCCATGGTCCTTTTAAGACATGGAAATCCCCATCATCTGTTCCTAGTATAAATGCTTATAGGTGTATCCTGCCAGGAGTCGTTGTACTGACACGAATCGGGTATTTTGCACCCCCCTCCCTGCTTCCTCTTCCACACTTCTGCCCCTTCCTTGCAGCCCCTGTAACCAGGTCCCTTCCAGGCTACATGTGATCCTGCATCCTCTTATTAAATCTGTCCTCCTCCTCTTCCTCGCAGGCAGCTAATTACCAAATAAGGGCAGCGCTGCTGCGGACGCTCCTGCTCCATTCCCAGACAACCCTCAGATTCCCAGGCTGCATGACAAAGGGTTAACCCCTTCAGGTTTGCTGGGGAGGAGGGGGGGGGGGGGCATGCGCTTTGGTTGCATTCCGTAAGACCTGACTTTTTGGGTTATCAAAGTTTCTAAAACTAATTTTTTTGTTACAAAGTTTACAAGTTTATCAGTACATTTAGGAATTCTCTTCTGCATTGTGCTTGGAAGGCGGTGACAAAAGAGATGGCTGCAACTGCAGGTCCCATGGGGGTTGTCGGGCACCACTCGGGATTCTGGGAAAGCTGGGTGAGGACTCCAGTAACAGTCCAAAATGGCAAAGACTGGCAGCGGGGCACTGAAGACAAGGTAGCAAATCGGTGGTCAAACGGCACCACTTGACGACACTGTTTTTAGTCCTACATGCCCATCCCTATAGGAGCTTTACTGGCGGCCATACTGCTAGTGTGCTTCTTGAACTGAAGGATCAGGATACTTTACAGCTCAGCAAAAGTATTCAGCCCCCCACAAAAGATTGCTCTACGTCAGCCTAGGGGCCAACATGGGAAACCAAACCACCATTCGGAAGAGCGGTTTACAGTTCAGCCACAAAAATGTTTGATTTCTTGGTTCCTCCGGGGAACAAGAGATTTGATTCATTCTTTAAAACTGCACTTCCCCTTTAAGCAGTATTTTGGATTCTTTCCCCTTTAAGGAGCTGCTCAGTGTAATGCATTTTGTCCTGGATGGTGCAGACCTAAGTGAAGCCCGTGCATATTAACTGTTTCCTCTCTGCAGCCTCGGTATTTAATGTTCTAATCTGCACAAGTCATTTGTTTTTGACCCATAAGCCGTCATCTGCTCCAGCTGCTGCCCTATTATCTTCTCACCCCCCACTAATCCCCTAATGTGTGCCCGCTCCTGGGCAGGATGCCCGGCTCTGTAGTGGCTGGTGCTGTCATCTGGGATGAATAAATGAGTCCTGGGCCCAGAACGTCACACGTGACGGCACCAGGGACTAACATGTTGCATCTTCTCTTACAGACTGCTTGTTCAGGCTCTGCCCCATGAACAGATATTCTGCACAGAAACAATTCTGGAAAGCTGCAAAGCCCGGCGCCAGTAGTACGACCGACACCGTCCTGCTCAACAAACTACATGTAAGGCCCAGCGTCACATCCACAATGGAGGATAGCTCTTCTGTATTTTTATTTATTTTTTGTAGCAAAGTAAATCAGTGTTTTGTTCTGGTGAATTTATCGTTTAAATGACCCCTTGTGGTGATGAGCTGCTACTGCGCACCAATAAAAACGCTACCTACATGGATGTCTGTCAGATTTTCAACTGTACAAACTGTGACTGTGATGCATGTTCTGTTTCTTTTTAAAGCATGCAGCAGATTTGGAAAAAAAGCAGAATGAGACGGAGAATCGAAAGCTCTTGGGGACAGTCATCCAGTATGGAAATGTTATCCAGGTGTGGTGCTTTATAGCTTTGTATCTATGGTTTATAACCAACTCCTTACTGACCCTGAGTTACATCCTGTATTATACTCCAGAGCTGCACTCACTATTCTGCTGGAGCAGTCACTGTGTACATACATTACTTATCCTGTACTGATCCTGAGTTACATCCTGTATTATACTCCAGAGCTGCACTCACTATTCTGCTGGTGCAGTCACTGTGTACATACATTACTTATCCTGTACTGATCCTAAGTTATATCCTGTATTATACTCCAGAGCTGCACTCACTATTCTGCTGGTGCAGTCACTGTGTACATACATTACTTATCCTGTACTGATCCTGAGTTACATCCTGTATTATACTCCAGAGCTGCACTCACTATTCTGCTGGAGCAGTCACTGTGTACATACATTACTTATCCTCTACTGATCCTGAGTTACATCCTGTATTATACCCCAGAGCTGCACTCACTATTCTGCTGGTGCAGTCACTGTGTACATACATTACTTATCCTGTACTGATCCTGAGTTACATCCTGTATTATACCCCAGAGCTGCACTCACTATTCTGCTGGTGCAGTCACTGTGTACATACATTACTTATCCTGTACTGATCCTGAGTTACATCCTGTATTATACTCCAGAGCTGCACTCACTATTCTGCTGGTGCAGTCACTGTGTACATACATTACTTATCCTGTATTGATACTGAGTTACATGCTGTATTATACTCCAGAGCTGCACTCACTATTTACCTCCTTCAGATCTGCTATTTCCCAGCATTCTCTGCTTGTTCAGTGTGATGTATTTATGAAGTAACTTGAAGTCAGATAGGGACCATAAAGGGACATTTGCTTCTTAAATTGTACACAAGCAGTTAGTATTTCTCCCGTTTTCCCATTGTGTAGTACAGGTTTATGGGATGCATTAAAGAGGCAGGCTCAGCTCTGTTACATCTGTATGTGGTTCTGCCATAATCTTCTACTTCTTGACTTTCTTTTCCTTAGATGCTTCATTTGAAGAGTAACAAGTATCTGACGGTGAACAAGAGGCTCCCTGCGCTGCTGGAGAAGAACGCCATGCGAGTGACACTGGATGAGGCTGGGAATGAAGGCTCCTGGTTCTACATCCAGCCGTTTTACAAGCTCCGCTCTATCGGGGACAGTGTGAGTATGGACACTAATGGCCACCTTCATGTATTACCAGGACATGGACGTCCATTCTCGTAAAATATATTTTCAGGTTTTCTTGGTTATATCTGAAATTGGGAAAGCTGGGTAATGACCTGTGCTGCATCTATGGTGGAGATTATCCTTCCTGGAGCCCCGAAGGGCAGATCTGCCTGGAGTAATGGAGTGAGGGGGTTTTCATCATTCCTCTTTCCCAGGAATGTAATGATAAAGCCGTTTTATTGTAGCTCCAGTCTTGAGTGCACGGCCTCGGGTCTGCAGGACTTTATTTGGGTCAAACCTGAATACGTTTCTCTCCTGTACCGGAGTCTAGACCCTGCGGCCTCCAATCAGACAGTCATGTATTGTGTCTACAGACCCTATTAACTAATTTCACTTGTCTGACAACCGACAACCCCCATTTATCAACAATCTCTAGTTATGGACAAGATAGTTAATTAACTCTCAGAATCAAATCACTGTCTTGTACACAGGGGACAGTATTCTAGTAGTTATATTCCTGTACATAGGAGCAGTATTATAGTAGTTATATTCTTGTACATAGGAGCAGTATTATAGTAGTTATATTCTTGTACATAGGAGCAGTATTATAGTAGTTATATTCCTGTACATAGGAGCAGTATTATAGTAGTTATATTCTTGTACATAGGAGCAGTATTATAGTAGTTATATTCTTGTACATAGGAGGCAGTATTATAGCAGTTATATTCTTGTACATAGGAGCAGTATTATAGTAGTTATATGCTTGTACATAGGGGCAGTATTATAGTAGTTATGTTCTTGTACATAGGAGCAGTATTATAGTAGTTATATTCTTGTACATAGTAGGCAGTATTATAGTAGTTATATTGTACATAGGAGCAGTATTATAGTAGTTATATTCTTGTACATAGGAGCAGTATTATAGTAGTTATGTTCTTGTACATAGGAGCAGTATTATAGTAGTTATATTCTTGTACATAGGAGCAGTATTATAGTAGTTATATTCTTGTACATAGGAGCAGTATTATAGTAGTTATATTCTTGTACATAGGAGCAGTATTATAGTAGTTATATTCTTGCACATAGGAGCAGTATTATAGTAGTTATATTCTTGTACATAGGAGCAGTATTATAGTAGTTATATTCTTGCACATAGGAACAGTATTATAGTAGTTATATTCTTGTACATAGGAGGCAGTATTATAGTAGTTATATTCTTGTACATAGGAGGCAGTATTATAGTAGTTATATTCTTGTACATAGGAGGCAGTATTATAGTAGTTATATTCTTGTACATAGGAACAGTATCATAGTAGTTATATTCTTGTACATAGGGGCAGTATTATAGTAGTTATAGTCTTGTACATAGGAGCAGTATTATTATACTAGTTATTTATTATCATCAAGATAAATATATTTGTTCCTTGCAGGTTGTGATCGGAGATAAAGTTGTCCTTAACCCAGTAAATGCTGGGCAGCCTCTACATGCCAGTAGTCATCAGCTGGCAGATAACCCAGGATGCAATGAGGTGAGTACTTGGGTTTCTCTGCTCCTTTATATAGATAATGATGCATCCAGCTGTTACTCTTGGCTGTTTTGGGGTCAAACATATCTAATGACATATACGGTACTTTATGGGCTAAGACATTTGGTTTTTGTTACGAATATTACAATGACCTTTGTAGAACTTGCTCTGCCGTCACCTCAGCAATTACTTTTTGGGTAATTGTCTCCCATTTGGCTGCAGGTTAATTCTGTGAATTGTAACACTAGTTGGAAGATTGTTCTGTTCATGAAGTGGAGCGACAACAAGGATGACATCTTGAAGGGGGTGAGTACAGAATATGGTACCGGTCACGTCTGGTGGACACATCTATAGCCTGTTTAATGGAATCCGAGACCTGAGACATGATGTCCGGGTACTGGAGCAGGAATATAAAGTTAGTGAAGACTTGTGGGGGGCTTCTAGACCCTTCAGCAGGCATATTGATTTACAGACCTGGCCATGGCCTCAACATGTCTGTCTGCACTAAAGTTCCTAGTCCTGGCCAAATCATGGGATTTAACCTTTTTTGTGTCCCCCCCCCCCTTCGTTTTAACCCCCTCCTCTACTGGGGTCTCCTACTGAGGTTGCCCACATGTGGGGTGTTGTTGTATAAAGCAGAAAATAACGTTTAGTTTTTAAGCTGCCGCAGGTCCTGTTGATCTGTCTGAGACGGCAGAAGCCCAGGTTAAAACTCTGGTCTCTGGGTGTTCATGACGAGATACTGTACCTTGGGGAACAGAAAGACCAGAGTCTATAAAATCTAACCTGGTTAAAGATAAATGTATCAAATGCTAAATGAATCCATAAAGATTTGACATGAAGGCCTCCGATGGGCGATGGAGCAGTCTTCTATGTCTCAGATATTTTGATACATTGTGTTGGTTGCCAAGTTACTGCCATTATTGGTGTCTCTCCTAGTTCTACCTTAGGTAGTATGATGCCCTTTGCTGGACCTTTCCTTTCAATCGCACAGGCCTGGGTCAATTTGTAAAAGTTGCTGTTTTTGGCTTCACGTAATGCAATTAGTGCTTCACTGATGCCCTGGACACTTTTCATGCTGGATTTTCTGGCTGGGTTTAGGCGGACCCCACTTTTTTTTTAATTTTTAAATTTTTTTAAGGCTACTTTCACACTGGCGTTTTGGCTTTCCGTTTGAGATCCGTTCAGGACAGGTCAGTTTTGCTCTAATGCATTCTGAATGGAAAAGGATCCGCTCAGAACGCATCAGTGTGCATCCGTTCTGTCTCCATTTCACTTTGACGAAACTGAGCCAAACGGATCCGTCCTGACACAATGTAAGTCAATGGGGACAGATCTGTTTTCTATGACGCAATCTGGCACAATCGAAAACTTATCCGCCCTCCATTGACTCAGTGGTGTTCAAGACTGATCTGTCTTGGCTTTGTTAAAGAGAATAAACGGATGCAGACGTTTGTATTATCTGAACGGATCCGTCTGTGCAGATTCATGATGGATCCGCACCAAACGCTAGTGTGAACGTAGCCTTAGGTACTGATGGATCTGCACTGAATCCGAACCCATTTATTTCTATGGGGCTGTGCACATGAGCAGCATGCTCTAATTTGTGTGTTTTTCACGCAACGCAGGCCCTATAGAAAATTGCGTGAAAATTGCAAGTGCGGATGCGGTGAGATTTTCGTGCACGGTTGCTAGGAGACTATCGGGATGGGGACCCGATCATTATTATTTTCCCTTATAACATGGTTATAAGGAAAAATCACGTTCTGAATACAGAATGCTTAGTAAAATAGGGCTTGAGGGGTTAAAAAAATAATAATTTAACTCTCCTTTAATCCACTTGTTCGCGCAGCCGGAATCTCTTCTGTCGTCTTTGAGGAAAAGGACCTGTGGTGACGTCACTGTGCTCATCACATGGTCCATCACTATAGTGATGGATCATGTGATGGACCATGTGATGAGCGCAGTGATTTAATCAAAGGTCCTTTACCCAGGTCCTGAAGAAAGAGAAGCCGGGCTGTGCAAACAAGTGGATTAAGGTGAGTCAAAATAGTAGTTTTTTTATTTTTAACCCCTCCAGCACTATTGTACTATGCATTTTGTATTCAGAATGCTATTTTCCCTTTTTAGAACCATGTTGTAAGGGAAAATAATACAATCTACACAACCTTGAACCCAAACCTGAACTTCTGTGAAGAAGTTCGGGTCTGGGTACCACATTCAGTTTATCACGCACGTGCAAAACGCATTGCACCCGTGCGATAAAAACGGAACGCAATCGCAGTCAAAACTGACTGCAATTGCGTACCTACTTGCGTAGGTTTGCCGCAATGCACCCGGGACGCATCCTGAGCCAAAACGTGACGCCCGTGTGAAAGAGGCCTTAGAGCTCAGCAAATAATCCTGGTGCACACATCAGAGCTTTTGTCTCCGCTCAAAAATAATGTTCTGAACGGACCCCATTATAGTCTATGGTTTTTTTAGGTTCCGTTACGCACAGTTAGGTCTCTGTTATCTGCAGAATCCGTCCTGCTCCAAAACTGAGCCGGAGAACGGAAAGGAGAAACTGAACAAGGCCTTAGCGGTATACGTGCGCGGTGTCTCTATACTGTTTAGAATATATTTGCATTAAGCCGAATGGGTTTGTTTGGTTACTCGCAACCACGTTGTTTTCTGTGGGGTCTCCCACCTTTCGTGACTCTCCCTGCTGTATCTTAGTCGGGTCTGTGTGGTTCCCAGTCGGCTTGTGATCAGCTTTACGGCTCCACTTTCCGCTGTCTCAGGACACGAGCGCACTCCTCCAAATCTTCCCAAAGCATCGGGTGTCAGCTTAATAATGTTCCAATTGATTGAAAAATGTGTCTCCGTCCACACGGTCTTTCTGTCGGCATTCACCAGGTGCGTTTCGAAACAATCTTGTTTTTTCCTCAGTGGTATACAGGTATGTTCAAAGGAGTATAAACCTGGGACTCCGTATTGGATCCTTTTTAAATCCTCTTAAACAAGATGAAATCAAATACATGACCTGGATCACTTTAATAAATGTATCATTCACATGATGCGTTAAGTCAACGATTAACCGCATTATATCTCGTTAATAATCGTTAATTTCTAACGATAATTTGTTTTCCCTTAGTCCTAACAGCAGCACAGATGGGGTTAACCACCCCCATGGACTGGTAGGACCGGTGGAATTTTTAATGAGACCAAGTAATAAACTTAATGAAACACTTAAGCCTCCCCTATAAAGGAGGGAATCGCCTCCAGCCCACTGTGTTGTAGCAAGAAAAAAAGGGCCTTACTAGGGTGGGATAGTTGTGTGCTGCTGTTAAGTCTAAGGGAAAACAAATTATCGTTAGAAATGAATGATTCCCTTACATCCTACCAGCAGCACAGATGGGGAGATAGCAAGAAGAACCTCTAGGGAGGGCCTTCATGCTTGGCAGAACCAAGTATAGTCTGCCCAAAGGCTGAGTATTCAGCTAATCTGGCATCTAGTCTATAATGGGAGATGAATGTTGATTCAGAGCTCCAGGAGGCAGACTTGCAAATCATGTCTAGCGGAAGAAGACTCCTCTTGGCAAAAGTAGCTACGGCCCTGGTAGAATGGGCCTTTACAAACCCCGGAGGGTCTAGAGCAGGCATGGCCAACCTGCGGCTCCCCAGCTGTTACAAAACTACAACTCCCACCATGCTTAGACTGCCTAAAGCTATCAGCCTGCAGCAGGCCATGGTGGGAGTTGTAGTTTTACAACAGCTGGAGAGCCGCAGGTTGACCATGCCTGGTCTAGAGATTGGGAAACAATGGATTCCCTAATGGCCTCCTTAATCCACCGACTGATGGATGGTTTGGATGCCTTACAGCCTTTAAACTTACCGGCAAACAGGATTAAAAGACTTTCATCTCTCCTGAATTCCTTTGATCTATTCACATAGATCTGGAGGCATCTCGAGACGTCCAAAGGATGTATAGCAGGTTCCTCGGAGGAGTTAGAAGGTGTAGAAAGAACCGGGAGGGATATCGCCTGGTTGATATTCTGGAACTAAGGAACCTTAGGCATAAAGTACGGGAGAAATCTTAGAAGGACCCGGTCTTGCAAAAAAATGGTATAGGGCTCGTGTGCTGAGAGAGCTTGAAGCTCAGAGACCCTTTTGGCCGAAGTCGCTGCTTTTCACAAACTTGAAATCCACCTCCTCCTCCAAAGGCTCAAAGGGGGGGGGGGGGGGGAGATGCTAACCCCTTGAGAACTACTGATAAATCCCATTGAGGAATGGGTCTCAGTACTGTAGGCTTTAATCTTTCAGCTCCTTTAAGGAACTGTTTGAGCAGGTCCTGAGACTTGTTGAGGCAAGCTAAAATGGCTGAAACTTGAACCCTCAAGGTATATGGAGCAAGGCCTTTGTCAAGGCCATCTTGCAGAAAGTAAAGGATGGCTGAGAGGGGCAGATCTGCAGATGCCACCTCTTTTGAGGAATATCCTCCTAATCCGTGAGTAGGCTCTCTTAGTAGAGTTTACTCTTGAATGAGACGGCGTTCTCAGGACCAACTCAAAAAGCCCTTCTATTCTGGGAAGGGACTGATCAACCTCCTGGCTGTCAGGTTGACCCTGTGCAGATCTGAGCAGAGGTGAGTGTCCCACGACACCAGGGTCTGCTGGGGGGGCCTCCAATATTGCCCTCGACTCATCTGGGTGAGCTGGGTAAACCAGTATATCTTTGGCCAAAACGGTATGATGGCTATCACCGAGGCCTGATCCTGACTGATTTTCATCAATACCCTCGGAATCATGGAAAATGGAGGGAAGATTTAAGCCAGCCTGAACCTCCAGGATATTGACAGAGCATCTGTCACCAGGGGGTTGTCCTCCCTGCAAAGGGAGCAAAACCTCTCCACCTTGGTGTTGAAACTTGTTGCCATGAGATCCACCTCTGGCATCCCCCACTTGAGGACTATCTGCTTGAATATCTCCAGATGTAAAGGCCACTCCACTGTTTGAAGACCGCGGCTCAGCCGATCCGCTATCGTATTGAGGGAGCCTCGAATGTGAATAGCAGATAAGTGGGAAAGGTTTGACTCTGCCCAATCCAGAATCACCCTGATCTGATAGGCGGGGATGTGATCTTGTGCCTCCCAGCTTGTTGATGTAAAGTACCACAGTCATATTGTCTGACTGGACTTTCACTGCTTTGCCCTGGATCTGAGGGGCGAAGTGAAGGAGGACTAGCCGGATAGCTCGAATCTCGTGGAGATTGGATAAGAGGAGCCGCTCCTGAGGAGACCAGGATCTGTGAACTGGAGTCGTCTAGGTGAGCGCCCCAGCCTACTTGGGATGCATCTGTTGTCAATATGACCCAGGTTAGCTGGGTCATAGACTTCCCATCTAAAAGATGGAACCACCATCTGAGGGAATGCAGAGTTCGCCAAGACAGGAAGCACAGAGTTCAGCCCGTTCCGTTTGGAGAGGACCTCCGATTGCAGTGGCCGGAGGTGCCATAGAGTCCAAGGGACTGCTTCCGCAGACGCTGACATGAGCCCCAACATCTTCATGAGAGTCTGAACCGGGACTCGCTGAGGCATGGATAGGAATTCTGCCATCTTCTGTTTTCGGGATCTTCTTTCTGGAGTCAACCGGAGAGACATCCCAACGGAGTAGATTATGAAGCCTATATATCTTACTGAAGTCGATGGGCTCACGTTCGACTTCTGCCAGTTAATCCACCCTAGGCGGAACAGAAAGGAGATCGCTACATGAAGATGGTGGGTCAGGACCGCTAGAAAAGAGTCTTTTAAAAGCCAATCGTCCAGATAAGGAATGATGGTCAGTCCTTGGAGCCTTAGGCTTGTGTTTTTTTTGTTTGTTCATGATGATGCAAATGGATCAGTTTCTGATTTACATTGAAAGTCAATCGAAGGCGGATCCGTTTTCAATTGTGAAAGTAGCCTTAGAGCTGCCACCACAGAAACTACCACTTTGGTGAAAATGTGAGGGGCAGAAGAAATGCCAAAGGGAAGGGCAACAAACTGAAGGTGTCTGATGACCCCCCCGAAATCTGGACCGCAATTCTGAGTTATTTCCTGGAATCAGGCTGACTCTGGATGTGAAGATGCTCATCGTTGAGGTCCAGGGTTGCCATCACATCTCCAGGATTGAGAACGTAAACCACTGACCTGATGGTCTCCATACGGAACCTCGCCTTCCTTGCATATCGATAATCATCCGAAGATCCCCCCGACGCCTTGGGAACCAGAAATACTGGTGAGTAGATCCCTAAGCCCCGTTCCCCTGCTGTAACCTCCTCCAGAGCCCCCTTGTGGATGTAATCCTGAATGTAAGTCTCCTAAACCGACTGCCTTGTGGCCTGTAAAAGTTTGGTCCTGATGAACTTTGTCCAGAGGAAGAGAAATAAGACTGATTAAATATCCCTCTGAGATGACATTCAGGACCCAGTGATCCGAAGTTTCTCGGCTCCAAATGTCCTTGAAGTGGGAGAGACTACCCCCGACGGGAAGATTAGGCAGGAGAGTAGGGAAGTCTGGGAGGACGGCAGGAGTAACAGGAGTCATCCAAGAGACTCGAGGAGGCCCATAGTCAGAAGGTGGATATTTTACCCTTGGCTCCTTCGTGAAAGCGCCATCAAACCGCTTCGCTGTGTGCCCCAGTCCCTCCGGGCTCTTGACTGCTGGTCAGACCACCACGGTTCTGTCTGCCCCACCCCCGAAAGGACTGCTGGGGAAGACTCTTCCCCTTCTTATCCGACAGGCCTTCCATGATCTTATCTAGCTCTGAGACAAACCAACTGTTGGGCTCAAAGGGAAGGCCACGTAAATTGCAGTTGTCAGCGACCCAAGGCTTAAGCCACAAAGGCCTACGGGCCGCTGACACAAGGGCCATGGATTTGGCTGCCAATTTCAGCTGCTGCCCTGTCACACAGGAAATCCATCGCCAGGTTGACCGTCTTGAAAGCCGCCAGAATGTTGTCCCGAGACACCTTCTGATCCCCGTCTGTCTGGATCTGGTTTAGGCGAGACCGGAGGAACGTAGAGACTTCTGTAGCAGCAATGGCCGTGGAAGCTGCAGCTGCCGTATAACTTCTCCTGAGAGTGGACTCTGCTCTCCTGTCAAGGGGATCCTGCAGACTAGACCCATCGTCTGCTGGAACCAGAGTGCGCTTGGACAATTTTTTTCAATAGTTATGTCCACCTTGGGAATGGAACCCCACGATTCCCCCAAGGGTTTAGCCATCAGAAACATGGTTCTAAATCTTAGTTACAACCAGACCTTTTTCGGGTTTCTTCCACTCTGTACGCATGACAGAGAGAAGGGTCTCATCCGCTTTAAAGACACAAAGTGTCCGACCAGAGGGTTCCCCCGGGTCAACATCATGGCCCCCCGACCTAAAGGACTTGAGCAACTTTTGTGTCTTTATCAGGAGGAAAGAGGAATGAAGTAAGCGCCTCCTCATCCAAGGGAGGAAGAACCCAAGGAGCTGAAGACTCCATAGGGGTCTGCGCAGGAAGTCTCTCTCATCCAGCAGGCTTAGAACTCCTTTGATAGATCCATCAACATAGGTGTTCACCTATTGATACATATCCTGCATCGTAGGTTCAGTGGAAGGTTGGACCCTTGAACGGCAGCTGTCACACCTAGAATAGGGACAGCTATCCTCTAAAAGAGCGCTATAATCATAGCAAGATAAATGTTTCCTTTTGGGCCCTGCCTTTCTGCCATGCGAATCCCGTGGAGAAGACATCGCTGCGGGAAAAAGGAACAAGTAAAAAATTTGTAAATTGCCTATAAATGTTTCAGGAAAAAAGGTTAAAAAAAAAAAAGCAGGCCAGCGGAAGCTGACAATGAGGACCAGAAGAAATGAGGCACCAATGAGTGGAGGAACACCAGCTTATAGGACTCTGGGAACTAGCTCAAAAAGCATGTGCAGCCAGAGACCAACCTGGTGCACAATGCTTCCTTAAATAGGAGAGGGGATGGACCCAGAACCGAGCCCCCAGAGGAGAAACACCATATTGACAAATAAAGATTTCCAGAGGGAGGGGGAAATCACCGCCTACTCCACCTGTCCGGAGGGCTGGAGGTGATTCCCTCCTTTTTATAGGGGACAATTAAGTGTTTCATTAAGTTTATAACTTGGGCTCATTAAAAATGCCGTCAGTCCTCCGGGGGGGGGGGGGGGGGGGTTAACCCCATCTGTGCTGCTGGTAGGATGTAAGGGAATATATGGTAAAGTCAATATGCAATATTGCTTTTAGATGTGTGTGATATATTAAAATATATATATATATATTCCTACTCTAAAGACCTTTTAAAAGGCCCTATACAGAGCACATGTGGAAAATGTGCCAGATAAAGGGGCTGAAAAAGCTTACAAAGCTATACACATGAAAAAGAGGGTAAAAATAATCTTTAATGTCTTCTTAATACTACTAACTGTGTAGAATTCTTGAATGCACTATTCAGTGTTTTTAGTTTTGATGCCCCTGACATTTTACAAGCGTGAATTTGGAAGGCGATTCATCAGCTGTAGCTTATTGACATCTCAGCTTCTGCTTACTTTCGACACTCGGCTCCTCGTCCCATTCTCGTACTTATGGTAAAGATCACACTTTGCGTTTTTAAGTCTTAGGATTCCAACCTTTTGAAATGCCTTCTGATCTGATAATTCACCCCATAAATATTAATAAAAATGTATACAAATAACTGGCATCTTAACTTTCATGCTACTATTGTGATATTGTTACTTCTACTGCTTGAAGATATGGGATGACAATGAAGAAGCTACAACAAAACCATGATCACAATTCTCCCTGCCGATAAAGGCGGAGCGATCGTGATCCTTGATGCTGCAAAATATGTCGCAGAATGGCAGAGACAACTGGCGGATATCAATACATATGGTCTATTAGACAAAGATCCAGTTGAGGCCTATTATAAAAAATTGATTGAGATACATGAGAGCACATCAATGTGGGATTTTAAATAAATTGCAATTTGACTTAATTTTGTGAACGCCGAGTAGACTTCCAGTCTTTTTATTGTATCCCAAAAGTCCATAAAGACCCTATTAATCCTCCGGGAAGACCGCTTGTTTCCGGCATGGGGTCTATAACAGCAAATCTGTCCCAATATTTGGACAGATTTCTGCAAACCTATGTTGGAAACACTCAATCACATTTAAAAGATACCACCGAAGTAATAACTTTATTGGAAAATACAGTATGCCAACCCCATAGGATTCTGGCCACACTTGACGTTGGTGCAAAATTATATATATAATCTCTCATGAACAAGGTATCCAAGCAGTATAAAAAAATTTAAACAAAAGAAACTAAATGAGGAACATATATATTTTTATTTTGGAGGGTATTAAGTTTGTACTCAGTCACAATTATTTTTATTTTAATTATCGTTATTACAGACTAGTTACCGCTATGGGCACCAGCTTCGCCCCCAGTTACGCTAATCTATTTATGGTGGCTTGGGAGCAGTATTCAATCACTCCACGACTGGGGCGGACCCGGTGCTCTGGCGAAGGTACATTGATGATATTTTTTGATTTGGGGAAGCACACATCAAACATGGAGTTCATAAACTCAATCAATATAACTTAAAGTTTACACCCATTATAAATAAGAAATCTGCTGAATTTTTGGATCTCAAAATAGAAATGCAGGGAGAGATTCATTTGTAGTGTATTTCAAAAGGATGTAGCTAAAATTGGCTTCATCCTTTACACCAGCTGCAATTTAGTCAATTTAGACACTTGAAGAGGAACTGTACCCAAGACAACCAATTTGAAATTGAGGCAGAAAATCTAGAGGCCCAATTTCTGGAAAAAAAACCAGTATCCACTCGATACACTAGAAAAATCATTGAGAGAAGTAAAACGAGACAGAACCATGTTTTTTTTTTTATCAAAACAAGAACAATCTGAACATACTAGATCTGACCCCTGTAAATTAGTTTTACCATTCAACATTAAATATAAGAGTATCTAAGATATACAAAAACATTGGCACTTACTGAAAGAAGATAAAAAAAATTGGGCTTTATTATGCCTCCTCGACCCCCAATAGTGTATACAAATGGCACCAACCGTAAAAAAAAATAAAAAAAAATTCTAGCCGAATGATAAACGACAGTGACAAAAAACTGGATGACATTTAGTGGCCTCAGATGTGGCAATTGCCAGAACTGTAGACAGATGACTTTCCAAAGATTTTTGGCTTTCTATAGAGCAGTGTTTCCCAACCAGTGTGCCTCCAGCTGTTGCAAAACTACAACTCCCAGCATGCCTAGACAGCCTTTGGCTGTGCGGGCATGCTGGGAGTTGTAGTTTTGCAACAGCTGGAGGCACACTGGTTGGGAAACACTGCTATAGAGGATGGCGGGACTGTTCACACGAGACGTCCGTTTCTAGTTATAAATCTACGCACTGACGTTCCCTGTATTCCCTCCCCCCCTTCATATCTTCAAGTAGTAGAAGTAATGGGATGAGGAGCTGAGATGGCAATAAGCTACAGCTGATTTACCTTCCAAATTCACACTTGTAAAATTTTATGGGCATCAAAACTAAAACCTTGAATAGTGCATTCAAGAATTCTACACAGTTAGTAGTATAAGAACACATCATTATTTTTTTTACCCCTTCTGACATTTGGCTCTGACAGCAAAACTATATTGGTGACAAACAGATTGCCGTATACTTCCATAGCCAAATGTGTTACCATAATGATTTGGAATTTGATTGCCTTTCAAATAAAAGAAACGCAGGGTGTGGACATGATCATGACTAAAAACATTGTATAAAATGAATCATTATGCATCTAGTGTACGATTACCATACACATACAGTACAGACCAAAAGTTTGGACACACCTTCTCATTCAAAGTTTTCTTTATTTTCATGACTATGAAAATTGTAGATTCACACTGAAGGCATCAAAACTATGGATTATCACATGTGGAATTATATACATAACAAACAAGTGTGAAACAACTGAAAATGTCATATTCTAGGTTCTTCAAAGTAGCCACCTTTTGCTTTTGATTACTGCTTTGCACACTCTTGGCATTCTCTTGATGAGCTTCAAGAGGTAGTCACCTGAAATGGTCTTCACTTCACAGGTGTGCCCTGTCAGGTTTAATAAGTGGGATTTCTTGCCTTATAAATGGGGTTGGGACCATCAGTTGCGTTGTGGAGAAGTCAGGTGGATACACAGCTGATAGTCCTACTGAATAGACTGTTTGCTGCTTTTTTTTTCTTGCCATAATACAAATTCTAAGTAAAGAAAAACGAGTGGCCATCATTACTTTAAGAAATGAAAGTCAGTCCGAAAAATTGGGAAAACTTTGAAAGTGTCCCCCAGTGCAGTCACAAAAACCATCAAGCGCTACAAAGAAACTGGCTCACATGCGGACCGCCCCAGGAAAGGAAGACCAAGAGTCACCTCTGCTGCGGAGGAGAAGTTCATCCGAGTCACCAGCCTCAGAAATCGCAGGTTAACAGCAGCTCAGATTAGAGACCAGGTCAATGCCACACAGAGTTCTAGCAGCAGACACATCTCTAGAACAACTGTTAAGAGGAGACTGTGTGAATCAGGCCTTCATGGTAGAAGATCTGCTAGGAAACCACTGCTAAGGACAGGCAACAAGCAGAAGAGCCTTGTTTGGGCTAAAGAACACAAGGAATGGACATTAGACCAGTGGAAATCTGTGCTTTGGTCTGCTGAGTCCAAATTTGAGATCTTTGGTTCCAACCACCGTGTCTTTGTGCGACGCAGAAAAGGTGAACGGATGGACTCTACATGCCTGGTTCCCACCGTGAAGCATGGAGGAGGAGGTGTGATGGTGGGGGGGGGGCTTTGCTGGTGACACTGTTGGGGATTTATTCAAAATTGAAGGCATACTGAACCAGCATGGCTACCACAGCATCTTGCAGCGGCATGCTATTCCATCCGGTTTGCGTTTAGTTGGATTATCATTTATTTTTCAACAGGACAATGACTAGTGATGAGCGAACTTCTGTTTTAAGTTCGGCGTCTAAAGTTCGGCTTCCGGTTAGCGGAGAATCCCGATATGGTTCCCGATATGGATTCCGACTTCCGTTGTGGTCCGTGGTAGCGGAATCAATAATCGGCCATTATTGATTCCGCTACCACGGACCACAACGGAAGTCGGAATCCATATCGGGAACCATATCGGGATTCTCCGCTAACCGGAAGCCGAACTTTAGACGCCGAACTTAAAACAGAAGTTCGCTCATCACTAACAATGACCCCAAACACACCTCCAGGCTGTGTAAGGGGTATTTGACCATGAAGGAGAGTGATGGGGTGCTGCGCCAGATGACCTGGCCTCCACAGTCACCGGACCTGAACCCAATCGAGGTGGTTTGGGGTGAGCTGGACCGCAGAGTGAAGGCAAAAGGGCCAAGTGCTAAGCATCTCTGGGAACTCCTTCAAGACTGTTGGAAGACCATTTCAGGTGACTACCTCTTGAAGTTCATCAAGAGAATGCCAAGAGTGTGCAAAGCAGTAATCAAAGCAAAAGGTGGCTACTTTGAAGAACCTAGAATATGACATATTTTCAGTTGTTTCACACTTTTTTGTTATGTATATAATTCCACGTGTTAATTCATAGTTTTGATGCCTTCAGTGTGAATCTACAATTGTCATAGTCATGAAAATAAAGAAAACTCTTTTGAATGAGAAGGTGTGTCCAAACTTTTGTTCTGTACTGTATATATTAACAGTGTTTTAGTTATGCTAATCATTTACAGTTATAAATAGGATAGTAATAGACACATTTTGATGTTAAATAAGTTGCCGTTTACTTGCTATATATGTGTAGATTAGGCCAATATGTAACCATAATGTCACATGAAATGGGGAGGGGACAACACACAGAAATAAACCAGAGCCTAGGCCTCAAAGCTAAGGAAGAGGGATGTGACCTAGGAATCCCTAGACCTCTCCCGACTCCTGCCAGTATGAGTAGACCCTGAAGGGGGGAAAAATTCATACACCGGAACCTAGGCCCTGGAAATCCCTAGGAACGGTTCTTTCACAGGTGAAGGACCCAGCGTCTCCCTGAGGACTAGAAACACAATGCACAACAAAAGCGCTAATCTTTAAAGAGGGAATGGAGAAGCCGGCAATTCACGGAAACCACACACCAGCTCAACAAACGCCAAGCAGGAAATGTCAACCGCATGGTGAGCAGTGTGAGAGTGAACTAAATGGAGCCTCAGTAATGACCACAAGCTGCACCTGACAAGGGGTGTGGTTATCACTAAACAACAAACTGCAAGGCGAGGACAGACTGTCAGATAGCCGCACGTGCTGCTGATCTCCCCGATCTTCTCACCTGTCATGGGAGGAGCCGTGACACAAAGTCTGTGCAGGCACCGTCTATATAAACGATATGGGCCATTTATAGTAAGATCGCTAAAAGAAAATGGTGACGGGTAATATGTATTAACAAGATACATTGGAACATGTTTCAAATGGTGAGATAGATAGATAGATCTATCTATCTTTAAAGCAATATCTCATATTGACTTTACCATATATTAACATGAGATATAATGCGGTAAATCGTTGACTTAATAACGCATCATGTGAATGACACATTCATTAAAGCGATCCAAGTCATGTATTTTGATTTCACCTTGTTTAAGACTATTTAAAAAGGATCCAAAATGGAGTCCCAGGTTTATACGCATTTGAACCTATACCACGGAGGAAGAAACAATATTGTTTCAAGATGTATCTGGTGAATGCCGACTGAAAGACAGGTCTCCGTCCACACTGTCTTTCTATCAATTGGAACATTATTAAGCTGACACACTGCGCTTTCGGAAGATTTGGAGGGGTGCGCTCGTGTCCTGAGACAGCGGAAAGTGAAGCCGTAAAGCTGATCACAAGCCGACTGGGAACCACGCAGACCCGACTAAGATACAGCGGGGAGAGTCACGAAAGGTGGGAGACCCCACCGAAAACGACGTGGTCGCGAGTAACCAAACAAACCCACTCGGCTTAATGTGAATATAGACACCGCGCATGTATACCGCTAACCCTGCCACTCATATCCAAATTAACGCCGCAGGATTTTGGCCAGTGCAGTGATTTTTAAACCCATATGTACAGATATATGTAACATCAGAAAATCGCCATGAGATTAGCTGCAGTTCAGCCGCTGCTATTTATATATGGACAATAATATCCATTGAACAAGACGCCGTCCAGAAACGGTCATGAATAACTGGCCATTATTATATTTTTTATATTTCATTACTATAATATTTATGCGTGAGCTCCGCATGATTTAAACCTTGGGTTAACAATATTTTAATGAAGGTTTATTTAAATGGTGAATTTAATAAAATATAGGCGCTTTGAGATCCAGTCTCATTAACGGGTCACCATTTATGCCTCCTTGGTATCCGATGTTTTTCCTACTGAGGTACAAGATGGAAATCGTGAATCCTTGGTGACGTTGCAGTGATACAATGTAACTTTCCGTTCTCTCTACATAATGTATCATGGTTGTGGATGAGGAGATGCTGCCCGCTCTGGGTGACCCTATGATCTATCTACAGGGCGATGTGGTTCGGCTCTTCCATGCCGAGCAGGAAAAGTTCTTGACGTGTGACGAGCACCGGAAGAAGCAGTACGTGTTTCTCAGGACGACAGGGCGGCAGTCGGCCACTTCGGCTACCAGCTCCAAGGCTTTGTGGGAAGTTGAGGTAAGTGATCCAAACTCTCCTCAAATGTAGTAAGAGTTCAGATTGTGGAGTCTTTTGAGTCTTAGGAAACGTCTTTCAGATCTTGATTATCTTTTGTGTCCAAAGTTTCTGATGGAGCGTTAACCAAAAGCCTACAAGAGACGCCCTCTGTAACCCCTCGATGCTCTGACCATGAGATGAGAGAAAATGTCTATTGACTCTCGCTCCCTATTATGAACAACTCCTTTAAGAGGACTGTTTTATAGACAATGGGGGCATATTGCTAGGATATTCTTCCATTGTCTTATAGGTGCGGGCCCCACCGCTGAGACCCGTACCTACATCGAGAAGGGAGCACTGCAAGGTGGTGGCTGGAGGGCTCAATGGGAGCGTACTGCTCCCATTATTTCTATGGGGCCCGACTGAAATAGCCGAGCCATAGAAAATGAATGCAGGGCGGCTGCGCATGCAGTGAACCCTCCTTCACTTGCGGGGCTCCATTCTCGATCTAACACAGTAGGGGCATAACCAGGGGCGTAGCTAAAGGCTCATAGGCCCTGGTGCAAGAGTTAGACTTGGGCCCCCCTTCCCTTAGTGCTTTGTGTGTCTTCTTATGCAGCACAAGGGTATTTGGGCCCCCTCAGGCTCCTGGGCCCGGTAGCGACTGCTACCTCTGCACCCCCTATAGCTACGCCCCTGGGCATAACCTAGCACTATACCCCCATTGTCCATGATTAGACAACCCCTTTAAATCCTCAATCCTTTGTAAATCTGTTTTTTAGGTGGTGCAGCATGACCCATGTAGAGGTGGCGCGGGCTACTGGAACAGTCTCTTTAGGTTCAAGCATCTTGCAACTGGGCATTACCTGGCAGCAGAGGTGAGTGACTCCTCCACGGAGGCTGAAGGCTACGATTTATCCCCAGACTCGGTTAGCTGAAGACCGGCAGGGCTTGAGTGAGCCGCTGCCCACAATGAATCCTGGCTGACTATGGTGGGTCACTCCATGGGTAACTCTCGCCCGCTCCTTCCACGTGGGTAAGGCTCACTTTCCGGTTCTCTTTCCCCAGGTAAATCCTGACTATGATGCAGGTTGCCTGGAGTCTGAGGTTTCCGTAAGTAAAGGCTAGCCCGTAGAAGATCCTTCTCATCCTATAGCATGGCTACCGGAAAGGATGCCAGCTTGTTAACCCTTTCCCGACCACCGTTTCCACCTCACCTTGCATTTTGCCTGGCATCAGCTTTCTTGCCCATTTCATGATCTACAAGAAAGCCGTATGTCCTGTACACGGGGCTCCCATTGTCTGATCCGTGCCCACCGCAGAGCCATTCAGCTGCACCGACGGCACTGAAGACTCCAGCGGTGATTTCTGTAGTATTTTCTATGGTGGCATATGTTACCGGTAGAAAAAGGGGATTAAACTGTGACGTCTGCCGCTGCCCGTATACGTAAAGGGGGGTGTAGGAGAACGTCGCTGCGGGGTTCAGGGCGGTTGGGAGGAGGCGCTGCCTGCATGCAGTCATTGTGGAGCGTTTCTATTCTGGTCCGGAGCCGTGCAGAAGTTCACAAGGGTAGACGGTAGGAAAAGTTGCAGGAAGGGGCCGACTCCAGGCTGGTTTTTATGGATTTTTTTTATTTATTATTTTTCCTGGTGCCTCTGATCATGTACATATCAAACTTTCATCTGAATTGGTTTCTACATCCATCAAAAATCCCCTTTTACTTCTCAGATGGATGCAGAACAAGACCCCACCCGTGCCCGGCTCTGCATGGACTCGGAGAAGATCAAGTGTACATTGGTGTCAGTCCCTGAAGGCAATGATATCTCTTCCATCTTTGAGCTAGACCCTACCACCCTCCGAGGTGGAGACAGCCTGGTGCCAAGGTATTATGCAATCGCGGAGGTGCTTTGAGCCTCGTAGCTCCATGTGATCGCTATTTGAGTCTGTAGTTAGGAGGCTGCAGATCTTCTGGTCAGATTCGATTTATTGGGGGTTTTCTTCACTTTCAGGAACTCGTATGTTCGGCTGCGTCATCTCTGCACCAACACCTGGGTCCACAGCACCAATAGCCCTATAGACAAGGATGAGGAGAAGCCGGTCATGCTGAGGGTGAGTGGCACCCAGCGGTCTTGCCGTTTGTGCCCTGACTAGAGGTCTGGTTATAGTCCTGGTCACGTGGTCCTCGTTTGTCTCTTAGATTGGTACGTCACCCATAAAGGAGGACAAGGAAGCCTTCGCCATAGTTCCCGTCTCACCTGCCGAGGTGCGCGATCTGGATTTTGCCAACGATGCCAGCAAAGTTCTGTCTTCCATTGCGGGAAAGTTGGAGAAAGGAACGATCACCCAGAATGAGAGAAGGTGAAGAGTCTGGGACACAACAAGTCCCAGCATGCCATAGCCATCACCAGCTTTCAAGGAACGCTGGGACTTCTAGTTTTACCACAAACTGATCCCCACATTGTCTTTAACTTAAACCTAACACTTCTGCTCTTCTACTCTAGTCACATCCAGAGCTACATCTGCATCTTGTATGATATCAGGTCTTATATGTAAATTGCATCCAGAGCTGTGCTCCGAATTCTGTAGCTTACACCCACTTGCCAGAGTGCAATGCATTGTGGGAGGTCAGATGTTGGATAGTAGTGTGAAGAAAGATAAAGCATGTTGTAATTCAGAGAGCCGGCTGCAGAAGGGGCTTTAGATGTGTCTGGAGGAAAAGATACAATGTAACAGGAGATCAATACAAGAAATTGAAACAAAGTGTCTTTCTCAACACTTTATGCTGATTGAAGATGTGAAATGTTGTGGAGTTCCCCTTTAAACTCTTCTTTTATCTGACAGGGCTGTGACCAAGCTCCTGGAGGAACTGGTCTACTTTGTGACTGCTGGGGTGAATTCTGGTCAGGATGTCCTGGAGGTTCTGGTGAACAAACCCAACCGCGAGCGTCAGAAGTTGATGCGGGAGCAGAATATCCTAAAACAGGTGCCTGTATCCTCTATACAGATAGTGTCCCCCTGAAAGCTGCTTGGTGGTAACTTGTGTGTCCCTCTAAAGATCTTCAAGCTGCTGCAGGCGCCATTTACAGACTGTGGGGATGGTCCGATGCTGCGGCTGGAGGAGCTCGGAGATCAGCGGCACGCACCTTTTAGACATATATGCCGACTCTGCTACCGTGTACTAAGGCATTCGCAGCAAGACTACCGGAAAAATCAGGTGCAGAAATGTGTATTATACAGGGTCCAAAACTCTGCCTCTATTACAGCTTTACAAGGTTGGAGGTTTAAGGGGTGTTCTGGTCAGTACAAGTTACACCCCATATGCAGTGAACAGCGGATAACTTAGATCAGTGGGGGTCGGACACCAGCGATCACCAGCATGTGGGGGTCCTGTGTGACTGGCATGATGGTTGAGCACCACACCTCTGCTCCGTTAGTACATGTGGGACTGTTAGATGTTGAGGAGTGTTGTACTCGCCTGTCTCCAGCAGTCCTGTTGAGATGATTAGTGACAGAGCGCATGCTCGAGTTCTGCTTCTTACAGGGACACAGTTCTCAGATCCGTTAGGGTCCCAGCAGAAACCCTTATGTAACACTTTTTTTTTTCTTTAAAGTCATTAGGGGATACTGGAATATACCTTTAATTTTAGATCCAGCTCCATAGGCACAGTTACATGATACAATTCTTGCTATAGACAGCCACCACTAGAGGGAGCTCACTACATGCAGATTATACAGCCACCACTAGAGGGAGGTCACTACATGCAGATTATACAGTCACCACTAGATGGAGCTCACTACATACAGATTATACAGCCACCACTAGAGGGAGGTCACTACATGCAGATTATACAGCCACCACTAGAGGGAGGTCACTACATGCAGATTATACAGCCACCACTAGAGGGAGGTCACTACATGCAGATTATACAGCCACCACTAGAGGGAGCTCACTACATGCAGATTATACAGCCACCACCAGGGGGAGCTCACTGTATACAGATTATACAGCCACCACCAGGGGGAGCTCACTGTATACAGATTATACAGCCACCACCAGGGGGAGCTCACTGTATACAGATTATTCAGCCGCCACTAGAGGGAGCTCACTGCATACAGATTATACAGCCACTGCTAGAGGGAGCTCACTACATACAGATTATTCAGCCGCCACTAGAGGGAGCTCACTACATACAGATTATACAGCCGCCACTAGAGGGAGCTCACTGCATACAGATTATACAGCCGCCACTAGAGGGAGCTCACTGCATACAGATTATACAGCCACCACTAGAGGGAGCTCACTATATACAGATTATACAGCCACCACTAGAGGGAGCTCACTACATACAGATTATACAGCCACCACTAGAGGGAGCTCACTGCATACAGATTATACAGCCACCACTAGAGGGAGCTCACTGCATACAGGTTATACAGCCACCACTAGAGGGAGCTCACTACATACAGATTATATAGCCACCACTAGAGGGAGCTCACTACATACAGATTATATAGCCACCACTAGAGGGAGCTCACTATATACAGATTATACAGCCACCACTAGAGGGAGCTCTCTGCATACAGATTATACAGCCACCACTAGAGGGAGCTCACTATATACAGATTATACAGCCACCACTAGAGGGAGCTCGCTGCATACAGATTATACAGCCACCACTAGAGAGAGCTCACTACATACAGATTATACAGCCACCACTAGAGAGAGCTCACTACATACAGATTATACAGCCACCACTAGAGGGAGCTCGCTGCATACAGTTGCAATAAAAAGTATGTGAACCTTTTTGGAATGATATAGATTTCTGCACAAATTGGTCATAAAATGTGATCTGATCTTCATCTAAGTCACAACAATAGACAATCGCAGTCTGCTTAACCACTTCAGCCCCGCTAGGTGAAACCCCCTTCATGACCAGAGCACTTTTTACACTTCGGCACTACACTCCTTTCACCGTTTATCGCTCGGTCATACAACTTACCACCCAAATGAATTTTACCTCCTTTTCTTCTCACTAATGGAGCTTTCATTTGGTGGTATTTTATTGCTGCTGACATTTTTACTTTTTTTGTTATTAATCAAAATGTAACGATTTTTTTGCAAAAAAATGACATTTTTCACTTTCAGCTGTAAAATTTTGCAAAAAAGACATCCATATATAAATTTTTCGCCAAATTTATTGTTCTACATGTCTTTGATAAAAAAAAAATGTTTGGGCAAAAAAAAAATGGTTTGGGTAAAAGTTATAGCATTTACAAACTATGGTACAAAAATGTGAATTTCCGCTTTTTGAAACAGCTCTGACTTTCTGAGCACCTGTCATGTTTCCTGAGGTTCTACAATGCCCAAACAGTAGAAAACCCCCACAAATGACCCCATTTCGGAAAGTAGACACCCTAAGGTATTCGCTGATGGGCATAGTGAGTTCATAGAACTTTTTATTTTTTGTCACAAGTTAGCGGAAAATGCTTTTTTTTTTTTTTTTTTTTTTTCTTACAAAGTCTCATATTCCACTAACTTGCGACAAAAAATAAAAAATTCTAGGAACTCGCCATGCCCCTCACGGAATACTTTGGGGTGTCTTCTTTCCAAAATGGGGTCACTTGTGGCGTAGTTATACTGCCCTGGCAATTTAGGGGCCCAAATGTGTGAGAAGAACTTTGCAATCAAAATGTGTAAAAAATGACCGGTGAAATCCAAAAGGTGCACTTTGGAATATGAGCCCCTTTGCCCACCTTGGCAGCAAAAAAGTGTCACACATCTGGTATCGCCGTACTCAGGAGAAGTTGGGGAATGTGTTTTGGGGTGTCATTTTACATATACCCATGCTGGGTGAGAGAAATCTTGGCAAAAGACAACTTTTCCTATTTTTTTTTTATACAAAGTTGGCATTTGACCAAGATATTTATCTCACCCAGCATGGGTATATGTAAAATGACACCCCAAAACACATTCCCCAACTTCTCCTGAGTACGGCGATACCAGATGTGTCACACTTTTTTGCAGCCTAGATGCGCAAAGGGGCCCAAATTCCTTTTAGGAGGGCATTTTTAGACCTTTGGATCCCAGACTTCTTCTCACACTTTCGGGCCCCTAAAAAGCCAGGGCAGTATAAATACCCCACATGTGACCCCACTTTGGAAAGAAGACACCCCAAGGTATTCAATGAGGGGCCTGGCGAGTTCCTAGAAATTTTTTATTTTTTGCATAAGTTAGCGGAAATTTGATTTTTTTTTTTTTTTTTTTTTGGACTCAATATGCCCCTCAGCGAATACCTTGGGGTGTGTTCTTTCCGAAATGGGGTCACATGTGGGGTATTTATACTGCCCTGGCTTTTTAGGGGCCCTAAAGCATGAGAAGAAGTCTGGAATATAAATGTCTAAAAATGTTTACGCATTTGGATTCCGTGAGGGGTATGGTGAGTTCATGGGAGATTTTATTTTTTGACACAAAACACATGCGGACGTCTGAATGGAGCCTTACAGGGGGGTGATCAATGACAGGGGGGTGATCAGGGAGTGTATATGGGTGATCACCCGCCTGTCATTGATCACCCCCTGTAAGGCTCAATTCAGACGTCCGCATGTGTTTTGCGGATCCGATCCATGTATCCGTGGATCCGTAAAAATCATACGGACGTCTGAACGGAGCCTGACAGGGGGGTGATCAATGACAGGGGGGTGATCAGGGAGTTTATATGGGGTGATCATGGGTGATCAGGGGTTTATAAGGGGTTAATAAGTGACGGGGGGGGGGGGTGTAGTGTAGTGTGGTGTTTGGTGCGACTGTACTGACCTACCTGAGTCCTCTGGTGGTCGATCCTAACAAAAGGGACCACCAGAGGACCAGGTAGGAGGTATATTAGGGGTTAAAAAATTCGGATCTCCAGCCTGCCAGCGAGCGATCGCCGCTGGCAGGCTGGAGATCCACTCGCTTACCTTCCGTTCCTGTGAGCGCGCGCGCCTGTGTGCGCGCGTTCACAGGAAATCTCGCGTCTCGCGAGATGACGCATATATGCGTGACTGTGCGCAGGGCTGCCACCTCCGGACCGCACATCTGCGTTAGGCGGTCCGGAGGTGGTTAAACTAATAACACACACAGAATTAAATGTTACCATGTTTTTATTGAACACACCATGTAACCATTCACAGTGCAGGTGGAAAAAGTATGTGAACCCTTGGATTTAATAACTGGTTGAACCTCCTTTGGCAGCAATAACTTCCACCAAACGTTCCCTGTAGTTGCAGATCAGACGTGCACAACGGTCAGGAGTAATTCTTCACCGATCCTCTTTACAGAACTGTTTCAGTTCAGCAATATTCTTGGGATGTCTGGTGTGAATCGCTTTCTTGAGGTCCTGCCACAGCATCTCCATCGGGTTGAGGTCAGGACTCTGACTGGGCCGCTCCAGAAGGCAGATTTTCTTCTGTTTAAGCCATTCTGTTGTTGATTTACTTCTATGCTTTGGGTTGTTGTCCTGTTGCAGCACCCATCTTCTGTTGAGCTTCAGCTGGTGGACAGATGGCCTTAAGTTCTCCTGCAAAATGTCTTGATAAACTTGGGAATTCATTTTTCCTTCGATGATAGCAACCTGTCCAGGCCCTGATGCAGCAAAGCAGCCCAAACCATGATGCCCCTCCACCATACCTCAGTTGGGATGAGGTTTTGATGATGGTGTGCTGTGCCTCTTTTTCTCCACACAGTGTTGTGTGTTTCTTCCAAAACAACTCAACTTTGGTTCCATCTGTCCACAGAATATTTTGCCAGTTCTGCTGTGGAACATCCAGGTGCTCTTGTGCAAACTGTAAACGCGCAGCAATGTATTTTTGGACAGCAGTGGCTTCCTCTGTGGTGTCCTCCCATGAGATCCATTCTTGTTTAGTGTTTTACGGATCGTAGATTCGCTAACAGGGATGTCAGCATATGCCAGAGACTTCTGTAAGTCTTTAGCTGACACTCTAGGATTCTTCTCCACCTCATTGAGCAGTCTGCGCTGTGCTCTTGCAGTCATCTTTACAGGACGGCCACTCCTAGGGAGAGTAGCAGCAGTGCTGCACCTTCTCCATTTGCAGACAGTTTGTCTTACCGAGGACTGATGAACAGCGAGGCTTTTGGAGATACTTTTATAACCCTTTCCAGCTTTATGCAAGTCAACAATTCTTAATCGTAGGTCTTCTGGGAGCTCTTTTGTGCGAGGCATCATTCACATCAGGCAATGCTTCTTGTGAAAAGCAAACCCAGAACTGGTGTGTGTTTATAGGACAGGGCAGCTGTAACCAACACCTCCAATCTCATCTCATTGATTGACCCAGTTGGCTGACACCTCACTCCAATTAGCTCTTGGAGATGTCATTAGTCTAGGGGTTCACATACTTTTTCCACCTGCACTGTGAATGTTTACATGGTGTGTTCAATAAAAACATGGTAACATTTAATTCTTTGTGTGTTATTAGTTTAAGCAGACGGTGATTGTCTATTGTTGTGACTTAGATGAAGATCAGATCACATTTTATGACCAATTTGTGCAGAAATCTATATCATTCCAAAAAGGTTCACATACTTTTTATTGCAACTGTATATGCTATGCTAGGAGCCCCTGAGCTCCTTCTAGTGGCGGCTGTAGGTAGCAGAAATGTTATGTAACTAGGTCTATAAATGGGATCTGGAGCTCTGTATTGGGTAAAATGACACGATCCTTATATATTATGGAATTAATCATTGAGATGTTGGATCAAAAAAAGGCTTAAAAGGGATATATATACACCTACCTCTCATTCGTTTTAAGGGTTTGTTTTCTCTAGGGAGCAATCATGAGGAGAAATAAAATGGCCCCTGTCTAGTTGGTACACAGAAGACCTGTCACACAGGAAGACAAGTTGCATCAGAGCACTGAGCTAAAGACCTGCCTCATCCTCCTCTCTGCTCGTCACTGATTGTGATCCTGAATGCAGATAAGATCTTCAGCTGAATCTCTAGGAATGGACTTTGAGGAGATGGCTAAAGTACAAGCAGAAACTCAGATTGGCAGCACTACTCATCCCACACATTTGGGTACAGACCAGTGAAGAAGCTTGCAAGCCGGATGGTGCACGCAGATAGGGATCCTGGCTGGGGGTCCTGACTCTTCCAGAAATTTCAATAATCCGCAGAACTCGCCGGTAGTTTTTGCCAGATTACAGCGACGTTTCGACCTTGGTTGGTCTTTATCAAGCAATAAAGACCAACCAAGGTCGAAACGTCGCTGTAATTTGACTGAGTGACTAAATCACAATTTTTTCACAAACTACCGGCGAGTGCTGCGGATTAAAGTACAAGCGGAGCAGAGATTCAGCTGAAGATCATATTAAACTGTATTCAGGATCCTAATCCCTGACGAGCAGAGAGGAGGATGAGGCAGATCTTTAGCTCAGTGCTTTGATGTAACTTGTGCTCCTCTGTGATTAGGACAGTCTACGATGGCGGCCATGTTATTTCTCCTCACGATTGTTCCCCTGACAAAACGAGCCGTTATAACTAATGAAAGGCATTTAGGAATATATTTGTAATAAAGTAATATAAGTATTTTTAGTATAAGTAATTTTAGTAATTCCCGGAGAACCCTTTAATGATAAGTTTGAGGTTCTCTTGGATTCGGTGTGATTTGGGAGATGGTAATCTCTTTGCGCTGTGTCCACAGGAATACATCGCCAAGCAGTTCGGTTTCATGCAGAAGCAGATCGGTTATGATGTTTTGGCAGAAGACACAATCACAGCTCTGCTACACAATAACCGCAAGTTGTTGGAGAAGCACATTACGGCGGCCGAGATCGACACGTTCGTCAGCCTGGTGAGAAAGAACCGCGAACCAAGGTGAGGCCATCGGAGGAGGGTCCATACTGCACTTAAAGGAGCCCTCCAGCCAATACATTGTATCACTTTGTATCTTTTGCTTCCTGTGAAGGTTTCTGGATTATCTGTCGGATCTCTGTGTGTCTATGAATAAATCCATCCCGGTCACTCAGGAGTTAATCTGTAAGGCGGTGCTGAACCCGGCCAATGCCGACATCCTCATCGAGACCAAGTAAGAAATCTGTCGCGTTCAGTGCTGCCATGGCTTTCACCTGAGCTTCAGAGGGGTGCAGTGACTGGGGGTCCCCCTCCCACCTTAATCTGGCCATGCATTGCTAGGTAACCCTCTTTCTGGAACCCAAATACCACGCGATCTCCCCTCCGACCATCTATAGGCGAGGCTGTGCATGCATGTAGACCCCTCTAGGACCAGCACCTACTCTCAGGAATTAGCTGAGCAAGCATGTGGTTTCCCATAGATTTCTGTAGAAGTGCACGGCCACCTCTCCATTCATTTTCCCCTGGATCTGGGGGTCAGGAGACCCCCTATTCTGAAGATAGGTGAGGGTCTCAAAGGTGGTACCTATCTCTATGGCTAGTGCTCTGAATGTCTGAAATTGTAATACCCCCTTAAGTCTAAGGATGTGAGAGTCAGCTTCACCGGTCCACCCCAATGGCCGTCAGGGAGGGAACTTGACTTTCCCCTAGTAGAGTCCTCTCCATAAACTTTATATGGAGCCCATAGAAATCGAAGGACTGTCAGGTAGTGCCTGGATGTACCAGGCCCTCACCTTCTGTTACCTGTGGACAACCCCTAAGCCAGTCTGTACTTGTGATGGTTGGTTGCTGGTTGACCGCCATGCTTTATCCCTTCCCATAGGCTAGTTCTATCTCGTTTTGAGTTTGAAGGCCTGAACACTGGCGATAACCCTCTGGAAGCTGGAGAGGATGAGGAGGAGGTTTGGCTTTTCTGGAGGGACAGCAATAAGGAGACGCGCAGTAAGAGCATCCGAGAACTGGCTCAAGACGCCAAAGAGGGTCAGAAAGAAGATCAAGACGTCCTGAGCTACTACAGGTAAAACGCGTGAGCGCTCCGCTCTGTGACCTGCATGGCGTCTTCATCTGCTCTTCATACTGTAATCTCCCCTGCAGATACCAACTCAACCTGTTTGCCCGGATGTGTCTGGACCGCCAGTATCTGGCCATTAATGAGATCTCAGGGCAATTGGACGTCGACCTCATTTTGCGCTGTATGGCTGATGAGAACCTGCCGTTTGATCTGCGGGCGTCCTTCTCCCGCCTGATGCTTCATATGCATGTGGACCGGGACCCGCAGGAACAGGTGACGCCAGTGAAGTACGCCCGCTTGTGGTCAGAAATACCATCTGAGATCGCCATTGACGAGTAAGTGAGCACCATAGAGTATAACGGAGCCAGTAGTTCTGCCGAGCATTCTGCTGCACTTGGATGAGGCACTGGTGATATTTCCCAGCCTCATCCTCTTAAAGGGGGGCTCTGCATGTGACAGTCCAAACTTGTTAGGATTCTCAGACCAAAAGCAGATCCCCAAGCGATAGGTAATCTGTGGTGAGTATTCACTTTCCCTGCAGCACCTCCACAGGAGAAAATGGGTACTACAGTGTCCATGGATTGTTTGTGTAATGCAGGAAAGGTCCCCAAGAATGAGGTATCCTCCAGCCTGGCGTAGAGATGAGGACCCTGAACTAAGGACCCCCGCAATTAAAGGGGTTCACCAGGAGTTTAAAATTATTGGAAAAGCCTCCATGTGTATTAAAATATGAAAGAACCCCGTAACCTCCCTAGCTGATGTCCATCCGCTTATATCGGCATATTGCGCCATTTTCTATTACCTCTGTACACCAGAGCAGCTAGGAAGGAGATGTCGTGTATTAAGGACTGACACCTGAACCCAGAATGTTCTTGCCCCCCCCCCCCCCAGCTATGACAGCAGCGGGACCTCCAGGGATGATATAAAAGAGCGTTTCGCTCAGACCATGGAGTTTGTGGAAGAATACCTCCGCGATGTAGTCGGGCAGAGGTTTCCTTTCTCGGACAAGGAGAAGAACAAGCTGACCTTCGAGGTGAAGTGACCACAGCACCCACAAGACTCTGCTGCATTAGACCGAATCTCTCTGACCTATCTCTGTGGGGTCTTTTCTTCGCAGGTAGTGAACTTGGCACGTAATCTCATCTACTTTGGCTTTTACAACTTCAACGACCTCCTCCGACTGACGAAGATCCTTCTGGCTATCCTGGACTGTGTGCACCTGACAGCCAACTTCCCTTCTAACAAAATGGGCAAAGGGGATGAAAAGCAAGGTATCTAAAGGGGGCAAATAAATGGTCATAGGGGTAGAGGGTTAACTCAGATCATAGGTTCCCCAATTTAATAGTTCCCATTGCATCTCTTGGTATAATGGGGGTAATGCATCAGGGTCCCAGCTAGGTCTGACCTCCTGGAGATCTCCCCTGTAAAAGCCACCATCATGGCCCCCACAGCAGTCTTTCCACAGCACTTTCAGGGATCTTGTGGTGTCTCACTGAGAACGTCTCTGACCTGCAGGGGGCAGTAATGTGATGCGCTCCATACATGGTGTCGGGGAGCTCATGACACAGGTAGTCCTGCGCGGTGGAGGCTTCCTCCCAATGACTCCGTTAGTGGCACCTGAGGGAGCCATCAAGCCTCAACGGGAACCTGAGAAGGAGGACATACTGGTGATGGACACGAAGCTGAAGATTATAGAAATTTTACAGGTACAGAATTCTTCCATGGTTGGGACTCCTCCAGGCTGTGTCCGGTGGAGTAATTACAAGGATGTGCGTTACGTGTTTTCAGGTGTTTGGTTTTTCCAGATTTTTGACTCTCCTTTATGTCTTGTTGTTTAGTTCATTCTCAATGTCCGTCTGGATTACCGCATCTCCTGCCTCCTCTGCATCTTCAAGAATGAATTTGATGAGAGCAACGCTCAGAGCAGCGAAGGTTCAGAAACCACCACAGTAGTGCCAGGTATGACGGACCCGCAGCAAGAAGTGTCACATCCTGCACCGTACAGTTACATACGAGCACAGCACAAGTGTATAGATTTTATTTATATATTTTTCTTCTAAACCTTCAGGAGCTCTGGATTTTGAGCACATTGAGGAGCAGGCAGAAGGAATCTTTGGAGGAAGGCAAGTGTCAGTAATTCCTACCCCAAATACAGTAGTTTACAAGTGGTCACCGCTGCAGAGCTTAGACAGGAAAATGATATAATTGTCTAACTTAAGCCACCACTAGAGGGAGCTCACTACATGCAGATTATACAGCCACCACTAGAGGGAGCTCACTACATACAGATTATACAGTCACCACTAGAGGGAGCTCACTACATACAGATTATACAGCCACCACTAGAGGGAGCTCCCTACATACAGATTATACAGCCACCACTAGAGGGAGCTCACTACATACAGATTATACAGCCACCACTAGAGGGAGCTCACTACATACAGATTATATAGTCACCACTAGAGGGAGCTCACTACATACAGATTATACAGCCACCACTAGGGGAACCCACTACATACAGATTATACAGCCACCACTAGAGGCAGCTCACTACATACAAATTATACAGCCACCACTAGGGGGAGCCCACTACATACAGATTATACAGTCACCACTAGAGGGAGCTCACTACATCCAGATTATACAGCCACCACTAGGGGGAGCTCACTACATCCAGATTATACAGCCACCACTAGGGGGAGCTCACTACATCCAGATTATACAGCCACCACTAGGGGGAGCTCACTATGTACGGTTATCCATTGACCTTAAAAAACGGATGCGTAATCTGTGACAAACCCTTTCAAAATGTGCTCTTAACCCCAGCATCCCCGGACAATAGATCTGTATGCAGTAAGCTTCCTCCCTGGTATCCATGAACAGACTTGGTACTTTTCTCTTTTCTTCCTAGTGAGGAGAACACTCCTTTGGACTTGGACGATGATGGTGGGCGCACGTTTCTACGTGTCTTGCTCCACCTCACAATGCACGACTACCCCCCACTAGTGTCAGGAGCCCTGCAGCTCCTCTTCCGGCACTTCAGCCAGCGCCAGGAGGTTCTGCAGGCATTTAAACAGGTAGGAAGTTGGTGGAGGAGCCTCCATATCTGTGGTTATTGTCCTGGAGGGTTTTCTGACCTATGATCTGTGCTCCAAGGTCCAGCTCCTTGTGACCAGCCAAGATGTGGATAACTACAAGCAAATAAAGCAAGACTTGGATCAGCTGAGGTCCATCGTGGAGAAGTCTGAACTCTGGGTGTACAAGGGGTCGGGTCCAGAAGAAGCTCCAGAGCCATCAGCTACAGCTGCAGGGGGCAAGGATGTAAGTTTAGTTTGATTCCCGTAGACTTTTATTTGTGTCTGTCATGTTGCAGCTGGTGGCAGGCATGTTGATCTGCACGCTTGTCCGGTTCTAGAAGTGGACCTTATGGTGCACTGGTACCAGCAGAACCACTTCAGTTCCTCTTTCAATCCCACAGGAGCAATCGAAGACCCCAAAGAAACCAGAGACTACAAGCAGCTACAACTATAGGGTGGTCCGTGAGGTGAGCCATAGACCTGCTGTACTGACCCGAATGTTAACAATCTGAATTCGGCTCACCCTCGCTACTTTAACCCTTTAGATCCTCCTACGTCTCAGCAAGCTCTGTGTGCAGGAAAACACGTCGGGCCGGCGAAACCGCAAACAGCAGCAGCGTCTCTTGCGTAACATGGGGGCGCACGCGGTGGTCCTGGAGCTGCTGCAGATACCATATGAAAAGGTGATTTAGATTTTCTCTTTGTGAAGTTTGTCACGAAGACCCCGTCAAGAAGATTTACGCAGATTTTCACTTTGTTTCAGACCGAGGACACGCGGATGCAGGAGATCATGAGAATCGCACACGAGTTCTTGCAGAACTTCTGCGCAGGGAACCAACAGAACCAGACGCTGCTGCACAAACACATCAACCTGTTCCTGACACCTGGAGTAAGTGACGGACTATTCACTTACTAGGGAGCCCAATGTACTCCGGGATTTTTTTAATTATTTTTAACTGGTGATCTGTCCTCGGGATAGATCGATCATCAATATCTGATCAGTGAAGGTTCGCCATCACGGACTCCCGCTGATCAGCTTCGAGCGCCGTGGCCTTCTCGCAGCTTACCAGGCACAGCGCCGTACATTGTATAGTGGCCATGCTGGGTATTGCAGCTCAGCCCTGTTCACTTGTATGGGGCTGAGCTGCTTCCAGGCCACATGAATGATGACTGGGTCATCACTCTGCCTAGGACAGTGATGGGCAAACTGCGGCTCTCTGGCTGTTGCAGAACTACAACTCCCAGCATGCAAAGACTGCCTACAGCAGGGCATGGTGGGAGTTGTAGTTTTTCAACAGCTGGAGAGCCGCAGTTTGCCTATCACTGGCCTAGGAGAAGCTGTGAGAAGGCCGCGGCGCTACTGTGATCACCAATGTCTTCTCAAAACAGCTGATCGGGGGGGGGGGGGGGTCCCGGGTGTCGGACCCTCACCGATCAGATACTGATGACCTATTCTGAGGATGGGTCATCGGTAAAAAATCTTGGAAAACCATTTCAAAGAGACGTGCCGATTATTGGGGGTGCACAGACTTTTCCCATCTCGTAGCTGGAGCCTGGGCTCGGTCTCTAGTGCGTAGCTCTGTCATAGAAGTGACCAAGATGGACATATTGAATTTGGAACATTGCATGGAGACCAAGTATACATTAATTTATCCACTTGGTGGCGCTCTGTCTCCTCCATACGTAATCAATCTAAGAAATCAGTATCCGGATTTGATCGGCTTTGGACCATTAACGGTACGGCCAGAAATTCCACGTATAAAGTAGGAGAAAAATTCTCATCCATTTTTCTCCTATTCTTACATTTTCACGATCTGTGGACAGAATCTTCACCCATCAGAATCCACGCGTGATACATGGTGCGCATCTTAGTCACAGCCTGGTAATTCTCACTGTGAATTTCCATCATGGAATGCAGAGGGCGAAACCAAAGCCAGATCCACTTTTGTGGCCGTGTCCTAAAGGTTTCTGGCTTGATGGAAATTACATTTAATCACTCGATAAATGAAAAGTTTCCAACTTCTATAATATTCCTTGATTTAACTTCTCACGCATTTAAGATCTGCTTGCTTTCAGTGAATGATGACGCTCCTTTTTCCATTCAGATGCTGTAAACCTGTGCATGGCTGGTTCTGCTCTCAGCTGAGAAGTGGATGCAGTTGTTTCAGTCTGGACAATGAGCTAAACCGCCTGGACTCCAGACTGATACATTGTAGCTGCTTTGTGTCGCATTATCTAGATTGGATACGCTCTGGATGGGTTTACTGCCTCTGAATGGAACCAGGAGTGCGCTCATTAAGGGATCATTCTCACAAACATATCAATTTTTTTTGCCATGTACGTTCTGTGTTGCCATGTGCGGCCGGTATGCAGAACCAAAAAAAAAAAAAAAAACGGAAATGACTGTGTGCATTCAGTTTCCGTATGTCTGCATGGCCGATCCCCCAAAATAGAACGTTCTATTGTCCAATTACAAGGATAGGACTGTTCTTCTAGCGGCCAGCCGTTCTGTTCCGCCAAATTTGGAATGCACACGTTCGGTATCGGTGTTTTGCGGATCCACAAAACAACAATGGACGTGTGCATAAGCCCTTACTGAAAGCAAGTAGAGATGTTTAAAATGGGCAGGACTTGAAACACAAAGTGGGAAATATATCAAAATTGATGTAAGGGAAAACTGGCTTAGTTGCCCAGAGCAACCAATCGGATTCCACCTTTCATTTCACAAAAGAAAAATATCCCCCAAAGTCTTCTGTGA